>NW_024502680.1:4715109-4720237 GCF_017590055.1 Onychostruthus taczanowskii | reverse complement strand
GGGGTGCGGGGGGCGCGGGGACAGCCCGGGAGGGCCGGGGGCTTGGGATGCGGTGGGATCCGATGGGGTGGGATGGGACGGGACGGGATTTGGCGGGGGGATGCCGCTGTGCCCCATCCCGGGGGGATGCTGAGCGCCCCGCTGTCTCCGCAGGGAAAGTGGAGCTGCACGGCAAAGTGATGGAAGTGGATTATTCCGTGCCCAAAAAGCTCAGGTAACCCCGCCGCGTCACCCCCAGACTCCCCTCGATGCCCGTGTCCATCCCGGCGGGACGGGGGGCGCTCCGGGAGCTGGGATGCGGGGGACGGGGGGGGCGGGGGAGCCCCGTCGGTTTTACTTTCGCTCCGGAGCGCAGCGCGGCGGGGGAAGGAGCTGCCGGCCCACGGCCGCGTTCCCACGGGTGGGCACCCCCGCCATGCCCCCTCACCCCACGCTCCCCACCGCTCCCGGGGAAAACAGCCTCTTATTTAGCAGGAAAACACGAGAAAACCCCTTTCTTCCCACTTTCCGCGCCGCGGACGGAGGTTTTCCCGGCAGCGCAGCCACCCGCACCCTTAAGCTTATTATTTTTAGTCGGCAATTAATCAGTTTTCCCTCTCCAAACACCTCATCCCCCTTTATCCAGCCGGAGAACCCCCAAACCCGAAGCGTTTTCTATTTAATGCATCGCGGCGAGCGCGCCCTCTCATTTCCATCAGGTGCCCGAGGCCGGGCTGATGGGCGCCCGCGTTCCGCAGGGAAAACAAACCCCGGGACCGTGTGGCGTAGCCTCATCCCGAGGTTTATTCCCCCCCGTCATGTCTCGGGATAAAAGGGAACAAAAAAAAAACCCATCGGCTGCTCCGGGCGGGTAATTTGGCGCCGCTCGGCGCGGAGGCTTGGCCTGGGCTGGGAGGTGGGGTACGGATTTGGCCCGGGATTGCTGCTGGGGTATTAATTTGGAAATGACGGGGGGGTTGGAAATGCTGTTGTGTAATTGAGGCTTACGGGGGGGGAATGGCTCGTGCCCGGCATCACGTGTGCCGGAGTGGGATTTCGTCTTCGGCAGGGATCGCACGTTCCCTACCTTCAAAAAAGCCTCCAAACGAGCCCCCCAGAAATCCCCAGGTGTGGCATTTCTGAGCTGAACCCCTGCAGCAGCCTCAGGTTGGGCTGGCTGCGACTTTGGAAGAGGGATGGAGCCAGAAATCGGGAGTTTGGGGCGATAGTACGGAGCCAGGGCTCGACCTTTACCGTGTAGCCGGGGATGTAAACAAGGAATTCATCTTTAAATCCTCCGTCGGAGCTGGGGTGCCCCTGGTTTTCCTCCCGAGTTTTAAAATTAGTAAAAAAGCCATTTAACCGGCCCAGAAATAAATACTGATTTATTTTACATCGCTCTGTGTTCAGCTGGCTCCAAGTTTTCTATTC
The DNA here is from genome assembly GCF_017590055.1 of Onychostruthus taczanowskii. NCBI lineage: Eukaryota > Metazoa > Chordata > Aves > Passeriformes > Passeridae > Onychostruthus > Onychostruthus taczanowskii. The sequence continues at coordinate 4,718,827 of NW_024502680.1, read as the reverse complement.
CCAAGTTTCTTCCGATTATTGAGATCTAATTTAAACCGGTGTCTTTTTATGCCTGGCTTAAAAAATCTGCCCTGCTAATTTATATTAATATCCCCAGTTTGGGGGGCTGTGCCTTGACTCGGTAGATTATAGATTTTATTTTTGTAATGTGACTTTTGGCAGGGGACGGAGCCTCACGTGGTCGTGTTTATTCCCCCCCCGCCTTTAAATTTGTAGAAAATCCAATTTTTATGGTGGTGGTTGAGTCCTGGAGAGACGCTGGGATTTCAGGGAGTGAAATGGTAAAAATCCCCCCGTTGCTGAAATGAATTTGGGGTTATTGGCTTGGAGAACCCGAGCTGGGTTGGCTCTCATCCCTCGGCATTCCTGCGTCACGGGGATGTGAGGAGGTGCCGATGCTTCCCTCCGTGCCCGACTTCACCTGGAATGCTTAATTTTTGCATTTTTTACATTTACATTAAAAATTTTTACATAGCTCTGATACAGAGCTATGCCATCAATAGATTTGTATACATATAAATACATTTGGATAAGGAGCTGGCTGGAAAACCCCTGGGACATCTGGCCACGGGAAGTTGGGAAGGGAATTCCTCGAGGGGTGCTGCTGGCAGAGGGCTTGTTTCTGTTTCTCCGAAGGCAGGAATTAAATGTGACAGTGGTGGGAAGGAGCCTGAATCCTGCCCAGCCCATCGATTCACCTCCCACGGGTTTGAAATCAGCCCTTCTGCTGCCATCCCAATGGTCTGGGCTTAGGAATTATCCAACAGCCTCACAATTTTTTGTTTTCCCTTGTATATGTTGGATTGTGCCTTGGGGAATTAAAGAAAAAGAAATCACTTTATAGTTTAATCAGTACTTATAATTTTTAGATTCTTTAAAAATTTATTTCAAACTCAGCAGGAGTAGGGAATACTTTTTTTATTTGCTCAGAGCAATCCCACTCCAAGAGTATTTTGCTTTTGGCTGTAGGGGAACCAACAGCATCTTCCCCCTTAAAGATTGGTTGTGTATTCCTAAAATCTTTAAAAATCATGTTAATGGAAAAGAAAGATAGAAAAGAAAAAACACACAAAGTTATATAAAGAAAGAGCATTTTAGAAAAATAAAAATGTGAAAAATGGGAAGTAAAACTCAGCTAACCTGGGGCTGACTTGTATACAAGAATTGTATTAATATGAGGAATTTAACAAAGTAGCAGAGCTCCAGTTGTTGTCCCCATGCCAGTCAAATTTGGGGGGTTTTGGTTGTGAAGGTGCCTTTTAAGAAAGGAAAGCACGAGGGAGAGGTGCAGAGCAGTGAGGGGAGCCTGGAAATCACTGTAATATTAAATGGTTATATACAAATACCTCATTGTGTCTAAAACTCGGGTGGTTTTGTCCCAGGTCAGGGTGGCTGGAAGGGGAGAGGTGCCGGTGCCTGCCCGAGTGGCTTTGCTGGGGGTGGTTTTATGGCACTTTCTCCTGTTTCAGAAAGAATTACCCTTAAATAATTCTCTTTTGAGCATCAATTCAATTCTCATTTCTGCGTGGTTTTGCTTTATTGGTTATTTTACTTATTTCCCCGTGTTTTTCAACCCAGAAATTTTGGTGATGTTAAATCTTGGGATGAACACCCAGGCCCTTTGTTCTTCCTCTGGACACCCCATCTTTGATTTCCTTATCAATAATTACTTGTCGTTAGTGCGCTGCTTAATTAGCAGAGAGGAATTCCCGTTGCTTTGGCAGGAAAAGCCCCGGGAACCTCCGCACGTGTGTCTGGAAATGCTCAGGGGGAGCAGAAAATTGACTTTGGGGCGCTAGGAGTGGGGCTGCTCTCAGACCTAGTCCTGTATCCTTAAATAGATACATTTAAAAACTTTTAATGTGTTACATATTGATACAAATGAATAATGTGTGCTGGTGTGTTTGAAGTATTTGTTATCTTTTATGTAGATGTAAATAAAAGATATTACATGTATAAAGACACTATATAAAAGGTACTTATGTATATATTTTATAAGTATAAAAATATACTTCTAATACATTTTTTTTCTATGAGATATATGGACTAGATGAGCACTAAAGTTCAAACCCAAACTATTCCATGATTCTATATTTATGTGTGTGTATATAAAACATTTATATAAAGATATTAAATTGCTTAAAATACACAAAATATCCCTATGTAGTATATAAAATTTTATAAGACATATTTATGTACAAAAAGTGAATTTTTATATATATATTTATATATAGACATACGTAGGAAGTTGCCAGGGCAATGTTGGTCACATCCAGGATGGGAAACCCCCCTCCTGCTGCCCACTGGATGCGTGCCCAGTTTCCCATAGGTCTGGGATGCTGTTCCCAATGGAGCTGGCCAGGAGAATCCCCTTGGAACTGATCCTTTCCCAGACTCCAGTGCTGGCTCTGGACAGGGGTGATGCCAGTGCTTTTTATTTTATTTTATTTTATTTTATTTTATTTTATTTTATTTTATTTTATTTTAATATACAGGTGTGGGTGAACTGGGAGTTGGTGGTGTTTGAGTTTTGGTTTTCTTTAGATTCTTTTCCATGTGGGTCTTTGTTTCCATTAATACTTTATCCTTTCTTTCCCCTGTTTTCTTCCCCCATTTCCTTTCCCTGCTTTCTTTTCCCCCCCTTCTTTTTCGTCCCATTTTCCCCCCTCTTTTTTCCACCTCTTTCTTTCCTCCTTCTTTCCCCCCATTAATTTCTTCCTGTTTCTTCCTCTCCTCTTCTTTCCCCTATTCCTCCCCTCTTCTTTCCCACAGCTTTCTTTTCTCCCTCTTCTTTTCCACCTTCTTTTCCCCTTCATTGCCCCACCTTCTTTTCCCCTTTCTTTTTTCCTGTTTTTTCTTCCCCCCTTTACTTTTTCTCTCTTCTTTTCCCCTTTCCTTCTTCCCCCTCTTCTCCCCCTCTTCTTTCTCCCCTCTTCTTTTCCTGTTCTCCTTTCCTCCCTCTTCTTTTCCCCTTTCATTTCCCCCTTTTCCCCCCCTTCCTTTCCTCCTTCTTTTCATCCTTCTTTTCCCCTATCTTTTATCACCTTTCCTTCTTTTCCCCCTCTTCTTTTCCCTCTTCTTTTTTTCCTTCATTCCCCCTTTTTCCCCCACTTTCTTTCCCCCTCTTTTTCTTTTTTCCCCTTTTTTCTTCCCCCCCTTTCTTTCTCCCTCTTATTTTCCCCTTTCCTTTCCCCCCTTTTCTCCCCCTCTTCTTTTCCTCCTCATCTTTCCCCTTCTTCTTTCCCCCTCTTCTTTTCCCCTTTCATTCCCCCTTTTTTCCCCCTCTCTCCTTTTCTCCTCTCTCCTTTTCCCCTCTTCTTTTCCCCCTTCTTTTTCCCTCCCTTCCCCCTTCTCCCCACCTTCCTTTCCTCCTTCTTTTCCCCTTATCTTCATCCCCTTTCCTTCTTTTCCTTCTTCTTTTCCCCTTCATTCCCTCTTTCCACCCCACCTTCTCTTTCCCTCTTTCTTTCTTCCCCCCCTTTTTTCTTCCCCCCTTTTTCTCCCTCTTATTTCCCCCTTTCCTTTCTCCCATCTTCTTTTCCCCCTCATCTTTCCCCTCTCTCCTTTCCCCCTCTTCTTTTCCCCCTTCTCTTTCCCTCCCTTCCCCCTTTTCCCCCACCTTCCTTTCCTCCTTCTTTCCCCCTTCTCTTTTAACTTCCTTCCTTCCTTCCTTCCTTCCTTCCTTCCTTCCTTCCTTCCTTCCTTCCTTCCTTCCTTC
>NW_024502680.1:4394196-4713274 GCF_017590055.1 Onychostruthus taczanowskii | reverse complement strand
TTTCTTGCTCCCCTTCCTTCCTTCCTTCCTTCCTTCCTTCCTTCCTTCCTTCCTTCCTTCCTTCCTTCCTTCCTTCCTTCCCTTTTTTCTTTCCCCCTTTCATTCTACCCCCCACCCCTCCCATTTATCTATTTTCCCGTCATTTTTACCCCCTCTCCTTTTTTTTCCCCTTCCTTTTTTGTACCTTCTCCTTTCCCCCTTCCTCCTCCCCACCCTCTTTTGTTTCCCCCTTAATCTGCGGGGCCGGTGACAGATGGGCCGCGCTTCCCTCCATCCCATTGTTGATCCATCCTCGGGCCGGAGCTCCGCTGCTGCCCGGCCCTTTTCCAGCCAGGGATTTTAATTCCTTAAGAGCAAAGCCCCCGGGCCGGGAGGGGAGCTGGAGCAGCCGCAGCCTCCACGCTCCTGGCAACTGGTGGAAACTGGGGCAGCTCTAGATGCTCACGGAGCTGCTGCTCCGCAGGATCCGCTGCTGGGTGGGCTTGGGCGACAGCAGAACTCCTCCAGCACAGCCCCAGTAAACCCAGAAAACAGATGGAATAACGGGCAGTCACAAATCCAGCAGCCACTTCCTTCCCTGCCCGCTCAGGGGGCTGTGGCTGGATCAGGCTCCGAGCTGCTGGGGCTGGAAAATTCTGCTGGGACAGAGTTTGGTCCCTGTCTGATGGTGGGAGTAATTTTTTTGGAGATGTTTTCTTGCCTGGGACAAACATCTCATAAAGCAGGCAGAGCCCCCACTGGGTTTTCAGCGTGTTTTCCCTTTGCTTTTTTCCCCCCCAGTTCTCTTGAAAATTGATTTTTATGGAAAACAGGAGGTGGCAGAGCGTGTTTTCTCTGCCCTCAGCATTGATCCAAGGTGGAAGGTGATAAAATCCCTTTAAGCTTTATTATAGTAAGATATTACAGAGCATGAGTAGGAAAAAAATCTGTGTTTTTTAGAACAGAGACTGCTGAAACCATCCCTCATATTCCACTGTATTAATTATATACCATTATGTATTGTTTTTCTATATTATTGTATGATATTACTATATAGCATTATATCACAGTACTATTTTATTATTGGATTGTTTTGTTGAAGTTTTATTATTATATTATAGAGCTTATATTGAAGCCAGCTTGTTTCTAGTTCCCAAATTCTTGTGGGAGACAAAACCCCTCTGGAGCTTCACCTTGACTAAGGGATGGGTGGTTGATCCATGGGGCCAGCAGGGAAAATCCAGGAAGGGCTCGTGGATGTTGGGCAGGGAGTTGGTGGCTCATTCTCAATTCACAACTCTGTGAAATTTTTATGCTTGTCCTTCTGTGTCCCAGGATTTTGAGGGGGTTGTTACCCACTATTTCCCTGGAAGCCATGCTGGAAAAGCGGGGGATTGTGCCAAAACCCCCTCAACCCTCCTGATTCTGGGGAATAAACCCCCAGTTTTAAGGCTTTCCGTTGTACTGCATGATTTCAGTGAGTGCAGGTAGCAGGTGCCCGGCAGTGGTGATGCTGGCAGGGTGTGGATGGCTGGGGGTTTTCCATCCCCTTTCCCTGCAGGATTGTGTTGATTCCCCATGATTCTGCTCTGATGGATGCATGAGAGGACACACAGCTCCATCCTGGATTGTTTCATGAGCCCACTTCACCTCCTCACTCGCTGCTCAATCCTCCCTGTGCTGCTGGCAGCTCCGGCCCCCAAACCCTGCTCCGGGGTGGAGGAGCTGCTTCCTCCTCGAGCTGCTGGTGAGCAGGACTAGTTTGGGATCAATTTAGAAGGGAAAGAAGCAGCTGAGCCTGGTTTCTTCAGCCCTTGAAGCTGCTGAGGCAGCGAGGTGGGTGTGTGGAGGTAGGGAAGAGCCAGAGGGATGCAGCTCTCCAGGTTATCTGAGGGCACTCACTACAGCAGGGCCAGCTGCATCACGCTGCTGAGTGTTTTTCCCCCATCTGCTTATTAGGATTTATTTCATTCCTTAAATTCCCACCAGTCTGCTGCAAAACAGGGTGGGTGAAATGTGGCCATGATGAGCTCCTGTGCTGGTGTTCTGTGTGTGCCCTGGAGTCAATCCCTCGGGTTTGGGAAAATGAAACTAAAAGAAAAACAAAAATCAAAATAAAGGGGGTTTCTGCCACAAAGTTTTCCTGGGAGGGGTGTTGGGAGTGGATGAATTATTCCCAAGCCCCTGGGGATAACTCATCCATCTGTCATGGCTCCAGATGTACATCCTTGGCTCCATCACTGATGGCTGTGTGTGGTCCAGCACTGCTTCAGCCAGGTGTGGAATTACAAGAGCCATAAGCACACCCAGTAGGAGTAATGGAGTATTTAACATAAGTGACCTTACCTTAAATGCTGAGTGATGCTTGAGCTGCTGGGAGTCTTGCCCGTGGGAGCTGAGTGCCCTTTGGGTGTCTTTAGATTCTCTGCACTGGTTTGGATGGATGTTGGAAGTGGGAATATGCTGTTGTGTCCTGTTGGGAAGTGGGGTTATGTGGTGCCTGCTGTGATCTTTCTGTTTGGGTGTTTTGGGAGGTGGGCCAGGAGGGTGAGGGAGCACCTGGGGAGACCAGGGCTGCTCTGGCATCTCCCTTGGCAGAGGAGTAGGGAAATGATGGCTCTGGAGCAATTAAATTCAAGGCAGGGCTTTTCCAGGAGTGGCAAAGGGACCGTGTCCACCTGCTGTGCTGGTTTCTCTTGGATGTGCCCCTTCCAAGTGCCCTGTGTCCCCTGACAGCCCACATCTCAAAAAACATCCTTTTCCCTGCCTTTTCCTTGCTTGCCCTGGTGTCTGGCCCCATACTACCCAAGGAACTCCTTATCTGCCAAAATCGTAGTCAGGGGCTCAGGGTTTATCTGTGCAATGAGTTGTGAGAGCAGGGACCAGAGTTGGAAGGTCTTGTTTCCCAATGGTTGAAGATTCCTGGTGGGATCAGGTTGTTGGTGTCTTCTTCCACCTCCTCCTGCCTCCTTGTCCTGCAGGATTTGGCCCAAATTCCCTGGGTGTTGGTGGGGCAGCTCCGGCCCCCAAACCCTGCTCCGGGGTGGAGGAGCTGCTTCCTCCTCGAGCTGCTGGTGAGCAGGACTAGTTTGGGATCAATTTAGAAGGGAAAGAAGCAGCTGAGCCTGGTTTCTTCAGCCCTTGAAGCTGCTGAGGCAGCGAGGTGGGTGTGTGGAGGTAGGGAAGAGCCAGAGGGATGCAGCTCTCCAGGTTATCTGAGGGCACTCACTACAGCAGGGCCAGCTGCATCACGCTGCTGAGTGTTTTTCCCCCATCTGCTTATTAGGATTTATTTCATTCCTTAAATTCCCACCAGTCTGCTGCAAAACAGGGTGGGTGAAATGTGGCCATGATGAGCTCCTGTGCTGGTGTTCTGTGTGTGCCCTGGAGTCAATCCCTCGGGTTTGGGAAAATGAAACTAAAAGAAAAACAAAAATCAAAATAAAGGGGGTTTCTGCCACAAAGTTTTCCTGGGGGGGGTGTTGGGAATGGATGAATTATTCCCAAGCCCCTGGGGATAACTCATCCATCTGTCATGGCTCCAGATGTACATCCTTGGCTCCATCACTGATGGCTGTGTGTGGTCCAGCACTGCTTCAGCCAGGTGTGGAATTACAAGAGCCATAAGCACACCCAGTAGGAGTAATGGAGTATTTAACATAAGTAACCTTATCTTAAATGCCGAGTGGTGATGTTGAGCTGCTGGGAGTCCTGCCCGTGGGAACTGAGTGCCCTTTGGGTGTCTTTAGATTCTCTGCACTGGTTTGGATGGATGTTGGAAGTGGGAATATGCTGTTGTGTCCTGTTGGGAAGTGGGGTTATGTGGTGCCTGCTGTGATCTTTCTGTTTGGGTGTTTTGGGAGGTGGGCCAGGAGGGTGAGGGAGCACCTGGGGAGACCAGGGCTGTTCTGGCATCTCCCTTGGCAGAGGAGTAGGGAAATGATGGCTCTGGAGCAATTAAATTCAAGGCAGGGCTTTTCCAGGAGTGGCAAAGGGACCGTGTCCACCTGCTGTGCTGGTTTCTCTTGGATGTGCCCCTTCCAAGTGCCCTGTGTCCCCTGACAGCCCACATCTCAAAAAACATCCTTTTCCCTGCCTTTTCCTTGCTTGCCCTGGTGTCTGGCCCCAAACTACCCAAGGAACTCTTTATCTGCCAAAATCATTGTCAGGGGCTCAGGGTTTGTCTGTGCAATGAGTTGTGAGAGCAGGGACCAGAGTTGGAAGGTCTTGTTTCCCAATGGTTGAAGATTCCTGGTGGGATCAGGTTGTTGGTGTCTTCTTCCACCTCCTCCTGCCTCCTTGTCCTGCAGGATTTGGCCCAAATTCCCTGGGTGTTGGTGGCCATCAGCTGGGGCTGCCTCTGTGTCCCCATGGAGCTCTCAGGCTGGTGGGACCTGTCCTTCCAAGCATCCTCCTTGAACTCATCCCAGGGAAAAGAAAACTTCCCAAAACCAGCTTGCAGCAGCTGCTCAGCTCCTGGAACCTGGCTCTGTGTGCAGGGGGGTGGCTTGGCCAGGAGGGCCTGCCCTGGTGTTGGGAGGGGTGGTCCAGCTGTGCTCTGCTCAGGGCCCTGCAGCTGGACCTGCTGAGAACATTGGGCAGAGCTGACTGACTCCAGGCAGGATTGGGAATGCTGATCTGGCTGGTATTGGAATAAATCATGTGAGACTCCATTTTCTTCATGGTGGAAAAAGGCCATTCTTAATTCACATAACTTATTTTAATACAGTTTTGCAGACTTTGTGTGTGACTCCAGTTGGTCAGTAGTTTTCTTGCCAATTACTTTATTGGTTAGTAACAAGTTGTTACCCTGTATTGATAGGTAGTTTTCATTTTTCTGTCTAACAGTCTAAAAACAGTTTATACAGGTGTTAGTTGTGTTTCACCTAAATAGATTGTTATGCTAATGAACTGCTCTCACTAGGACTGTTGCACATGGGAACTTGCAAAGGGCTGGCCTGGCAAGGAGAGCAGGCTTGGCTTTATGAAACCTTTCTTTATGATTTTCCTACCTTCCAGCAGCAGGGTGGCTCATGGCTCGGCTGGATCCTCCATGGATTGGGCTGTGTCACAACTTGTCACTGCCCAGCACATCTCACAGCCAGGCTGGGGAGATGTCTGGGGGCTCTTAGCCCTGGGAAGCCTTGGCAGGGCTTCCTGTGCAGCCACAGCCAGGTGGGGAACGGAGCCATGGCCAGCTTGGGAATGCAACCACAGTTTGGGAATGCAACCATAGCAAGGCTGGGAATGAAACCATGTCTGGTTGGGAATGGAGCAACAACCAGGCTGGGAGTGAGCCATGTTGTCATGTGTGTTTGGAAGTGCCACTGGATAAGGCTGGGAGTGTTGGCCATCTCCAGGCTCGGGCTTACAAGGATATTTATTTGGGTTTCCCTAAGGAAAGCAGCCCCATGTTGCTGGGAAGTGGTGAGCCTCAGCTGGATGTACTTTTGGAGAGTTCCCCTCAAGGTTTGGCAGGGCTGGCCCTGGCAGGCTGGGGTCCTGTTCCTGGCCCAGAGCAGCGTGGGCAGGGCTGTCTGTGCATCCCTGTGCGGTCATGACTCTGCAGAGGCTCCTTTCAGGAGGTTTCCTTGGAAACCTGACAGCCAGCGTGAGGAGGGAGCATTCCAGAGAGAGCTTCACCCAGTGGTGACCAGGGCACAGCCAGGAGAAATGGCTTTCCCTGGGGATGAGCTGCCCTGGCTCGGTGTGCAGAAGCGGGATGCTTTGGGAAGCTGCCAACAGCTGCTGTCTGATTCCCAGAGGCTTTTCCCTCTGCTGTGAGGTGCCTGCAGACCCTCACCCAGGGCTTTGTCTTTGCAGGAGCAGGAAGATCCAGATCCGAAACATCCCTCCCCACCTACAGTGGGAGGTAAGACGTGGCTGATCCCAAAAACTTCCCGTTCATCTCCTTCTCCAGCAGCACGAGCACATGGTCTGCACGTGGGCCACCCTTTAACTTCCCATTAATGCAGGAGGGAGCCTGAGCTGGGCTCCAGCTCCTGCCTGCTTTTGGGCCAGCTGTGGGTGCTGGGTCAGCTTTGGGACGATGGGATGCAGGTGGGTGGTGCTGGGGGGTGTTTGTGGGTGGAGTGGGCTCCTGCCCTGCCTGCTTGGGGCCTCACCTGCCCGGTTTGCTGCTCTGTCCCCAGGTGCTGGATGGCCTCTTAGCTCAGTATGGCACTGTGGAGAATGTAGAGCAAGGTAAGATGGTCCAGCGTGGTCCTCATCCCTGCAAAATTCCCAGTGCTGCTCCCCAGCTCCACCCAGGCTGCAGGAAGCCCACTGGGCTGAAATCTAGTTGGATAACCAGACTGGCAGCACTGGTCTGAAATGGGTTTTGGACAGAAATCCTGCTGGTGGAGGTGGGGCCCCCTTTCCAGTGATGGGATGATATGAGCCATCCATCCACCATTCCCGGGAGTGCTCCTGGTCCCTGAAAAATTGAAAAAACTATTATCCCTGCAAGCAAAAATGAGCTGAGCGTAGCTTGGGACCCACTGGTGGGTCGGGGATGTCCAGCCTTGCATTCTGCTTGGATCCAGCCTTGGATCCAGCCCAGTCCTTGTGCTGGGGGAAAACACAGAGTGCCCAGGTGTGCCACGGGACAGGCATCTCCCTCCCCCATCCCAGCTGTATCCCCTGCCCTGGGGCATGCTGAGAGCAGCAGTGACACCTCTGCTTCCCTGCTCCAACCCTGCCTCTCTTGCTCCCCGCAGTGAACACAGACACAGAAACTGCCGTTGTCAACGTGACCTACGCCACGAAGGAAGAGGCAAAAGTGTGAGTGGGGTTTGTTTTGGTTTGCCCTTGATTTCACACCACACCAGCTTTCCCAGGGGATCCCAGGTATCTTCCAGGCTTCTCCAAGCTGTCCCACCACTGGGCTGTCCTCTGCCTTCTCCCCTGGCATGGAAGATGGGGTAGTACAGATTAGGGGTTATTTCAGAAGTGGAAACATGGTTCCAAACAAAACGTTTTCTTCCAGTCTTGTAGAGGCCTCAGCCCTGTGCTGGAGACTGGCCACTGAGTAGTGAGCTTATTATTATTAGTGGCCAGGGTGTTTTTTGTATGGTCAAGAGCAGATCCCAGGCCCCAAAGAGCTTTTGTGAGTCCATTTGCTGATGGATGTTCTACCAGCTTCCCATCTGAGTTAACCCATCATGGTGTTGGGTAAGTGAGGACAGAGATGGGGACAGTGATCTGCTGGTCCAGGAGGGCAGAGGAGAATCCTTCTGGTGCCTCCAGCCTCGGCTGGATGTGCTGTGGACCACAGATAAACATTACATGAGTGTCTTAGAATCATGGGGTCCCCTGAGCTGAAAAGGACCCACAATGATCACTGAGTCCAAATCCTGGTCCTGCACAGGACAGCCCCAAAAATCCCACCATGGTCTTGGGAGGTGTGGCAATAAAGACAAAGAGTTTCCCCAGCACAGCAGTGCTCAATGCTTTGAGATAAGAGGCTTTTTTGGACTTAGGAAAAGGATGGTGAAACTGCAGAAGCCCTCAGAGGATGTGGAATTCAGGCCTGGCAAGGAGCTGCTTGTGATCTGTCAGCAGCAGCAGTGGGATGTGGTAGGAGCAGGGAAAGCTGAAGCCAAGCAGGGTCCTGGCAGATGCTAGCGTGGCCAAATATCACAGCTGAGGAGGGGCTTGGGGGATGAGGAGTCCAGGTGCTGCCTCCCAGCCTCATCCATCCAGGAAGGGAGTCGGGGTTCCCAGCAGAGGGGGCACCACGTGCTGCATCCTTCTCCCTGGTGGCTCGGAGCCGCTCTGCCACCTTTGCCATGTCCAAAGAGCCCGTGAGACCATTCCCATGCTGTGTGGTAGCTCCAGGCAAGGGCTGCCCAGGTGAAGGGCAGGTCCCTGGGCTGCCATCCCTCCTCTGCTGGGGGGAAAAGTCATCTGCCAGCTTTGGCATGGCCCATGTGGAAGGGGATGACGCCCCACCAGGCTATGGGTCTTGCTCCTCGTGGGAAAAGTGTGGGGCTCTGGCTTCCCATGGCCACCTTCTCCAGAGTGGGGAGGGAGGGAGATGCGAGGTGGGAACCATGTTCTGTGTGTGGTGGGAGTGCTGGAGGGGAACCCGTCCCCGGGGAGCCCCTCACCACCCCCTGCATCTCCCCACCTTGCAGAGCAATAGAGAAGCTGAGCGACCACCAGTTTGAGAACTATTCCTTCAAGATTTCCTACATCCCGGATGAAGAGGTGAGCTCCCCTCCGCCCCCCCAGCGATCCCGCCGCGGGGGCCACTCTTCCAGGGAGCGGGGCTCCTCCCCGGGGGGCTCCTCGCAGCCCAAACAGCTCGATTTCCCACTGCGGATGCTGGTGCCCACGCAGTTTGTTGGTGCGATCATAGGAAAGGAGGGCTTGACCATAAAGAACCTTACTAAGCAAACCCAGTCCAAGTAAGTACTTCCGATGGTTTTGTTTCCTTCCCTAGGGTGCTGTAGGTCCCAGCTGGGGTTCTCCCTGCGCTGGGGGGCTTTGGAGTGCCAGCCACTGCTGGTTTCTTGGGGTGCAGCCTTCAGGGGGTGGTGGCAGAGCTCAGGTGCTAAACCATTCCTGCTGGCCAGGGTGGTCTGGGTGCAGCAAGAGGGGGATGCGCGCTGCAAAAGGCCTGGAATGGGTTCCTAAAGCCTCATGGGAACAGCTGGGGATGAGGCTTTAGGGAGAATGGCAAGTCTGGGGATAAAATCCTAAAGGTGAATCCTCAGTGCAGTGGTCTTTGTTCTTGGGATTTGCCCTTCCTGCAGCATCCCATATGGGCTAGAGCTGTTGAGGGGAAAGGGATGCTGTGGGAGCACTGCCACAAGAAGGATGGGCTTTTGTAACTGTTTGAAGCCCTTTTTAGCTATTAATGTGTTTATTTTTGAACTAAAAAAGGAAAAAAACCCCAAAAAGCGGGGTTGTCTTGCCAAAGTTTTCCATGTTTCTCTTGTTGCTGTTCTCCTGATCTCACTGCTCATTCTCTGCATGGTTTTCCTGCATGGTTTGTTCCTGCCCAGGTGTGTTTGTGTTTAACCCCAAGCTGTCTTCTCCTGTGCTCATCATCCTGAACCTGGTGATCCCATGGCACATAGGACTCCTGTCCCAGAGCATCCTAGTTCTCAGAGGAGTTTTTAGAGGCAAATCTTTGGTAGTAGTGTGGCTGGAGGTAGAGAGATGAGCCAAACCCTGCCGCTGGGTTGGCAGGAAGAGGTTTGTATGGAAAGGGGGCAGAGGAGGAGTAGGGAGAGGAGCTCTTGGAGCCTGGCTCGCCCCAGGGTGTGGCCACCTGGTAGCTCTGAGCAGATCCTGGTTGGCTGCAAGCCCTTCTCCAGGTGAGTCCTGGTGGGATGAGCAGCAGGTGTAGCTGTGTCCTCACCACCCAAGAACGGAATTTGCCCTTTCCAAGCCCTGAGCCTAGCAAGGAAAGTGGGAAGGTGCAGTTTCTCCAGACCATGAAACCAAAGGCTGTTGCTTGGAGCAGTTTCTGCCACTGAATTATCCCTCCCTGTGGGGTGGCTCCGTGTGCCTGCCCCGAAGAGCCGGTGCCGTGGAGGAAGGTCCTGCTCAGTGCTCTGCCCTCTCCTGCCCTGCCTGCAGTGAGGCACTACCTCTGCTCAGGCTTGGGTGAAGGGAACCCTCAGGAATCCATCCCAGGCAGTCACAGGAGCCCCTGTCCTTCACTTTGGGTGTCACCCCACACTCTGTCCCTGCGCAGGCCACCCTCATCCGCCGGTGATGATCCGAGGGTGGCATCCTGTTGCCTGGCCCCTGCTCCTCCCCAGAGCGATGTTGGCTTCTGGATCCCTCTGGTCACGTTGGATATCCCCTGGTTCCACACACAGAGATCCCAAAGATGCTTCTGAGCCCCAGGAGGAAAAACTGTCCCCAGGCTGAACCATCTTTTTCTGTGAAGAAACGCAGACCAAGAGCCCACCCCAGCAGGTGACCTTCCACAGCCCTTGGAACTCCATGAGGAGAGGATCATGGCTACTCAGCAGCCATGGGATCGGGATAACCCTGCAGGCACACTCTACTGTACACGTGGAGAGGGCTGTCCCTCATGGCAGCCACCCCCTGAAGCATTCCCAGCCCTCCCTAAGGCCTTTTGGAGGCTTTTCCTGCTGCACCATTGGCAAACCCTGTCTCCCCCAGCCCTGGTCATCCCTCCCTGCAGCACCTGGTGATGGGGTGAAGGTACTGAAAGTCCCCTTCTCCATCCTCCTGTTGGAATGGAGCAGTTCAGCAGTGGCACTGGGATGTGCTGGGAGCTTCAGAGCTCTCCCTTCTCCAGCTCTCTGGGGTGGGACGTGCCTGAAAGCAGTGGCCTCTTCCTGGCATCCCTTCTCTCTGGCAAGTGAGCCCACACATCCAGACGTGGGATGGGTTGGTCAGCCAGGAACCTGGCTTGTGCCCCTTTCCAAGGCTTGTGCAAGGTCCTCATCACCTCAGTGCCTCCATTCAGCGCTTCGTGGCACCTGGTCCCTCTCTGGCATGAAGGCTCAGCCATGTTCTCCTCTCCACCAGCCTCAGCTGCTCGTGGGTCCAAGGAGCTGCGTGGCTCCCATCTGTGGGGTTTGTTGGGATTCCTCATCAATTCCCCCTACCTTGGGAGCATCAGCGTGGTCTGTCATCACCTCATGTGGCCATCGTGACGTGTTCACCCTGTCCCCAGCCAAGGGGTCGCAGCAAGTGTCCCTGTACGTGCTGGGAATGGACCCTCCAGGCCAGCCTGAGGGAGCTCCATGGCTTGGAGCACCAACTGAAGCCACGGGAGATCTGGAGAGATGGAGCCTGTGAAGGGAATCACGCTGTCTTCCCTCCCTATTCAGTGCTCGGATGGAACCACTCTGGGGTCCCTTTGGAGCAGGGTTGGCCCTGCCCTTCTCTCAGGGAAAGCTCTCCCAGCTGCTCCCCTTCCACCATCTGTGTTCCAGCGTGCTGGCTCTTCAAGAGTTGACCTGTGCAAACCCAGCTGGACCCCACAGCGTCCCAGCGTGGCACTGTGTGGTGACTCTGCCCCGCAGCCCTTGGCCTGGCATGTGCAGCAGCGCCCTGGATGATCCTGTTGGGACAGGACCTGGGAGACGTGGCCGGAGGGGACCCGCCGTGTCGGAGCTGAGCCCTGGCAGCATTCCAGAGGGACTGAGCTGCCATTTCCACATCTGCTCGGAAGATCTGGCCCTGGCTGCAGCAGTGACAGGGACACCAAGGTGGTGGCCGATGGCAGGATGACCGCACGGCATCACCCTCCGGTGGGAAGAGCGCGTGGATCGCGCGGAGAAGACAGAAAGGCTCTTCCCCCTGTTGTCCAAGGCGCGTGGTTGAGGTGCGGGAGTCTCCTACCCTGCTTTCCTCTCTCCCTCTCTCTCAGGGCTTTGCCAGGTACGGTTGAGCGTGAGGAGCGAGCTGGAGGCCGTGCCTCCTCCCGCCATGAGCTGAGGGAGGACCAGAGGAGTAGAGCACGGTCCCTGCCGCTGCGCACGGGAGCCTTCTGGTCTCCCCTGGAAGGGCGTGAGTACCAGCGCTGTTGTTGCCGGGTGCCTCCGTGTCGTGACAGACGCTGCCCACGGGTAAGTGCTCTCTGTCCCGAAGGACGTGGTCGCTGGACAGCCTCGGGTGTTGTGCGGAGAGAGGCGGAGGTCGGCAGGGCCTCCAGTCCGGTCTCCTGCTCCAAGCGGGACTGGCGTCAGAGAGGATAGACCAGGTTGCTCAGGGCTTTGTCCAGTTGAGGATTTGTTCTGCCCCCTCTATGCACTGGTTGATGTTGTGACACCCCTCAGCTTCCAGGACCTCAGGTCCTACAGGCGAACGCGGTCCAAATCCGATCCAAACCGCCCGAAACCAAACGCTGCCTGGGCTTGCGTGAGCCGGGTGATGGTAGATGCAGCTGAGACCCAGGTTCACCCCAAAGCTTGAGCAAGTGTTGAAATGAGTTTTTCTCAGCTCCTGAGCTCTCAGAAATCTCTGTGTGACCCCAGGCCCATCTGAGGGCTCCTCTCTGCTGGTTGTTTCGCCGCAGGGTTGACATCCATCGCAAGGAGAACGCCGGCGCTGCCGAGAAGCCCATCACCATCCACGCCACGCCAGAGGGGTGCTCGGAAGCGTGCCGCATGATCCTGGATATCATGCAGAAGGAGGCTGATGAAACGAAATCGTGAGTGCTCCTGGCTCAGCCAAAGCGTGGTGGGCCATGGTGGTGGTGGTCCTTCTCCTTCCCAAGACACCCTTACTACCTGTGGCTGGAAATTTCTGTGTTTCCTGGCTGGACCTTTAGATTTGATTTTTTTAAATCCATTTTAGAGCAGAAGAGATTCCCTTGAAAATCCTGGCACACAACAGCCTGGTGGGGAGGTTGATTGGCAAGGAGGGCCGCAACCTCAAGAAGATTGAGCAGGACACGGGCACAAAGATCACCATCTCCCCGTAAGTTCCTGTGACAGACCAAGGGGCATGGCTTCCCACGGTCAGACAGCAGGGTTAGATGGGATATTGGGAAGGAGTTGTTCCCTGTGAGGGTGGTAGATTGCCCAGAGAAGCTGTGGCTGCCCCTGGATCCCTGGGAGTGTTGCAGGCCAGGTTGGACGGGGCTTGGAGCAACCTGGGATAGTGGGAGGTGTCCCTGCCCGTGGCAGGGGGTGGGACTGGGTGCGCTTTCACGTCCCTTCCAACCCAAACCATTCCATGATTCCATGGTTTAATGATTCAGTGAAGTCCTGGTGGACACCAGGCCATCCCATTCTGTCCAACATGGTACAAGCAGTGCTGGAGTTAAAAAACAGAGCAGCTGTGTCCTCCCATGTGCATTCTCTATCCTGGGTGGATGTTCCTCATCCCGGGTGTCGGACAGGTCGAGGCCACCTGGCTCTCACACTGTCTCAGGGGGAGCCCTCAGTTGTGATTTGAGTTTTCCTGGAGTTTTTCTTGGCTTGAAGAAGGAGTGTAACCGTGTCTCTGGATTTCCCCGTGGGGCAGTTTGCAGGACCTGACCATCTACAACCCCGAGCGCACCATCACGGTGAAGGGCAGCACGGAGGCCTGCTCCAGCGCCGAGGTGGAGATCATGAAGAAGCTGCGCGAGGCCTACGAGAGCGACGTGGTGGCCGTCAACGTAAGCTCAGCCCTCCCACCCGCCTGCTCCCGCTGCCGGCGGCCAGAGCTTCAGCGTGGAGGTCAATGTGTTACAGCAAGGCTTGGGCCTCGCTCATCCCTCTGTTGAGAGGCCCAGTACTCCTCCACCTTTCACACCTGTATCCTTGTCTTTCCTTTCCCAGCAACAGGCCAACCTGATCCCAGGACTGAACCTCAGTGCTTTGGGCATCTTCTCCACGGGGCTGTCCATGCTGCCGTCCACGCCAGGGGCCCGAGGGGCTGCAGCTGCCACCCCCTACCACCCCTTTGCAGTGAGTGTGGGTGTTCCTGGTGTCTGGAGCTCTTGGGTTTGGGTGGACACTGTAGCTATAGGAGCCACCTCCTGGGGAGCTCTGACTCTCAGCCATTTTGGGGAGATGCTGATCACAGCAGCAAAGTGGAGAGGGCAGGGAATGAAGGTGGCAGCCACCGAGAAGATCAGCTGCATCCCTGTGTTGTGCTGAGCTGGGTTTCACCAGTGTTTAAGGACTGGCTGTGTCCCAAGGGTGCTGCTCTCTGAAGAGAGCATGGAAAAACCATGTAGGTGGTCTTCAGTCCTGACCCCAGTCCCACCACTGGACTGTGATGGTGTGGGCTGTGTTGTGCCCTGTGGGTCGAGTCTTGGTGGCCACCAGAGCCCCTGGTGTGGCCACAGGGCGTGCAGGGGACGAGCAGCCCACCCTGTGCATCCACTGCCATCAGGCTGCACCCTGCCCTGGCACCCCAGGGGCTGTGGTGTGGGGAGCCAGTCTCCACCCCAGCTCACAGGGGAGGGCTCTCCTTGTTTTTGGGGTGCTGGAACCTGGGCAAGGCTGTTCACAATGCCTGGGCAGGGATGGTGCAGTGCCAGGAGAACAGGATGGCCAAGGTGCTGGTGGAGAAGGTCCATCCCAGGTCACTCAGGCACCATGGGTTGCCTCTGTTAGTCCCTAAATAATTTATTCTGAGCTGTGGGTTAATTTACCTGTGCTGTTTTCTTTCCCTGGAATGCCAGCAGCAGAGCGGGCGGAGGAGGACGGTGAGTGCCTGGGAGGATGTGGGGGGCATGTGGTGGCTCTGGAGGGCTCCAGGAGGCGTGGTTGGTCACTCTCAGCGTGTGGAGGGAGGGTGCTGTGCCTGTATCCACAGCCTTTGGGAGATAGCTGTGGGAATTATTCATGGGTGTGATGGAGAGGAGTGGGACAGGTCTCCTGAAGGGCAGTGTTTGGTGTGAGGTCCTTCACCCCAAAGCTTTGTGTGGCCTTTTTCAAGCCCCCTGGTGAGGCCAGATCTTTTTTCTGATACAAACATCAGCAGGCCAAAGCCAAAAAACCAGCAGTGGGGAGGGACTGGGGTTAACTGGGAGCCCCCATCCCCATTGCAGCCTCGTGCTGTGCCATAGGCACAGGATCCAGGCTGCAGCTCATCCTTGGATGTGCCTGTGCTCTCCTGGAGGGGTTTCAGGGGATGAGGAGTGCTCACTGTGTCCCTCGTGTCACTCCTGGTGGTGACACACTCCCCATGTGGGAGTGGGGGTGTTGGGAAGGGACTGGCAGCTTGAGGACATCACTGATGCCACTGCCCCTCATTTTCTCTCCCACCACAGGGCTCCTCAGCCTATCTGTCGAGTCTGTACGGAGCCCCCGCAGCTGGCGCCTTCCCCCATCAGCACCCCGTAAGTTTGCCTTCCCCAAAAGTGCCCTGGCACCTCCTGCCGTGAGGTCTTCCCTTGGGCACCTTGTGGGAGGGCAGGACCACAAGTCAACAAAACCCAACCCAACCCTGGCCAACCCAGCCCAGCACCTCCTCAAGCCTGGAATGCTGGCAGGGGGAAGCAGCCCCCTGCTCCAGCTGTTCCCCTGACCCTCTGGCTCTTCCGTGCCCTTTGCAGCTGCCGGAGCAGGAGGTTGTGAACTTGTTCATCCCAACACAGGCAGTGGGGGCCATCATTGGGAAGAAGGGGCAGCACATCAAGCAGCTGGCACGGTTTGCTGGCGCCTCCATCAAGGTGAGCGGGAATGAGGGGCTGGGTCAGGGCTTTGTGCCTCAGTTTCCCCTTCCCACTGCTGAGGGTAGAGAAGGGAGCCCGTGGTGAATGGTTTTGCTCCCCAAATGAGTAGAGGCGCCGTCCTTCAGCATCCTGATTGTCAGCACTGCTCGGGTAGGGAGGTGGCTCTGCATGGGGGGGTCCCTGTGTGGGGCACATCCCACGGAGGGGAGGTGTTGCCCGAGGAGGGGTCACACTCACGCTCCTTCCCCGTCCCTCCGCAGATCGCCCCGGCAGAAGGTCCGGAGGCCATCGAGCGCATGGTGATCATCACGGGGCCACCTGAGGCTCAGTTCAAGGTACGATGGCCACAGGGTGGGGGCTGGCTTGGGGACATGGGCAGGGGCACGGTGAGAGCATCCCTTTGGTCCCCACCGTGCCAGGGGGGCTTCTCAGCTTGGGACTATGGTTTTGGGACCACATCATTGCCTATGGGAATGAAGGGCACAGCAGGCCACCTCCAGGATGCTGCCCACCACCTCTGTGTCCCTATTGTGCCCTCTCCAGGCCCAGGGGCGAATATTTGGGAAGCTGAAAGAGGAAAACTTCTTTAGCCCAAAAGAAGAAGTGAAGCTTGAAGCACACATCAAGGTGCCTTCCTTCGCCGCCGGCCGCGTCATCGGCAAAGGTGGCAAGACGGTAGGTGGGGGTGTGTGGGGTTCCACCTGCCCTGGGAATAGAGGGCTGGACATCCCCTTTCCATCCCCTATCCATCCCCTGTCCATCCCATCACCTCTGGCCAGGTGCTCTGTGGTATCAGTGATGTCTCAGTGCCAGCCCCGTGTCCTGGGGTGGCTCTTGGATGGCAGCCATCCCAAGGGGAGAGTGTGTCAGAGCTGGGGTGGCACCAGCAGTGGAGGATTTTGGCTGTTCCCCAGCAAAACCTGGATCTGTCGTTTGCTCAGGTGAACGAACTGCAGAACTTAACGAGCGCAGAAGTCATTGTGCCGCGAGACCAAACCCCGGACGAGAACGAGGAGGTCATCGTCAAAATCATTGGGCATTTCTTTGCCAGTCAGGTAAGCTTTGGCCATGGCTCCCCCAGCATTCCCAGTGTGAGGAAGGCCACCACGCACGGCGTCCCCTGAGCTGCCCTGACTGGTTTCTGTGCACCCAGGATGCACTGAAAGGTTTTTGGCTGCATTAACATTAAAGATCGGCTCGATTCAGCCAAAATCTGTGTCTTGGACATGGGGTGGGAATGGCTCCTGCTTCCCACCTGGGTCCATCTAACCGGGCTGGGTTCATGACTGCGAGGGCATGGTGACACCCCAAAATCTTGAGTGATGGAAGAACAAGCCAAACCCTTGCTTTAGCACTTCCTCACATATCACAGAATCACTTGGGTGCTTGGCCTGGTGTTAAAATCTCTAGAGTTGTGGTGCTGTCGTGCTTGGCGGGGGCTCAGCTCTGGTGTGGCTACCCCCGTTTCTCGCCCCCTTCCCAGACCGCCCAGCGCAAGATCAGGGAAATCGTGCAGCAGGTGAAGCAGCAGGAGCACAAACACGCTCAGGGAGCCGTGGCCTCGCAGCACAGCAAGTGAGGCTCCCGCCAGCACCGCCCGACGAATGTAACCCCCGCCGCCAGCGCCGGAGCCCAGCAGGCCAGGGGACAAACCAAAGAGCGCCGAGCCCCCCGGCAGCCCGGCCGCGCAGAGCCGGGGCACGGGGGGCTCTCTCCATCCCGCAGCTTCCGCCTTACTCCGTCGCCTCCCCGCCGCTCCCCCGTCAGTGGAACTAACACAGGCACAGAGAGGTGGTTTTTAGTTCGGAATTCTCCCCAAACCTGCCCATTCCACCCCGCAGGAGCTGGCCCGGCCTGGGGGGGCCGCGGCGCTCGTTAATTTAGAATTAATATATCAGTAACAAAACTAACGCCGATTTTTAAGTTTTGTAAGATTTTATTTTTTAACTCACTTTTTAAAAATTTTTTGGGGGAGGGGGGGCTGTTTGTTTTTAGCAAAAGCAGGCTTTTCTAGAGGTTTAATGGCAGGAGCTGGTTCATTGGTTCTCTAATGCACCGTAGAGCAGAGCTATAGGATTGCCAGCAGGGAAAAAAATACTAAGTGTTAAAAAGCAATTTCTGAAGGGCTTTGAGAAGAGCAGGGCCTGTAGGAGCCAAGAAGATTCCTCATGTAGGAATTGTTCCTCTCCTTCACACACCTTTTCCTCTTTGCTTTGGACTCGAAAAGTGGGGTTTGCATCTGTTCTGTCCCCCCTTTCTGTCTGTCTGTCCTCTCTCCATCACTGCCCAGCACTGACATCCCTAGAGAATGATGGGCAGCACCAGCCCTGCCCACTTTGGACTGGGATCTTTGTGGAAAAGATCCCTGTTGTAGGGAGAGGAGGGGGAAATGGGTGAAAAAAACCAGATTTACAAGAGGTTGTCAGCCCAGGGCTGGAAAACCCAACCGGCAAAATTGGCTTCAAATGAAAAATAACCCAAATAACCCTCCCAAAACACACACAGAGAAAAACTACCTCAGGTTTTCGTACCTCAGCACCTTGCGCTTGTGTTGCCCTTTTAGAGATTTTTGTATGCCTTGTAAAACTGATAGTTGGAGCATTTTTTTATTTTTGTAATAAAAAAAAACCGAGTTGGAAAAATGATCTCGACCAAGTCAGCTGCGAGGTGGAAGAAGGAAACCATCCCCCGTGTCCCAGAGCTCTTCCGTAGTCTCCTGCAAACCGAGAGCCAGTGGCTGTTCCTTCGGAGAAAGCTTGAGAAATGGTTAAAAAGAACAAAAAAAAAAAAAAAAAAAAAGGGAAAAAAAAAAAAGCCAAACACAATTTAAAAAAAAGGTTTAAGCAAATCCAAGTGATGGATGGAAGCGGTGGAAGCCGACGGGCAGAGCAGGGATGGGAGCGGAGGTGCCGGTGCCAGCGCCGCTCCCGTGGGCTGCAAATCCGTGTTTTCCTCTACTGCAAAGTGTTCTGTGAAAACCAACCCGAGACACCAACAAAAAAGAGAAATATATCCAGCTAACCAGAGCCTGAGCCTGCTCTCTTTTCTTTGGGGTCCCTTGCGGTGGTCATGGCTGGGAGCTCCTCCCTGGTGCCCAATTCCCTGCTGCCAGGGAGGGAAGGGCTGGATGGGGGGTTGTAGGCATTGCCAGGTGTAGTTTTACCCTGGGACCTGGGAAGTGTTGCCATCACAACATCACCTCTCCCTCCCTGCAGATCCCTGGATAAACATCCAGTGGGGAGAGGCAGTAAATGGGGCTGGGATGGCCTTTGGGGACAGGGTGGGGCTGCCTGGGATGCTGACAGGTGCCACAATGAGGGAATGCTCCTTCATGAGCACCAGAGCCAGGCTCTTCCCTCCCACCCCTCCAGCACTGGGAATGCTGCTCTGGTGGCACCTGGGACAGTCAAAACTGCAGCCCCAAACACGAGGAACCAAAGGGAAGGAGGGAAGGACACCTCAAACATTCACAGCTGCTGCATCCTCATGCTCAGATCTTCTGCATCCTCAGAGAATATTAATTACCCCTGATTAATTATTTGCAAGGATAAAACATGAGTGTCTTTGGCATTGTTCATCCTTTGGAGAATCTGCCCCGAGGTTGTGGCAGATTGAACCAGGCAGTGAAAGCCAAGACAGACAAAGCCCCTCTGCAGGGATCTTGTGGGTCTTTGGGTCAGAGCAGCACAGGGATGTCCCCAGAGCCACCAGGGGAGGAGACAGCCCCTGTTCTTCTTGAGATGAGGAGCAAGTTAGAAACCACACAGAGACAGCAGATCAGTTTTCAATTAAAAAATAAATTACTCTATTAACAAGTAACCTTCCCATACAATAAGGCTCTTACATAAGTTAATATTTATCTTATCTTACCTAAACAATAAGAAATAAATACTACTCTTTTACAGAACAGTGTTTTCCTAACAGTGCATGTCACCCAGCAGCTGCTGATGGATTATTTCCCACACCATCTTCCTGCGGAAATAAGGCATGTGTTCCTGAAAAGAAACAGGAAAAATCCATCACATAGGAAGCCAGGGGAGAAAGAGGCAGGAAATCTCCATTAACACCCAGGGAATTCTTGAGTGGGAAGCTGCTTTTGAGCACCTGCCATTTGGGTATGAGGTGGGTTTCACACCATGGTGACACAACCACCCAACACCCACATTTCTTTACAGGGACATTTATTAAAGACCACCACATTGGAAAATAGCCAGGGTGAAGTTTTCCAAGGGGGAAACCTATTTCACCAAGACATACAAAGGCCAGATATTCCAAACCACTGACTGCAGCATCCTGGTGTTGGAATTAGATGGTCTTTAAGGTCCATTCCAACCCAAACCACCCTGGGATTCAAAGAATCCATGATCTTTCCCAAGAAGCAGACACCAGACATGAGGAGCAAGCCCCTGCCCCAGCTGCTGTGCAGCTTCCCTGGCTCTTGTGTGGGTGTGGGAAAGGCTGGAGCTGTTTGCACTCCTCTCACCGGGGTGAAGATGATGGGTTTGTCTCTGGAGATGAAATCGGCAAATTTGCAAACAAAAACTCCACAGTCACTTCCATTATTTTGTTGAGGGATTTCCTGAGGAGTACAAAAACATGGAGAAGTTTTATTTGTCTTGAACGAGCAGCAATCTGGTCATAGCACACATTTTACCCACACCTACTCCTAAAAGCCTATTTCCATAATGCATTTACCACTCCCAAACCCAAGGAACAGTCCCAGTTAATGCACATCATCTCCCTCCTCTGCTTGCCTGGGAAGTGTTAAATCCTCTGTGACAAGGAGTTCTAGCTCCCATTCCAAATCCAGGCATTGCTCCCATACCTCTGTGCCCATGCTGTGAAGGGTCCACTCAGAAGCAGTCAATTCAATGTTTCTTTTTTCCCTGCTTTCCTCTTCCAGGTATTTTCTGTAGAAAACAACATGAAAATCACTTTTCATCTCCCTGATTTAGGGCAACAACAACACCAACAAAAAAGGCTGTTGAAACGTGACAGGAAGATAAATCACAGTGAAATGCCAGAGGTCCTCACAGCAGAGGATTTAAGGAATGGGGAGGGAAAATTCCAATCTTAGGGACACAGTGAGAGGCTGTGAGCAGGGCTCCCCAAGGCCCAGTGTGGGGCCCAGCCTTGTATAATATCTTTATCCATGACCTGGACAAGGGGATTGGGCACCCTCAGTGCCCTTGTAGGTGACACCAAGCTGGGTGGGAGTGTGGAGGGCAGGAAGGCTCTGCACAGGGCTCTGGGCTGGTGACAAGGTGAGGATCAGTCAAGGGATGCACTCAATGATCCTGGAGGGCTTTTCCAGCCTCAGTGATTCTGGGATTTGTCTCTGTAGGGCTCTCTCACCCTACAAAGCTGCTGGATGAAGGGTTTTTCCTGACAAGGACATGTCAGGATGTGCAGCACATGTGAAAACTTGCACCTCTGACACTCTGCAGGATTCAAAACACTGACCAGAACAAAAGAGGTACAAAGTGAAGAGCACCAAGGCACAGGACAGAAACACTTCCTGTGGGGAGGGGAAAAGCCCTCAAAAACAACCAAAGGGGATAAAAAAAGCAGCTACTCACAAGACAGTTCTACAAATGTGGTCTCCTTTCTGTCCCAAGGAGTCAAAGTATTTGATGGTTTTCTCTCGGAGGTCTACGACCTGGGGTTAAAAGGTGACTTAGACAAAGCACACCCCAAACATGAAAGGACTTTGCCCTCTAGTTCTGTTCTCCCCATCCCCTAAATAAAAAGCCAGTTTGACTCACCAGCAGTGTCCAGTGAATTCTGAGGTGAATAGGCACCAAGATGACATCGTGCTCAAAGATATCCACACCTTTGGTCCATTTCTTTACTCCCTTGTGGCTTGTAGAGCTTAGCTTGGAATAAAAGAAGGTATTAAAAGCATAGACTGCTGGATATCCTTCCTTCTTGCTTCTTTCCACCAGAAGACCCATGTAGAAATTCATGATCTGGAACAGAGAGAGGCGAAGGGAGATGTGAAATAAGACACAAAATTAAAAAGACAGCAACATGTCTTTGCTGGCCACCCTTGAGCTGAGAAAACTCCAGCTTGGCAGCTTTTGCTCCCAGAATTTCACACTGGAGGACTTGTGCTGCTGGTTACAGCCCCCACACCCACTCCAATAACCCAGACTGACTCCTGGGAGCTGCATCATCCAAGTGAAAGCTTCCAGAAACAGCAGCCCACACAGTACCCAAAATAAGGAGTGTACAGCTATTTCTGGGCTCTGCAGTGGAGCTCCTGGAAGACTCCTGTGCCCAGGGAGGGGGGATTTCCCAGAAGTGCAGATCCCATACCCTGTCGTTGAGCCAGCCCAGGGGCTGCAGGGTGCAGATGTCCTCACGGGTCACAGTGAGCTTGAAGGCCCTGCTCAGGATGTCCTCAGGCTCACCACTGTCAAAGGCAGCAGAGACCTCACTCTCCATGGCCTGGAACAAAGGATTCAGTGGGGAAGGGCTCGTGGAACAGCACATGGAGTCCCCCAGAAGGCCTCCAAGTGCAGCTCCAGTGCCAGAGCAAGGAGCCTTGTAGGCCCTTTGCTGAACCAGCCACAGCACTGCCTTGCTGCTGAGCACAGGTACCTCTGTCAGTGGAGCCAGATCATCTCCTGGCTTTTCTAGGCATGGCAGTGGCTCACTGTCCACAAAAAAGAGGTCTTTGGACAGGACAGGTGTCACGTGGAACTGGAATAACTTTCTTTGGGGGACTTCAGCTTCACGCTGGCCCTGCCAGGCACAAGGACAGAAGTCAGAGAGAAGCACAAGGGGTTTGCTGGGGGACAGGGCAGAGAATCCTGCAAGTAACTGCAAGGGGTTGTGTAAACACATCCCAGCAGCAATCCCCAAAGTCACATTTGATTGGTGATTGCATTCCAACTGTGCCCAGAGAGGCAGGGCTTTCCTTAGGCTTGGATTAACATCCCCAGCAAAGCCTCCACATGCAGGTATCAAGCTGAGATCAAGGTAAGTATTTGTGATTTCCACACTTCAGATTTTATTTTGGATCTCAATTCTGAGCAGAGGTGAGTTATATTTTTCAGAAAACAAAGTGAAGTGGTGACTAACTCAAGCTTACCACTGAAGCAGCTCGTTTCTCTCGTTTTCCCTGTGCACGAGAGTCTTCTGGTGGTGTGTAATAGCTGTCAGGAGAGGGAGAGAAGTGAGCTGGATATCCACACTGCCCCATGAAATTCTCCAAAATTCACCTTCTGCATAAGAAATGCTTTTTCAAGGCTGATTCTGACACATGACAACATCTCAGTCTCCTTCCCCATTCCTTTTGTAGCAGCCAGACCAGGATAGATGAAGAGCTGGAAGCTTCACAAACTTTCTTCCACCATCAGGTGCCAAACTCTATTTTTTCCTCAGTTTTAATCTTTGGAAAACAGAGAAGCAACCAGCACTTCATCTATCAAGTGCTTTGTGATCTCCTGGTGACAAATGCCACTCCACCAGTTATTTTCTCTCTTCCCTTGAGCTTAGGGGACAGTGACAATTTAACTGGACAAATGCACAGCTCAATACAGTGCTCGTGTCTAAGGGGGAAAGACAAGAGGGACAAAATCACCCCAAACCACACCAGCCACAACCAAACCTCTCTGCCCCCATCTGCACTCTGAGGGGAGGAAGAGGAGTGCACCAAGTGGTCACACCAAAATCCCTCCCTGGAGCTGCAGCCAAAAGCTCCTTTCCCTTCACTCCTGCACTCCCATCCTGCCACCATGGAGCCCACTGGCCCCTGATGAGGGACAGAAATGCTCCCTTTTTGGTCTATTCCAACCCAAGGCATCCTGCAAGCCTCAGAAACTGCCTCAGTCCCCCCAGGCTTTACAAGCTCCCTACTCCTTTTGCTCAGGATCCACAGGAAATGCAAAGTCAGCTCATTAATGGTGTGGCAGAAAGACACTCGGGAGCAAAACCAGATTCTGCAAACCCAAGGACAACCTGGGCTGTCACCCCTACTTCCTTCTCCCAAAAACCACCCAGCACATCCCACAGCAGCCCAGCTGTGAGAGGGGAGCTGGATTTGAGGGACAACTAACTGTGAGCAATTCTCCCCCAGCACTGAGACACTGAACAGGACTGGTGTTCTGGAGGCTGACAGAGCCAAAAGAAACAAGAGCCATGGTTAGAAGAGACTCTTACCTGATCATGACGCCTCTCTGAGGCAGCTGGGGGCTGAAAACATCCCCATGTTTGACACCTGCAGGGAAAAGCAGCAATATGAGAACAGGGAGGTGATTTCCCATTCCAGCAGCTGCACAGAGCTCTCAGTTTCTGGGTGACATCACAGACATTTCATCAGCATTTTCAACTTAGAAGTTCAAACTCTGGCACCTGCCCAGAAATCATTTCAATCCCCATATCATCATGTCACAAAGTTCAAGATATAAAAGAATTAGTGATTAAAAAGTATTTAAGTAATGAATACGGGGGAAAAAACCCTGGGGCAATATTAAACATACATGTAATAATTTACTTGTTTTGGAAGCTCTGCTTTCATGGAAATAGTCCTGTCTAGCATTAAAAAGGGATTAAAGTGCAGCTCTGAGGGTACAGAGCCAAATATCCCCTCCCCTGGTACAAAAAAAAGCAGGTAAAACAGGTACTACAACCTTCTCCCGTGCAGTGGGGTCACATCCAGCTACAAACTGCACTGCCACAGTCACAGCTCTCAAATACCATTTTAAACCAGTTCCTCCCCTTCAGTAAAACCCTCACAAACCCAGTTTAGCCAGTAATGAGGAAAATGCCCTGCTTGGGCTGGACTTCTACCAAAAGAGTGGAGCAGCCCTGGGGATACTCACTGGTTCTTTCTGGCACAGGTGGAGAGGCACCTCTGGGTTTTCGTTCTTTCAGGGGACTCCCAGTCATCCCTGGTTCCTTGGTTTGAACTCTTTGGTGTAGCAGAAGAAAAGGACAGAGTTTTTACAGGTGATTTGTTACCAGTGCACCTCAATTCACTGCAGAGGACACGGCTATTTGTACACAACCGGCTAAACGAAAGCAACAGAAATATATAAAGTAAAATTAGGCTGTTTAATCCTCAACAGAACCATGCTGTCACTGGTTCCATGGCAAGATGCAAAGGGCATTTTGAGGAGTTTACATCCAGAAGTTTGGCCAACTGCAGCTCAGGCACAGTGAGCATACAAGAGTCAAATTTTCTGTCTCCATTATTCCAAAAGAGACTCAACCACTACATTTGAATCTGTCCAGAACCCTGAGAAAAATCACTCCTCCTCCCCTTCCACATACAACAAACTCACCACCAGAAAGTTAAAGGATAATTACTTGTTAAGTCTTGCTGACCGTGGAGAAGTAAGTCTTCCAGAATATTTTTCTTTGAACAGGCTCAAGAGCTCTTTGTATTTCTTATTTTCTGCTTGCTGAACATCCTTGCAGAAGGGAAGGAAAAAAGAGACTTCACCAAGCATTCCCAGCCCTTCCTTTTGTCTCAGCCTAACTGTACAGGAAATGCACAGCTGTTAATCCCAAAACAATTCCCTTCTCCCCACTTTACCTCTTCAGCAGCACACAAAGGCCTCCTGGTGCCACTGACTCCTGGAGAGTTGGGACCTGGCTCCTTAATGGGGGGCCTGGGTGTGACAGGGCTCTCCGGAGCAGCTCGGATGTGGTTATTCCTGCTCAGGCTGAAAACACCAAAGGCACAAGAAATGCTATTAACAGACCATTCAAAGCTCCTGATTTATTAATTACGTTTTAATTAGCACCTCCTGATTCAAGGAGGCACTGCAGCCTGCCCAGGACCATGTTGGGGAGGGTTTTCCAACATCTCTCCAGGTGACCGGTGGCAGTAGCTGAACACCCTCAGAGGAAAAACATAAAAGGGTTTCCCAATGGAATTCTCTGGGGAAGTGGAAACTTTCTGGGGTTTTTGGGGGATTTTTTTTTTCAGTTGTGGATTTTTCTTTTTGCATTGGTCTGGTCTCAGCCTCTTCCCAAGTTCAACACTTCCTCCTACCACAGGAGGTGAGAGGGCTGAACTTTTTCATCTTTCTCTGATCCCCTGAGTCCATCAACTATCTGGATTTAAAGAGGAAGTTTAAAACTGGTCAAAGGCAAGAAAACAGCTGAAGACCTCCCTCAGTAGGGCAGCCAGGAGAAGCCCCAAAACACCCTGGAAAAACGTTGCTCTGTGGACACCAACACAAATGTTGGGCAACACAGGAAGTTCAAGGATGAAAGTGAAAGGCAACAAACCCTTCAAAGCAGAAGTGAAAAAACCAGAAGGATTTTTACCTCAGATATGGAACTCTCTTACAAAGAGAGGATGGTGTTTCCTCAGTCAAGCACGGGTTGGTGTCACAAGGCATTTTTTCTGTGGGAGAAGAGCACAAGCCATCAGCAACTGGTCAGGAAAACAGGAGTTACATGAGTTCAAAGAGCTTCACCAAAGATAAATTACTCTCATTTTATCCTTCACGTTCTAATATTATTTGTGCTATGTTGCTTTAGGATATTTTCATATTGGCAACTACAGAATGTTGCCAGCCTACACCTAATACAAAAGGGTTCTGAGGCTCTACTACCTAAAATCAGCATCTGCAACAATTTCTTTCTGGCAAGCCAGCAGTGGGACACACTAGAACTGCATCCAAGGCAGTTGATATCTGGGATCCACAACCACATAAGCATCTTGGGATATACCACTGAATATTCCTCCCACTTGGAAGGGATCCACAGAATCATCCAGCCCCTGGCCCTGCACAGACACCCCAACCATCCCACCCTGTGCATTCCTGAGAGCCTTGTCCAAATGCTGCTGGAGCTCTGGCAGCCTTGGGGCTGTGCCCATTCCCTGGGGAGCCTGCTCCCAGCCCTGCCTCCAATCCAGAAGCAATACCAGGATGCAGGGAAGAAACAGAGCTCACCCTCCACTATTCCTGGGTGCTACCCAGACATTTTGCCTTCAGCAACCAGCCCCCCACCTAGGCAGAGCTGCCCAGAGTCAGAGCAGCAGGAGAAAGGAACAGGTGAAGGACTTGCTGTCATCCCTACCAGGTTCTGCTGTGTCCTCATCCTCTGCAGATGCTACAAGTGAAGAGTCAGAAGAAATGTACACAACCTGAAATAAAAGCAAGCACCAGAGTGAGCATAACCTGAATGTGAATCCAAGCAAGCACCTCCCCTTGCTGAAATTCAGTCAGCTGTGCTCTGACTCAGAGCCCATGGTTTTGTTCGGGCTGCAGCAGAAGGCAGGGGCACTGATGGCACCACTTTTGTAACACAGGCTCTCATACCTGCAGGGATTGTGGGAGCTGATCCCTGAATTCCATTAAAAGCCTTGCTCACCTCATCTTCAGACTCGGAGAAGAAGTCATCTCTCTCTTTAGTCTCCTGGCTTCTACTTGTTGCCTTAGGTGACAACTTGGCAGCCACAGAAACCTCTTCAGGCTCCTTGTTAGCCCCAGAGACACATTCTGGAAAAACCACACCACCAGGCCATAAAGAATGGGACTGGAAACAGGGGTTGGGACTTGTGCTTACACCCAAGCCCTGCTCCCTGATCCCACATGGAGCAGATAACCCATTTCAACTACACAGCAACAGCCCAGCAGCACCCCACCCCATCACTGGGGATCTTGCTACCAAGCAGGAATTAGGAAGCTCCACATTCCCCCACAGAAGAGCAGCAGCCTTGATTGAAAATGCTCTTTGTGCTGCCCTGCAGGGCTCAGTGCTAGAGAGAGTGGGACGTGCCATGCCCTGCCCCAGACAGGATTTATCGTTGGTGCAAATACATGGCCTTCCCAGGATGGAAAAAGTCGCTCCCTGCTTCTCTTCCTGCCTTCATCTGACCAGGATCTCCCATCCTCCACTTGGTTTGAAAATCCCAGAATCATCAAGGTTGGATAAACCCTATAAGGGCATCAAGGCCAACTGTTCCCACAGCACTGCCAAGGCCACCACTACCCCACGTGCCCAAGTGCCACATCCATGAACACTGGGACACTCCATCGATGGGCCCAGGCCCCATCAGACCCCCTCCAGCCACAGGAGTGGCTCAAAAACCCTCAGCTTCAGCAGCAAAACTGAAGTACCAAATCCAGAGCTCCCCAAAGCTCCCCCAAACCCCAAGGAAAATCCCAAATCCAAGGAAAATCAGGCGTATTAAGCCTCTCTGTGAGGGGCAATACCTGTTTTCGGCCTCTTTGCAGGGATCTCTTCAGGATCTTCCACAGGTGACAGAACACTGGGGGAAGAACAGACAGAACAATGTTTTGTAAACCACAATTCAGCTCCCAGCAGGCCCAAACTGCCAAAGGGAGCTTTCCTATTTCCCCAGGATCACCTCCCAGAGAGCTGACCATCCCACTAAAGCAGATCAGGCCTCTTTTTCTCCTTCTGTTAATGCCTCCTCGTGTTTTATGTTTGCTCCTATCACCAAAAAATGCCTTAATATGTAATGCTTCCCTCCTTCCTCCGGGAAAGAAGCACTCCAGAGGTCACTAAGCCATCCAAGTTCATGTCACTACGCTGAGCTGCAAAGGAAAGCTGAGGCAGAACAGGAAATGCAAGGTGGGAATGCCAGTCCTGCTCACATCCATCCACCCCAGCAGCTTCCTGCTGAGTCAGCTCGGGAGCAAACCCTTGAAACAATCACCAGCCTCACCCTTTCCCACAAGCCTAAACGCAAGGATTTTTAGCGGGTGATACCAGCGCTAAGTCCGGGAAAAAGGTCTCCTTTGGGAACAGAGCACAAAGCACCTTCCTATTTTTATTTCCCCCCCCTCCCAGGAGCTAATTCCTTCTGGGCTGCTCTCGGTGAAGCTCCTGGCGGAGCAGGCGGCTCCCTCCGGGGACATTCCCTCCTGCGTGTCGCTGTGGGGTGGGACACAAGGGGGGAGCGCAGCTGGCTCCGCGGGCACACGGGGCGTACATCCCACACAGCAGCCGGCACGGAGGCGCTGCGGCCATCCTCGCCGGCAGCAAAACGGTTAACTCGAGGGCAGGCAGCCTGCTTTTATCCACCGCACACCCCGGCGCGCCCCGGCCCCGTGCGGGGTGCCCTGCTCCCCCAAGGCATCCGCTCCAAATCCCACCCCGCTCCCCGCGCCGAGGTTATCGCGAACACCTGGGACCCACAGCCGCCAGCTCCGGCCATTCACCGGCGGTGTCTGCGCCCCGCAATCAGCTCCACACCTGCGGGCAGCCTTATGGGGAACACCTGGGGCTGATCAGGGCTTTCACAGACCCGCACCGGAGCCCCGGCGGCGTGCGGACGCCGGCCGGGCCGAGCGGCGGGGCAGCGGGCGCGGCGGGAAGGGCTGACCTGGGGGCCGGTTTCTTTCGGGGTGGCGGCTCCGGGCGCGGCTCCGGGCTGAGGGTGAGGGCCGGGGCCGGGGCCGGGGCCTGGCGGGCGGCGTCGCGGAGGGCGCGGAGGACCGCGAGCAGCCATTGGTACATGGACCGCCCGCACTTCCGGCGCCGGGCCCCGCCCCGCGCCGCCAACGGCGGGCACGCCCCGCCCGCGGCCACACGGCCCCGCCCACAGACACACAGAGCCCAGCCCACAGACACACACGGCCCCGCCCACAGTCCTGATGGACAGCCCACAGACACACACGGCCCCGCCCACAGCCCTGATGGACGGCCCACATACACACCGGCCCCGCCCACAGTCCTGATGAACCGCCCATAGACACACACTCCGCCCACAGCCCTGATGACCCAGCCCACAACGCTGATGGCCCCGCCCACGGCTAGGCACGCCCCGCCCACAGCCCTGATGGACCTGCCCGCAGCCCCCGACCGCCCCTTCCCACAGCCCTGATGGCCCCGCCCACAGCCCCACACGCCCCGCCCACAGCCCTGATGGACCTGCCTACAGGCACACACGCCCCGCCCCCAAGCGGCCTCGCCCCGCCCCTCCCGTGCCCGGCGGGCTGGAGCCATGCGCCCGTGCGGTCTGCAACACTCCCGGGACGAAATTTGGGCTATTTCTGCCCATTCTGCTCCTGCCCCGTCCCGCTTTCTGTCCCCCAGCGCTGCCACGGCTGCGTCAGGAGCTCTGCCCTCTCCTAGAGTCGGGAGGTTTTGCCGTCTCGCAGGGTCAGGAGCTTTCCCTACTCCAAGAGTCGGGAGCTTTGTCCCCCTGGAGGGTCAGGAGCTTTGGCGCTCGCAGACTCAGCTTTCCCAGCTCCGGGACTCGGTGGTCGGGCTGTGGTGGGGACCTCGCCGCGGGTGGGACTCGCTGGCCATTTCCCGGGGCTGCGGGGGGCAGAACCCCCGGCATCCCAGGAAAAGCAGGCACTGGCGCCCGTGTCTCCCGCCCTCCCTCTCCGTGCCCCCGCCGCGGGATCCCTTCCCCGGCGCTCACCGAGCCGCGCCGGGCTCACGCCGGTGGTTCCTCCTTCTCCGCATGGCTCGGGGCCGCTGACTGAGCCGCGGCCGGAGCGCGGCCGCGGGGCTCGAGCCGGGGCTTCCAGCGCGGGCGGCGCCGCGGGGCTCGCCCGGGGCTCGCTCCCGGAGCCCCGGAACGGCCCCGCCCCGCAACCTGCCGCGCATCACCCAGAAGGAACTGTTGGGAGCCCAAGCCAGGCCAGGGGACCTGAAGGAACAGCTCGCCCGGGAATGTGTAACGCTTTCCCGGTAAATTGGTGTCGCCTGGCTGGTAAATGCCTGCAGCAGCTTGAGCTCGAGCCGGGGCTTCCAGCGCGGGCGGCGCCGCGGGGCTCGCCCGGGGCTCGCTCCCGGAGCCCCGGAACGGCCCCGCCCCGCAACCTGCCGCGCATCACCCAGAAGGAACTGTTGGGAGCCCAAGCCAGGCCAGGGGACCTGAAGGAACAGCTCGCCCGGGAATGTGTAACGCTTTCCCGGTAAATTGGTGTCGCCTGGCTGGTAAATGCCTGCGGCAGCCTGTAGTAATGCCTGGTCCTGAATTGGAAAAAAAAATTAGTTGGTGTTTAGGAGTTTTATTCCCGAATTTCCGTGGGAAAAGGGGGTTTTAATGCTTTTCCTGTTGCTTCCCAGTTGCTCGCTCCAGGCTGGCTCCAGAGTTTTCCTCAGGAGCAAAAGGGATGTTTGAAGGAAAGCAGGGAGGAAAACGGGCAGATTGAAGCGTTTTGGGGCAGCTCTGCGAGCAGGAGGTCCCGCTGGGAATCCACGGGGGTGTGCTTTAATTAAACCGACCTTCCCGGCTGTTTTAGCAGTTTAATTGCCAGGGTTCGGGCCGCAAGGAAGGAGGCTGAGGCTGGATGCGGAGCCCAGCAGAGGGCACGGCAGCCCCACGCAGGAGCTGCAGAGCCGCCCGCCGATCCCTTCCGCATCCTCCCGGGACAGTGCAAGGAGAAGGATTTTAGGGCTGCCCCACGATTTTTAACGCCTGTGACTGGATTTTCGTGAGCTGGGGACTGTGTCCGTGGGG
Organism: Onychostruthus taczanowskii; assembly: GCF_017590055.1. Classification (NCBI taxonomy): domain Eukaryota; kingdom Metazoa; phylum Chordata; class Aves; order Passeriformes; family Passeridae; genus Onychostruthus; species Onychostruthus taczanowskii. The sequence continues at coordinate 4,682,771 of NW_024502680.1, read as the reverse complement.
TGAGAGTGACCACTGCGCATCCAAGTCCCTGTAACCTGTGCAGCTGGAAGAGTTTATCCCAAACACAGGATAACTAACGTGGAATTCCGTGAGCTGGTTCTCTCTTCCACAGTGTTGATATGCAGACTCACAATCTCTGAAACATCAATAACCAAATACATGAATAAATTAAACTTTAATTAAAACAATGCCACCAGACTGAGCAAACTTCCTTCTTTTATTGCTTTCTGTGCAGCAAAAGTTCCCCCTCCTTTTTTTCCCCCCCAAAAAAAACCACGAGTGTCTGTGTTGTAACTCCTGCCATGCCTTCCCAGAGCAGTTTGACGTCGGCTGCGTTTCCCAATCCCTGTATTTTTGCAGCTGCTGGTTCTCTCCATGACTTCATCCTCATTCTGCCCCTGAGCATCTTGCTCAGAGCACTGACGTGTTGTGACTCAAAGTGATGATATTTGATGCACGCAACCCAAAATCCAGTTCCTGGCTGCACAGACCTGGATCACATCTGTCCCATCTCCTACAACGGGGGGAGAGCAGAGAATTTCCATAAATAATTATGAATGCTGGCTCATTATTTGTGCATTGCTCAAAGCATCTCTACCTTCAGTGCAGCTTCCGTGTGACAGCAGTGGGGTTCCAGAGCCTGGTGTTTCAAATTATTGGGATCACAAAGTAATTCCACTGAGGAGTTTATTTGGGAAGTGATGGGTGGCTCTAGGCACACAGGTGATTTTAGTGATATAAAGACAAATAGGCTTAATCTGTCTTTTACATCCCTTTATTTTACAAGAGTGCAGGTGGAACTGCTGTGCCTGCAGGGCGGGTGGGTAACCTGGATGGAGGGAAGGGAAGGGAAGGGGAAGAAAAGCAAAGGAAGGGATGGGAAGGCCTGGGATGGGAAGGTAAAGAAGAGGAGGAAAAGGAAGTGATGGGAAGGCAAAGCAAGGGATGGGAAGTGAAGGCATGGAGAGGGAAAACAAGGGAAAGGGGAGAGCTGGGAAGGCATGGCAAGGCAAGAGAGTGGAAAACAAGGGAAAGAAAGGCAAGGGGTGGGGAGGAATGGGAAGGCAAAGTAAAGAAAGGCAAGGCAGGACAGAGGGCAGCTGAAGCAGCCTGGGCAGGTCTCCCAACCCCGTTCTGAGGACAGGATGGGAAGTTCCACCTGCCTTAGTATTTCCACACCTGCCACTCCTGGGCCCTCCCAGCCAGGAGATGAGCCCACAGGGTGCCCAGGATGAGCAGCCTGGTGCAGGAGGTCTCCTGGAAGAGCCCAAAGGCATCTCCACGCTGAACCTGGGAGCCCTTGGCAATTCTCCTGGTGTGAAGACAGAGTCCTGCAGCCTGCCCCATGTCTGGGCTGGGTGACAGCAATGGCCCTCCTGACACCAGGTCTCCTGATCTCCACACTCCAGGGAGTTTATCCCTGGCCCTCTACAGTGCAAGCAAGGGATTATCCTTGACAACACTTCCCTGCAGACCCACCGCTCTTTATGCTGTTTCACCAGCAGCTGCTGGATCCCTGCTCCCTGGGTGGTGTGCGGTGCTCATCTCTCTCGGGATGGCCTCTCCAGTGACTTCAGATGGGAGTTGCCAAGGTGGAAGCCTCAGAGCACTTGGAAAAGCCCTGGAAAGGGAAAGTGCTGGCTTTTGGGAAAGGGCTGCACACTCAAAACAGTCCTGGCAGTGTTCAGAGAATGCTGAAACCATCCACATAAAAGCCAATGTTTACGGGGACAAAACCAGCTCCTGAAGGCTGCATCCATGTCCCAGCCATGAGCTGGCTGTTGGAAGGTTCTGACTGCTGCTGGTGATGAGCAGGAAAAGAGAGGAGGAGCACAAGGAATGATATGATGTGCTGCCATGCAAACCCTCAGTCATGCAAGCCATGATCCCACATCGTATCCCATGGAGCATCCCCACAGCCACGGGGAATTTGGGAGAGTTTGGGCTACAGGAGGGGGGCTGGGGTGAGATTTTGTGGCAGGCAGCTCCACTCATGCCCGAGCATGGGCTGCAATTTGGGATAAGGAACAGGTTGCCTGGGGAACTTGTGGCTGCCCTGTCCCTGGAAGTGTCCAAGGCCAGGTTGGATGGGGCTTGGAGCCACCTGGGACAGTGGAAGTGTCCCTGCCCGAGGCAAGGGGTGAAGCTGGATGGGCTTTAAGGTCCCTTCTAATCCCAACCATTCCATGATTCTGTGATCTCAAGCACAGGCTTCCCTTTAACTCTCACGTTCACCAGGTGTTTTATTTTCCTGCCAGTCCCACTGCTCTTCCAGAAACCATCCATGAGTGCAAGCCAGAGCATCCTGCTGGGACAAGCCACTGGCAGCTGGATTTGGAGCAGAAGTGGACAGGTAAGGTCCAATTCCACTCTCTGTTGTGTGGTTTGCAGAAAGATGAGACAGGAGCCTTTGTACCCTTTCAGAGGGAGGATATTTGGGAGCCCCCAACCCTTTCAGAGGGAGGATACTTCCAGCTCACAAGAATGTCTGAGCCCTCTTGCTTTCTCACCCTGCAGGGACAGGACACCATCCCCCAGGAGAGGCTGTCCATAGCCCCATCCATAGCCCCATCCAGCCCCATCCAGGCCTTGGACACTTCCAGGGACAGCAGTTCCTTCCTGCCTTTCTCATGGTCCCTGTAAAATCTGTAACAAGAATGTCACTGCCAGACAGCAAAGTTGTGGCTTCTCCTGGTCTGGGACATGGGACTGGCGAAGATGGGAGTGTTCCCACTCTCTCCGGAGCCTTCAGGGCAGGATGGGAGCTGACAGGTATGGACACAGCACGATGAGCACCCCTCTGGGCCCGGGGGTTTCGGGGCTGGAGCTGGAGCAGAGGCTCCCTCTGCTCCCCCGGGCTGGGATTCAGCACTCTGTTGATTCAGAGCGACCCTGCCTGACTCACCCAGGAGCAGGGCTGAGCCTTTCCAAAGGAAAGCTCGCGTTAAACCCTGCCACAAGGCTCTGGCGACCATATGGAGCTGGGAGAGAGGTGGGGGCCAGCCCTGACCTTTATTGTAGGGAGGGCAGTGCCACTGACCCCGCTGCCTGCCCCCCGGGGTGGCTGTTCCCAGGCCACTCAGGTTGTTCCACAGGGCTCGCTGCTAAATAAGACAATTAAATCCTTGAGCCCAGGTTTTAGTGTTTCCATGTGCAGCCAAGTATCTTAATCTGGGCTGTTTGTGGAATTTTTATCCCGTGGATCCCTTGGTATGCCTGGAATGTTTGCTTTTCCTACTGTGTGCGTGTGTTTGAGGCACTCCTGTAAAAACAAGAGCTTCCTGCCTGCCTTGTAAATCTCTCCTTGATTGGCAGAGTGGCCTTTGGTGATTAATCAAGGGGCACGACGAGCTGACGCCCTCCAGGAGCTCGCTCCTTGCAAATCCCCGGCACGGTGGTGGGAGACCTGGGAAGGGACCCCGGGAGCTGGCTGCTCTCCAGAGCCGTGTGGTGACATCGGTTTTCGGTAAGAGCCTGGGAGAGGAAGGACTAAACGGAAATTCCAGAGAGCTAAGGAAATGCTCCAGAGGGCCGGGACTTCAGAGGCATTTTCTATTGTATCATCGGGATAAAACACGCGGCTCCGCTTGGAGGGATTCGCTCCGTGGACAACCAAACCTTCCCACCTCGGCTGGGCTGGGAAGGGGGACGTTTATTCCAACCAAACCTTCCCACCTCGGCTGGGCTGGGAAGGGGGACGTTTATTCCAACCAAACCTTCCCACCTCGGCTGGGCTGGGAAGGGGGACGTTTATTCCAACCAAACCTTCCCACCTCGGCTGGGCTGGGAAGGGGGAAATTTGTTCCAACCAAGCCTTTCCACCTTGGCTGTGCTGGAAAGGAGGAGATTTGTTCCAACCAAACCTTCCCACCTTGGTTGTGCTGAGAAGGAGGACATTTATTCCAATCAAACCTTCCCTGTCTTGTCTTGTCTGGGAAGGAGGAGATTTGCCCCAGCCAAACCTTCTCACCTCGTCTGGGCTGGGAAGGAGATTTGTCCCAACCAAGCCTTCCCACCTTGGTTGTGCTGAGAAGGACATTTATTCCAGCCAAGTCTTCCAATCTTGGTTGGGCTGGAAGGGGGAAGGTTCACCCCCACCATGGATAGAGGTTTCTCCAGGAGATGGACACTGCTAGACGAGGCTGCAGAGAAGAACCACCTTGTTGGTGTTCCTGGGTTTCTCCATGTTCCCATTGGAGGCTTCCAGGTGTCACAGGCTCTGCCCGGATGTGGCTCAGGGGTTCCAAGTTAGCTCTAAGCCCCAGAACAGCAAAAACTGCTCCAGCATCTTGGCCAAAGGTCTCTAATTTGTCCCAATTAGCTGCTGTTCCAACCCTGAGCTTGCCTGGAGCTGGCTGTGGGGATCCTGAACTGCTGTTGTGTTGTGCAGGCCACACATGGGGCTGTCCCCATGTCCCCATGATCCCAGAAGGGTCTCAGCTTGGGGAAAAAGCTGGCAGAGCTGCAGGCTGCCAGCCCTAGGGCCAGCCCCAAACTCATTGCTGTAAGCAAGGAGACCTTCAGAGCTTGTGGAAACTTGCCATGGGAGAGGGCAGTACTTGGCATTTTAGAGAAAATTGTGAGATTTAGCAGGAAGTTTTTTACAATGAGGGTGTTAAACCACTGGCACAGGTTGTCCAGAGAAACTGTGGTTGCCCCATCTCTAGAAGTGTTCCAGGCCAGGCTGGATGGAGCTTGGAGCAATCTGGGATAGTGGGAGCTGTCCCTGCCCATGGCAGAGAATTGGATTGGGTGACCCTTAGAGGTCTCTTCCAACCCAAACCACTCTGTCATTTTCAGGTTCTGGTCTTCCCACTTTTCCCCTTGGCTTTTGCCCACTGCTAGAGGCAGGATCTGTGCCAGGACAGGGCCAGGATGAGGAGCTCCAGGAACAGAGCACTGTGAGCAGGCAGCCAAGGAGGGTCTGTCCCAGCTGAGCATGGGAGGAGGGACAGGTGGGAAGGAGCACTCAGGACACACAGGAGCACTCAGGACACACAGGAGGGCTCAGGACACATTGGCTGGCTGCTCCCTGGACCAAAGGCAGATGATCTTTAAGGTCCCTTCCAACCCAAGGCATTCTGTGATTCTGTGAAGGAGCATTTCAGCCAGGCACGGCAGTGCCAGTGTGGGCAGAGCCCTGCAGCCTCTCCCTGCTCCTGGACAAACTGCTCCTGAGGCCCTGCCTGTTTGTCCTGCTGATATCAGAGGCGCTGATGATGGGTCCCTCTGGAGCCTGTCTCTCCACATCTGCCAGTCCACCCCTGCTCCATCTTTCCCAGGCAGTGCTGGGTTTGGAGCTGCTGCTCCACCCCCTCCATTACACCATCTGTGCTCCCTCCATGCACCTGCCAGAGGATGCTCTTTGCTGTGCCCTCTCCACACCTGTCCCGAGGCCACTCCAGCCTCCCTCCCAGCCATCATCAATAGCAGCCCAAAAACCCATGGCAAGAGGGTCAGGGGTGTTTCCCAGGCATTTTGTGTCCCCAGGTAACGAGCCCTGTAGCCACCCAGCCCTGTTAGCTGTGACCACCCTGGTGACAACCCCAGTGCCATGGTGCCAGGGGGTGTTCAGTGCCATCAAGGTCATCTCCACCTTGTTCCCTGGTGTTCTCACCACCACACAGCTCCCAGCATGGCTCTGGCGTTTGGATGCAGGCTGGCAATGACCCCAGAGGTGATGCAGAGCTGCTCTGTCCCACTCTGTTCCACTCTGTGTGGCCTCCAAGCCCCTCTAATTCATCACCAGAGTGCCTGGAAGGCCCCAGCACTGGTAGGAGCCCAAGGGAGCAGGCAGCAGGCGGGTGAAGCAGCAAGACAGTGACAATTCCTGCTGCCTTTGGGATCCTGGGATGAAGAACAACCCCTGCTCAATGCTGTCCTTCCCCTTTCTTGTGTCACCCAGCACTGGGGACAACCTGCCTTTAAATGTCATCACTGGGCACTGCAGTGAGCAGCCCTTTTCTCTCTCCTCAGCCTCTCCTCGGCTAGGGTTGCTCTTCCAGCATGGATATTTCTCACTTATTCTGTGTTTGGGAACAAGAGGCTGAGCTGATTTTGCCCGGGCTGCATCCCTGTCAGGTTTTCCTCACAGCCAGCAAGATGTGAAATTCCTCAGGGAACCAGATGTGTGTGCTTATTTTCATCCCTGCAGAGCAACAGGGACCGGGGTGTCTGGCATTCCCCTGCCCCTCGGGGTTCTGCCCCCTCCTTTTGCAAGGGGTGGCTCCAAACTGGGGTGCAGATCTCTCACACGGCCCTGGGGAGGGGGCACAGACCCACCCATCCACCTGGATGTGCTCCAGGGTCAAGTGGGCAAACGTGGCCAGTGAGGAGGTGCTGCTGGTGGCCACCTGCCTGTGACACTTGCCCGGTGTCTCTGTGTCACCCCACGTCCCCACCGAGCTCCGGGACAGGGGCTGGAGCCTCCCTTTCCCAGAGCCACGGGAGGTTCCCTGCCAGGTGGGCAGGAAATCACACCCAGCACTTTGAATTTCTCAGGAAAAAGAGAAAATTCCTCAAAGGCAGCAAAACGACAGGGGGCTTTGCTATGGAAATTCAGAGCTGTGTCCCCTGGGGCTGGTGGCTCCTGGGACCTCGCTGGGCTTCACCTTTGTCCCTGCTGGCATCTCCTCAGCATTCCCTGGACTGGGTCCCACTGGTGCTGGCAGGTCAGGAACAAACCCCTCGCAGGAAACAGGGAAATAAAGGAAAGCAGAAAAGAACAATTTAACATCCAGGAATGGAAATGACTCAGGGGCATTAAAATGCAGGGAAGATGAGAAAGAGGAGGGTCCTGGCCCTGTTTTCAGCCACATTTTTCCCCTCTCAAAATTCCTAAGAAGGGACTTTGTGAAGATGCCTGTGGCTTCACCTCCCTGAGTGTTTGATTGATGAAGAACTGTGGCAGGAGCTCCTGGGAGTGGGGATGTGCCCTGGGTTAGCTATATGGGATCTATAGATCAGCTGTAGAAGAGGAGAGAACCCAGGAGAAAGGGGGGGGCGGAGGGGGGGGGAGCAGGAGCAGTCCAACTTTTTGTGATCCTTGCCTGGGGCAGATCCAGCATCCCCTGAGAAAAGGGGAATCTCAGGGGTCTGACTCTGGGAGAGACACTGAGCTGTGGGGGAGCTGGCTGTCCCCAGTGATGGGACAGTGCTGGATTCTTGTCTTGGGGATGGCTCTGTCAGATGGGATCAGTCCTGCCCCTCATTGCTCCAGCTCTGTCCCCACTGAGACTACCAAGGTTTTCCCTGGGTGGAGAGGGATCTTCCCATTCCTTCCTCCACTGAGGAAGAGCCATATCAGCAACAGGAGTGAGGGAATTTGCACAACCAGGAGCATCCCAATCCCACCCATGTCCTCCCCAGTCACACTGAGGTGTGTTCCCTGCTGGAGTTTTGGGAATGGAATTCACCCTGTTGCACAGCAGCACCCCAGGTCACACATTCCCGGAGGGGATCAGACCTGGGACACCCCAAAATGATGCAGATTTCAGAGAGAGGACAGGGAAGACGAGCTGGCCTCAGGCCTGGCAGCTTGTGGGGGTATCTCCATGAGGATAGGATCCCTCTGCCTGGGATGGTGGGAGCAGGGGAAGGGCTGGGGTGCTGCCTTGGCTCCCTGCCTGTGGGGTGCAGTTCCCTTTGGGGGCAGCCTGGGGAATCCTGGCACTGGGAAACAGCACTTGTGCAATTCCTTGAACTCCAACTCCTGGTTGCACTCTGAATCCAGAGTCTGGGACAGAAGCAGGTACCTGGAGGAATCTTTATCAGGAAAATTGCCATGGAGAGGTTTGAGGGGTTCAGCATGGTCACGGGACGCTGTCACTGGTCACGGGATGCTGTCACCACTGTCACCATCTCCCCAGGAGATGTGCTGAGGCTGCAAACCTCCTCTCCATCCCAGGCACCTTCCTCTGCCCACAATGCCCCAGTTTTCCAGGCTCAGCACGGCTGAGGGCTGAGGCATTTTGGGAGCCTGAAGACAGCCGAGGTGACCTCATCCCACGAGTATTTTCTTGGCTCCCTCTCCCCGCTCCAACGCCTCGGCGATAAGGCTGGGCTGAGGTCAGTGGGAGGGTTTGGCATTGCGGAGCCGTGTGTCACCCCACGGAGCCTGGGACGCGCCACCGGAGCCTGGGACACGGCACCTGCGCTTCCCTGGCTCCAGCCACGTCCCCGAGGCCCTGCCCCATCCCTCAGGATGCTCCACCTGGGAAGAGGGTCCCTGCAGGCAGCCAAAAGCGTCCCCACCACTGCCCCCAGGTCCAGCTGCTGTTTCACCTTCTCCTGGGGAAAACAAAAAGGCTGAGGATTTTCTTACCTCCAGTATTAGAAAGAAGGAGAGGAAACTCTTCAGATCACTTTCCAAAGGGGTGTTATCAGCCCAGGAGGGGTTTCCTGCTGCCAGAAATAGAGCAGTGTTAAGATAGGAAGGGAAGCAGGATGACACAGCCATAGATAAGGTGGGAGGGATGAGCTAGGAGAGGAGCCCTGGGTGCTGGGGGAGCTGGGCTGCTCCCTTGGAGCTCAGGTGGAGCCCCGTCCACGTGGGAAAGAGCAAGGCAGAGCCACAGCTGGCTCCTTTCAGAAGTGTTGCTGCTGGGCTTGGTGTGTTGGAGTGGTCCATCATCCATCCATCCATCCATGCATGCATCCGTTTGATCCATAGAATCACACACTGGTTTGGGTTAAAAAGGACCTTAAAGCTCATCTTGTTCCACTGTGTGCCTGGGGAAGGGATATCTTCCACTAGACCACATTGCTCCAAGTCCTGTCCAACCTGTGCATCCATCCATCCATCCATCCATCCATCCATCCATCCATCCCTCCATCCTGTGGTGCTGGGCCTGGCCCAGTGTTTCCAGACTCTGCACGTGCCTGGGACAAATGCCATGCTCTCGTCTCCTCCCCACACAAAAACCAGACCCTCACTGGGGCTTCAGGGTGCCAATTCCCACATTTCAACCTTCATCCATGAGGATTTGACTTGTCACTAGGAAAACCAGGTTGGAAAATCTGTTTCTTGAGCTTCCACATGGTCCTCTTCCTCCAAGCACTGACTCCATCTCTCTGCATTTTCTTTCCATGCTCCCTTGCCTTTGAGTCTGGTACCTGCTACACATTGGAGATTTATTTTTCCCCCCAGTTTTTGGGATACAACCCAGAAGTAGTGAGCTGTGCCTGCAGCCCTGCACCTGCTATTGCACCCTGGGTGCCTCGGGGGTGATACCAGCACGGGATGGAGCAGAAAAACAAGGAGATGAGGCTGGAGACCCCCATGTCCCCCTCCCCAGATCAGTCTCCCGGCTCTGTGCCAGTCAGAAGATGCCGAGTTCCCTCAAAAGAATGGGAGTTTAATGTCCCGGAGCTAATAAGCAATTTTCCCCTGCACCTGCCTCTCCCCGCCGCCTCCCCTCCGGCCATCTGCCGTCTCGGGGCCTCTGGACTCTGCACCGGCAGCCTGGGGCACCCGGGGCTGAGACAGGGCTGGTGTTTCACTGCTTTGGGGCTGGGGGGGCTGAGATGGGGCTGGTGTTTCACTGCTTTGGGGGTGGGGATGCTGAGATGTGGCTGGTGTTTTAGTGCTTTGGGGCTGGGGGTGCTGAGATGGGGCTGGGGTTTCACTGCTTTGGGGCTGGGGGTGATGAGGCAGGGCTGGTGTTTCACTGCTTTGGGGCTGGGGGTGCACAGTGTCCCCTCAGAGAGGAGCCGGGGTGCTTTGAAGGGGGAGCTCAGCCCCTGATGGTTTCCTCCATCCCTGTGTCCCCCCAGGGAGGTGGGTAGCAGAGCCCAAAAGTGGAAACTGAGGCTGGGAGAGCAGCAGGGAACACGCAAAGGTGCCGAGCCAGACACGAGCTGGCAGGAATTGCTGCATCCACAGGGAGCTGGCATCCCCAGCCAGAGGGGTGTGAGGATGCAGGACATAAGGAGAGAGGAATGCAAGGAGAGGGATGTGAAGAGGGGATGCAAGGAGGGGGAAGGTGAGGAGGGGGGATGTGAGATGGGGGATGCAAGAAGTGGGATGTGAAATACGAAGAGTGGGACATAAGGAGGGGGATGTGAGGAGGGGGATGTGAGGAGGAAGACTCGAGGAGGAATGTGAGGTGGGGAATGAGAGGACAGGGGTGTGAGGGGGGGGGATGTGAAGGGGGGGATGTGAGAAGAAGGATGCAAGGAGAGGGACACCAGGAAGGGGGATGAGAGGAGGGGGGATGCGAGGACGCAGAATGCGAGGCAGGGGGGATGCGCAGAGGGGGAATGTAAGGAGGGGGATGCGAGAAGGGGGGGCCCGAGGGGGCAGAGCAGATGGGGCCGGCAGGCTCGGGGTTGCCCCGGCCCCGCAGACAAAGGCCGGGGCAGATTTACGGCCCGGGACAGCTGGCGGGCAGAGCCGCCCCCCCGGCCGCAGCTGCCGCTCCCGCTCCCGGCCGCGCTCCTGCGCCGGCGGCGGCCCCGGGGCGGAGCGGGGCGGGACCGGCCCCACATTCCGGGCATAGCAAAGCCCGGCCCGGCCCCCGCGGCCCCGGGACGCTCAGAACTGCAGCAGCACCGCTCCGCTTCGCCATGCCCCGGTGAGTTCCGCCGCCGGGACCCCCCGACCGGCACCGGGGACCCCCCCGGCGCCGGGAATTCCCTCGCACCGGGACCCCTCTGATCGGCACCGGGACCCCCCCGACCGGGATCGGGAATTCCCCGGTACTGGCCTCCCCCTCTTCCTCCTCCCCGCCGACACAGGGAACCCCTTAGCACTGGGACGCCCCCGACAGGGATCGGGACCCCCGACCGGGATCGGGACCGGCACTGGACCCCCCCGGCACGGGGATGGCCCTTGGGGAAAGGACGCTCCCCCGGCACCGGGAATTCCCCAGCAGGGATCGGGACCTCCCTCGGCATCGGGACCCACCCGGACCAGCAATCCCGGGACCGAGACCTCCTTGGACCGAGATCCTCCCGGCTGGGACTGGGACTCTTCGACCGGGATCGAACGCCCCTGGCCCTAGGAAGCCCCCAGCCGGGACTGGGATCCCTCCACGGGAAAAGGACGCCCCCCAGAACCGGGACCCTTCTCTCTGGGACCGGGACTCGCGCCCCCCTTCCCCCTCGGCACCTGGACCCTCCAGGGGCAAAGACCCTCTCCCATGCCAGATCCACCTCCAGGGACTAGGAACCCTCCTGGGATCCTCCCAAACGCGACCGCAACATCCCCACGGCACCTAGAGCCCCCGCCCCACGGAAAAATCCCAGGACCCTCACCGGGACACCTCTGCAAGTCCAAGACCTCCGGGTCCGTGGATGGGAGGGGTCCTATCCATCTCCCGGTGGCTCTGTGCCCGGTCCCGTGGGGCCGCTTTATCCCCCGCTCCCGGGCCAGTGCCAGTCCCGGCTCCATGGGGCTCCAGCTCCGGAGCCAGCCCCAGGTGGCCGCAGGAACCGCGGCCCCGGGCGCGCTGAGTGCCGGGGCTCGGCCACCCCGCTGCGGAGGCTGCTCCGCTCTCCCGCTGCCGCCACGGGCTCCCACCCCTCCGGCACGTCCGGGCCAGATTCCTGGCAAACAATCCCGTGTCCATCAGGATCCGGAGCGTCCTACCCCGACTGCTTCCCAACAATCCCGTTTCTCCCTCCCGCAGGTGTCTCGGCGTGCCCAGTCGCTGTTGAGGTCCCCCGGGACGCCCTTCTCGGGTGGAAACGTGGCTCTGCCGCCGGCACGGACGGACATGAGGACGGCGGAGGACTCGAACGGGACGGTGCTGCACCGCCTGATCCAGGAGCAGCTGCGCTATGGCAATCTCACGGAGAACCGCACTCTGCTGGCCATCCAGCAGCAGGCCCTGCGCGGCGGCGGCGCCGGGAGCCCCCGCTCCTCCCTGGAGAGCCTCAGCCCGGAGGAGAGCCAGATGGTGCAGCAATCCACGCGGCAGGAGCCGCAGGGCCAGGAGCATCACTCCGACCACGTCTACCTGGAGAACAGCGTCTATCGGCTCTGCCCGCCCAAGGGCGAGGAGCTGCCCACCTACGAGGAGGCCAAGGCGCATTCGCAGCTCTTGGCCTCGCAGCGGGGCGCGGCGATGCGGGCTGAGCACGCCCCGCGCGGGGCCGAGAGCGGCGCCCGGCGCCCCGACCAGGGGCTCAGGGAGCTGAAGCACGGCCACGTGCGCTCGCTCAGCGAGCGGCTCATGCGGATGTCGCTGGAGCGCAACGGGGCCAAGGCGCAGAGCCCCATCAGCGCTTCCCACAGCTTCCCGCAGCTCTCCCGGCAGCTCGGCCCCCTGCGCGGGCAGCACCCCGAGGGCACGGAGCCGCGGGGACCGCCCCCGGAGTATCCCTACGTCATCCCTTCCCAGGACGCTTACCTGGCTGAACCCCGACCCTGCTCCCGGGAAGGTGCTGGATTTCAGCATCCTGAGATCAGGTAAAGTGTGGCCCCTGGGCTCTGCTTTTGGATGCCTCCCAGGAATGTCCAGGACGGATGCTTGGAACTTGCAGGATGTGAAGGGCAGTGGGGGCCCAGAGCAGCTGCTTTTGTCCTCACTGGCCCGGGCCGTGGGGGTCTGCTGGGAGCCCCCCACTCTGCTCCTGTCCCCAGCTCCCCCAGTATGGCTGGGCTTTTCCAACCAGTGAAGAAAATCCCATTCCCACAGCAGACCCTGCCTCTGCCCCAGGCACCAGGAGGGAGCTGGGGGTAACTTAGGGGATAATCTAGGAGCTGGAAGCAGTCCAGGAAACAGCTAAATGTGGAATAGGTATGGGGCAGGGTGGAAGACAGATATGCTCCCCGCTCCACAGAAACCCATGCCTGAGCTGGGAATGTCCATGTAACTTGGAATTGCTGCTGAGCAGAGCCTGGGCTGGTGCCAGGTGGTCTGTAGTCCCTTTGGCAGCTCGGTGCCTGTGGCAAAGCCCCAGGGTGACTGTGAGATGGACATCTGGGGGTCCAGGCATTGCCTGGAATTTGAGGAGGGCTGGAAACAACCTCTTCCAGTGTGGAAAATGATGAGAAGAAGGGAACTGGTGGCTCAGTGGGAGGACACACTGCTCCCAGCCCTGCTGCTGATCTATCCAGGCAGAGAGCGATAGCATCTCCAGCAGGAAAACCTTCTCCTTCCAGGGAACAAAGAGGGGAAGGGGAGCTGCGAGGAAGATGTATTTATTCTTCCTTGCTCCTATATCATCCCGCAGGAATGCAGGCCCTTGGCGGGCAGCCCGCGGGGGAGCGCAGCGGGGCCGGGTGTGCACAGCCACCCTGCTCAGGGTATTCCAGGCGGGATGTTGAGGTGGGATGCTGGAGCAGTGGCACAAGGGGCAGCCAAGCTGACCTGGCTCCTCCAAATATAAAAAGGACATACCCACAGTTTGGCAGTGAGGACCTATGTCAGGAGTCCTTGCTTTGCACAGAAAATAAGGAAAATGCCGGCTTCCAAGGTGCATCCTATGGCAGGCTGCCTGCAGCATTCCCAGGAAGAGAGGGACCTGGGGGGTTGGGAGCCCATCCAGACCAGGTCCTGGAGGGGTCAACTCAAGGCATCCCTGCGAGATGGGATTTGTGGTTAAACACCGAGCGCTTCCCAGTTCTAAAAAGCAGGATAGGCACTTCCACCTCCTTTGAGGTGACTTGGAGGCACCAGCACGTGCTTGATGGGATGCTGGAGCTGCAGCCAGCTCTCCCACCCTGCCAAACCTTGACACCCTCTCCTCGCTGTCTGCAGGGTGCTGCCCACCTCGGTCCCAGCCGCGTTCCTGCCGCTGTGTCCGGGCGCGCTGGGTCCGGCCGGCGTGGAGGCGCTGGTCAGCGCCCAGGCGGTGTCGGCCGGCAGCCGCCTGGCCCGGGCAGACGCCGTCCTGCGGGAGAACGAGAGGCTCCAGCGGGAGAGCGAGAAGCTGCGGCGGGAGCTGGAGAGCTGTGCCGAGAAGGCGAGCCGCATCCAGAAGGTGAGGGAATGGTGGCAGCTTCCCGTGTGCCTCCTGCCCGGGGCGATGCTCGACCAGCTGCCGTGAAAATTCACCCCCTTTAGTGATTTAATCCTTTCTCCTCCTCCCTCTGGCGGCTTGTTCCCCTCGGAGCAGCTGCAGCACGGCAGCCGCATTGGGGAGAAGGAGCCCATTCTCCGGTGACCCTCTCCCTCCGCCTGTCCCCCCATCCCAGCCGCCACAGAAAGCCCTTTGTGTGGTCGTCTACAAGGGGCGGCTGTTCCCCGTGGCTGGGCTATGGCAGAGCCAAAATCTGTGGAGAAAATCTTCCATAAGAGAAAAGACTGAAAAAATCAGTTTCCCCCCCAAAACATGTGCTGGGGGTTTGTCAGAGCCCAGGACATCCCCCTGACAGTCCTGGATGATCTGAGCCCCAGCCAGGGGGCTTTGAAGCCCTGGCAGGGGTGTAGGAGACCCTGGCATGCAGCCAAAGACCCCTGCGGCTTTGAGTTCGACCCATGGAACAAATTACCACCTTTGTATGAAGAATTAAAGGTCACAAAAGTTTAGATAACTTAACAGTAGTTGTCATAGGGTAAAAGGTGAAATTTTAAAGAATTTTACTGTGGGGGTCCAGGGGGCAGAATGGAGGGATTTGGGCATTGTCCTGTTCTTCTCCCTTCTCCCTTCTTCTTCCTAGCCTCCATCTTCTTGGTGATGGTGGCACTTTGGGATTGGTGTAGAGTAGAAAGTCACTAACATAGGTGATAGGTATTGGAACATAACTGTAAATATCAAATATGTAGGTTATAGTATAAAAGACAACACCAGCCCAGAGGCGGGCAGCGTGCCTCAGACTGACCTGCAGGACAGATCTCAGCAGGCCAGACAGAAAATATTTTAGATAAGAAATAATAAACAACTTTGAGAATGACAGCCGAAGACTTCTCACTTCTTCTTCAACAGCTGGGTTGGGGAAAAGAGACTTTTTAACACAGCTCGGGATCATCTCAAGCAGAGGAGATCCCGAGAGGGGTCAGCTTGGGGTGCACTGAGCTCCTCAGGCAGCTCAGGTTGAGCTGAGCACCCCGGCTGGGCTTTGGCTGGCATCTCCCTTTCCTCATTCCATGAATATCTAACCCTGGCTTGTCCCTTCCTCCACCCCAGCTGGAGAGTGAGATCCAGCGCATCTCGGAGGATTACGAAAACCTCGTCAAGGCGTCTTCCAAGCGGGAAGCCTTGGAGAAAGCCATGAGGAACAAGAGAGATTGTGAGATGCGACGGCTGCAGGATTTCAACCGAGACCTGAAAGGTGAGGGACCCTCTGTGTCCCCATCCCCGTGGGTGCTCTGTGTCCCCCAGCTGTTTCCATGGGAAACCAGGCTTTTCCCCCTTCCTCCAGCCAAAATCTTGTATTTAAATCTTGCTTGGGTTTGATTGTTTTGGACAGAGCGGTTGGAATCGGCGAACAAGCAGCTGGCCAGCAAGAACCAGGAAAACCAGGAGAGCAACCAGGGCAGCGTGGCCAAACTCCTGGCACAGAGTAAGTCCTGGGGGACACCCATCCTTGCCCGGCTCCCCTGGCATCTGCGAGCAGGGCTCGGCTGGAGGAGGAGGCGGGTGTCGGGCAGCAGCTCTCGCCCTTCCCCGGGGAGGACGGAGCAGTTCTTGGCGCTGGACTCGAGCCATTAATCCCGGCGGCCGGCCGGCGGCGTGACCCGCATTCCCCACATTCCTGCCGCGGCTCCGGCTCTTCCAGCACCAAGCCCGCACTCCCGCCCCACGCCAGCCCGGCCGTTCTCTCCCTCCTCCCTCCTGCACTTCGCAGCCCTGCCAGCCTGGGCTTTTTTGGGAGAGAATGTACTTAAATTTTAGCAGAGAGACGTAATATTGGTGTTAGTAGGAAGAATTGCATCCCCTTCCCTAAGGTGGCTGGATTCACACCAGGCAGGTTTCACCCTTCCTAAGCTAAAATTTGGGCTGGAATTTGGCACGTGGAGGCTTTTGGCCATCTGCCCAAGTGGCTGGAATGCCTCTGACCCCCCATTTGATAGAAGATCTGGAGGAAGGGCTGGCATAGCCAGATGTTGGGAAGCAAAGAATCCCCACTGTGCTTCATGGACCAGCCTTAGGGAAGCCGAATGTCTGAGATTTGTGGGGTTCCCTTGCAGGCTACGAGCACCAGCAGGAGAAGGAGAAGCTGGAGCGGGAGGTGTCCCTGCTGCGCAGCGCCAACGAGGACCAGCGGCGGCGGGCAGAGCTGCTGGAGCAGGCGCTGGGCAGCGCCCAGGCACGGGCGGCCAAGGCAGAGGCCGAGCTCCGGAAGAAACGAGCCTACGTGGAGAAGGTGGAGCGGCTGCAGGCAGCCCTGGGGCAGCTCCAGGCCGCCTGCGAGAAGCGGGAGCAACTGGAGCTGCGGCTCCGCACCCGCCTGGAGCAGGAGCTGAAGATGCTGCGGGCTCAGCAGGTGGGTGCTGGTGAGCCACGGCGGCTCCAGCGAGGCACGGCAGGCGCTGCATCCTGCCAGCGCCTCCTCATCCTCACTGGGGTTTTGTTTTGGCTGCTGCAGAGGCAGGCGGGCACCGCAGGCGGGGGGACGCCGGAGCTGAGCGCCCACACGCTGTCGGAGCAGCTGAGGGAGAGGGAGGAGAAGATCCTGGCGCTGGAGGCCGACATGACCAAGTGGGAGCAGAAGTACCTGGAGGAGTGCACCATGCGCCAGTTCGCCATGGACGCCGCGGCCACGGCGGCCGCCCAGCGCGACACCACCCTCATCAGCCACTCCCCACGGCACTCCCCCAACAGCAGCTTCAACGAGGACCTCCTCCTGGCCAGCCACAAGCACCAGGAGATGGAGAACAGGTTAGTCCCACCTTGCCAGAGGCGTTTGGCCCCCATCAAACTTTTTGGTTGGGCAGTGCCTGGATCCTCCTCTTCCCATCCAGCTCCTCTTCCAGCTTCTGCCTTTCTTCCTCTCCAGGTTAAAAGCCCTTCATGCCCAAATCCTGGAGAAGGATGCTGTCATCAAGGTCCTGCAGCAGCGCTCGCGGAGGGACCCCAGCAAAGCCCTTCAGGGCTCCCTGCGGCCGGCCAAATCCGTGCCCTCCGTCTTCGCTGCCTCCGCCGCCCCAAGCTGGCCAGGGGCTGGCCAGGGTGACCGGGCATCCGAGGGCAGCTCCCGTGGCAGCACAGGTAAATGGGGACACCTGCCCGCTCCCTACCTTCACTTGGTGGTGAGGACCTGCTTGCAATTTTCTCCTGTGGTTTTGGAGTTAGAGAGCTTGGGGAGGGGTGATTCCCCCATGACCAGCCAGCAATCACAGAATCTCAGAATGGTTTGGGTTGGAAGGGACCTTTAAGCTCATTTTGTTCCACCCTCTCCTGTGGGCAGGAACACCTTCCACTAGACCAGGTTGCTTCAAGCCCCCTCTAATCTGGCCTTAAAAACTTGAATGCCTTGCCTTGAATCCCTAACAGAGTCTCCTCCAGCAGGCAAAGCCACCACTGAAGGGACAGCAGTGTCCACTGCCCTTCCCTTGCCATCCCACTCAAAGCACGGCAGCAAGGATGGCAGCACGCAGACAGACGGAGCGGCCGGGAGCAGCGAGCAGGGCGAGGGCAACGGAGTGCTGGGTGAGTCCCCCCGGATGGCACGGGGCAGGGAGTTGGGATGGTCCAGCATGTGGGCTTAGCATTCCTGGGAAGGGATTTGCACAAGCATCAGTAATTTTTTAAGGCGGTTTTCAGGCCCCAGTTGAGTTGGGTGGGTTTGAATCCCTGCGAATCCCTGTAAATCCTTTCTTTCTCTGCAGAGAGCTCGGCCGCTGCCAGAGCCCTGGACCTGTCTGACATGGTGGAGATCCTGATTTAAGGCCACCCAGGGCTGCACAGTGGCCCCTCCACCCCTCAGGCCAGCATGTCGGGATGGAGGAGCATCTGGGAAGGAGGGGCCGAGCCGGGAGCTCAGCGGTGTCCCCTCAGCCGGTCTCAGCAGTGACTCCGGGGTGTGGCAGGGTCACTGTCCCCCTCAGTGCCCACACGGGTCCCTGGCTGCGCAGGGCGCGCTGGAGCCCGGGGACCCCGCGGTGGCTCCATCCCCATCCTGGCTCTATCCCAACTTCATCCCCATCCCAGCTCCCACTTCTGGGTCTTGGCCATCTGCGCCCACCCAGGTGCTTGGCTTCCGACTGCAAAATCCTTCTCTGATTGCCCAAACTGTGCCCACAAGCTGGAGTCTGCACCAGGGCAGAGCTGGCAGGGCTCCGCTGTGGGTCCCCTCGACCACACGGATCCACATGGCCAAACCAAGCATTGGGAGCACCAAACTTCCATCACCTGCACCCTGCCTGTCACGGGTGGGCAAGGGCTTTGTGATGGGGTGACAGTGAAACAAAAATGACAATGGAGGGGATGAAGGGTGGAGGAAAAGCGGAGGTGAAAGGCTCCAAGGATGCTGATGGAGGCGGCGGGATGTGCCGCTCTTCTCCTGGCTGCATCCCCCGGCTACTGGCAGCTGGCTTCTGCCCGTAGCCAGCACCAACATCCTGCTCCTTGGAGCTTCCCATCCTCACCCTTTGTGTAAATATATATATTTTTCTTTATTTCTTTCCCCTTTCAACATGTGCATTTGCTGGCCAACTGCATTTTTTATTTTTCTCTCCCCAGACATGTAAAAAATGCGTTCGGTTCTCGTGCATTGTTTACAAAATGGAAAAGAAACAAAAAATTATGAAAGAGGAAAAAAAACCCAACCCCCATGACTTAATATATTTTATATTAATATTGGTATTTCTTTTTAAGTATTTTTTTCGTGCTGTGAACTTTTTTCCTGCCAAAGACGACAAGTTCTCGTTTGTGCGTTTTAAGTTATCTTTTAAGTATTTAAACATAAACCTGGCTGTTTCGTTATGCCACCCTATACCGAGATTGCTGTAGCATTCCACTTGGTATAACAATATTTTAATAAAAAAACCCAAATATTGATCCATGGGTTCTCTTTTTTTCCATGCAATGCAGAGAGATGGAGGTGCCACTATAGGGAGAGAGTTTGGAAGGGCTGACTCCCTGGTTCACATGTCCTTCCCAGCTCCCCAGGGCACAGAGATTTGGGGTGCAGCTGCATGGGAGAGGGGAAAAATGCTCTAGAGCATTTCTGCATTCCCTGAAATCCCATTGGGATCCCATTCCCCTCACTTTTATAGGGGAAAAAGATGGAGTTGCCTAAAAGTGTTGGTGTGGTTTCCCTCCAGTTCTGGCATCACTGCATCCCCATGTCCTTGGTTTCTGCATCCTCGTGACCCTGCATCCCTGCATCCTCAATCCTTGCACCCTGCTGTCCTTGATCTCTGCATCCTGTAACTGCATTCTGATGGGATCCTCCTCCTCTTCCTCACAAAATCCCTTCCTGCCCTCCTAAGCCCCTGCAGAGGGACTCCCTGATGTCTTCCAGCATGGATGGACCTGGTTCCCAAGCTCTGCTTGGCTTTGTCAGCCATCTCCAAGCCCTTCCCACTCTGCCTGGCTCCTTGATCTTCCAGAAGACCAGAAGTTTTCCAGGCATTGAACTTGTATTTTCTGATAACTGTGGCATAAATGCTTCCCAGGGAACATACCTGAGGACTCTGCCATCTCCAGCCAGGCCAAGGCTTTCCCTTTGTGCCACTCCTTGGCATTAACTGGGAGCTCACCTTTGCTATCCTGCTGTCCCGGGGTACCAGGAGCTCTTGTGCTCTGCAACGGGGTGTAGCTTGGATTATGTTGAACAATGGCATCAGAAATCAGTTTTGCTGCCAGCTCTTCCATAGAATCATGGAAGTGTTTAGGTTGGAAAAGCACTTCAAGATCATCAAGTCTGACTGTTAACCCAGCACTGCCAAAGCCACCACAAAACCATGTCCCCAAGTACCCCCTCCACATGTTTTTCAGCTCTTCAAGGATGGTGATTCCATCCCTTTCCTGGGCAGGATGCCTTAGGATCCATTGAGGATCACTGGTCTTGGTGGGTCAGTGATACTGAATTCCAGCTGAGCACCAACCTTCCCACTCAAGAATCTGGAAGAAATATGGCTGAAAAATGAAAATTTGTGTCTTTCTATGGCTGTGGGACAGGTGTTCATTCCTGAGGAGCAGGTTAGGGAGACTTGGAGCAATGTGAAGCTTGGAGCTGGGATTCTCCTATGCACCAATGGCTTCTCCTGGGTGTTGTGAGCAGGGAAATCAGCTCTGCCCATGCAGAAGGCTGAAAAGGACCCTGAAATGGGGCCAGGGATGGGAAGAACAGGGTGGGAAGCTCACAGGGAACTGCTGAGGTCCGGAATATTCTGGGGGATCCTGGTGGCCTCCAGCCAGGGCTGTACCTGCCCTGCCTCCCCCAGCTCCCGCCGCTCCAGAGCCCGGGAAGGCCGGCAGCATTCCTGGCATACCGCAGCTCTCACACCCCATGCTTTATTTACCCGAATCCGGATGCAGAGTGGCCTGGCTGCAGGTCTGGCTGTTTGCAGGGAGATTTCTGGGACCAGGGATTCAGGGAATGGGCTCCTGTTGAGAGCTTTACCCATTGATCCTCACCCCCAGAGCTCTCAGTGTCTGGCAGTCAGTAAAAAGTACAAAGCCCACCTGTGGATACAGGAATTGGGCTGTAGGGAGAGGATTGCCAAATCCAGCAGGTAGAGCAGGAGGTCCCAGCTCCTTCTGCCACATTTTCAGGAGCTGTGTGCTTTGGGAGGGATGCTGTTCAGCCAGGGCAACATCCCAAAGGAGCTGTACACCTTGGCCATGGAAGCTGCTGTGGGGGTGGGTTATCACCTGCTCTGTCCCCACAGGCATTTCTGTCTGCCCTTCCCACACCGTCTCCCTGGATTTCACCATCGGCATTGCCTGGGCCCACTGTTCTTTATCCCATGTCTGTCCTTTATCCCATGTCCCTGTCACCATGGCGCAGCTGAAATACCACATGGGAGCCAAACCTCCTGCTCCCGTCCCTGTGATCTCTGTGTCCTTGATCCTTGCATCCTTGTGTCCCTGCAGCCCTGTGTCCTTCTGTTTCTGTGTCCTTCATCTCTCCATACCTGTATCCCTGCATACCTGCATTTTGTCTAGGACACAGGGCCCCCATGCAGGGGTGCTGGAGGTGCCTGCAGAGCTGCTGGTTGGGCTGGCACCTGGTTGAGACTCCTCCTGTGGGCTGCACATCCACATCCCTGGAGAGATGGGAAAGGGCCAGCAGGCTCTGCTCCAAGTGCCACCAGTGTCACTTTGGTGGCTTTGGGTGGGATGCCCTGTCCTGGGGCAGCAGCTCTTGTGGGTGACAGGGAGATGGCTCTGCTGCTCCAGGGCTGTCTGGGGAGTTCTGGTCCCTCTGTGGTCACAGTGGGCTGGGACAAGGCCAAGGATTTCCTTGGGGCTCCCTGGCTGTCCACCAAGCCCCATTCACAGCCAGGAGCACCTCATTCCCTTGGTGCCACACCACAGCAGCCTCTCTGCAGCTGTGGTTCCTGCTTTTCCTCATTTATCTTTGGAGAACATTGGAACTTGGTCCTTGGAGCATCCTTGAATTTTGGCATGTCCTTTTTGGGCCCTGGTTCCTCCTCCTCATCTCCTTTGCATCCCCACTCCTTTTCCACTTGCTGAATGCTAGAGCAGAATGGGGAAAGACAAGCTCATCACACTCTCCATATGGAAAACTGTTTAAAAAACAACAACAACAAAAAAAATCCTCACTGGAATTTGGGAGAAAGGGATTTTCACCCCTCCTTCCAAATAATCCCGATTCTTGTGGGGGAAGTCTGCCAAGGCTGTGGGCCAGCCCTGCAGCCGCTTCCCAGCAAACCAGTCAGGCAAACCGGGTGCTTTCTCTCGCCTCAAGTCCCGGCTTGCTCGTCGGACCGGCAGGAATGAAGCTCTCCCCGCTGGTCCTGCTGAACCCTTCCCTTCCCCCTCCCTCCCTCTCTCATCCCACCCCTTTCCCGGAGGTCCCCCAAGCTTCCAGGCTCCTCTGTGTCCAGAGCTTGTTGGCGGGTGCCCCCCGGGCTTTCTTCTGCCAGGGGGTCAACGCTCCCTTCCCGAATTCCTTTCATCGGGATTTGCATTCCATTGCAGAATGAGCCACCCTAAGGTGTCGCCTCCCTTCGGAACACCAGCATGTCTCGATTTTTGCATTCCCCTGACCCTGCACCCCTCTGTATTCGATCTCTGTATCCCCGTGTCCTCAGTCCTTGCACCCCTGTCCCTCTGGCTTCCCATCACCCTGCGAGGGGGTGGCTGGAGATGCCTGCCGAGCATCGGAGATGCCTCTGTGGCAGGGATGGAATGGCAGAATGGGGGTCTTTATTTAGGGATTGGCCATGACACCTTCGGGGATGCTCCATCCACTCAGCCTTGGAGGCTGTTCCAGCTTGGGAGCTCCCTCCCCACCATCCCCAGCCCCAGGGCCACCTGAAACCCTTCCTCCAGGACCCTCGGGAGGTGGGGGCTGCCCAGGTGTCACTGTGGGGCTGCCCAGCTCCTGCCCTCACAGCCAGGATCACCACCGGGCTTTGCTGGGCTCAGCAGAAGCGGTCGGACCCGCGGTGCGAGCGCGGCGAATTCCTCATTCCTCTTCCCTGCGCTGTGCTGCCTGCCTGCCATCTTTGCATGCAAACAGTAAACAGGCTGTTATTATCCTGGATGCTTTGAATAACTGCGGCTATTTTTTCTCTTCCCAGTATTCTAAAAAGGCAAAAAATTCCCTGCGGTTTCTGAGTCAACTTTTTTTTTTTTTTTTTTTTTTCCTCGCACTCTGTCCTTTCCTTCCCACCACCTCTGTGACCTTGAAAAACCAGGCGGGTGAGCTCCCCGGCTGTCTCTGCTCGCACCCGCTCCCCGGCTGTGCTCCGGCTGCCGCTCCCGCTGCTCCCCGTGGCCGCAAATCATGGAATTCGGGGCTGAGCCTGGTGGTGGCGCAGCGCTGGCCAGTGCTGGGCAGGACCCGGCCTGCTGGGCATCCTGCTCATCTCCTCCGCTGGATCAGGAGCTAGGGATGCTCAAGGTGGTGTTAGGGATGCCAGAGGAGCTGGGGATGCTGGAGGCACTGGGGATTCTAGAGATGCTGGGGATGCCAGAGGAGGATGGGGATGCTGGAGGTACGGGGGATTCTGGAGATGCTGGAGATGCTGGAGGTGCTGGGGATTCTGGAGATGCTGGGGATGCTGGAGGTGCTGGGGATGCTTGAGGAGGTTTGGGATGCTCAAAGATGCTGGGGATCCTTGTGGTTCTGAGGACCACTGAGGTGCTGGGGATGCTGGAGGTGGCCAGGGATGCTGAAGGCACTGGTGGGGGGGCTCTGGTGGGTGCAGCTCACGCAGACATCTGGGACATGGGACTCTGCCTCCTCACCTTGCATCCCCAGGAGCTGGAAGGTGTGTCCAGGGATGGTGTGGGCAGCTGGGAGCTGAGAGGGACATGAGAACAGCCTGGCCACCCAGGCCTTGCAGGCAGCAGGTGTTCCCGGGTTCCCTTCACAGGTTCCCTGACAGGTCTGAGACTCCTTCCTTCCCTTTCCTGCCTCCTCATCTTCCCTCAGAAAGCTTCCCTGGACCAGGGCCTTTGGCAGAGGGTGGCAGGGGCCAGAGAGAACATAAAGGAAAGGAAAGGAAAGGAAAGGAAAGGAAAGGAAAGGAAAGGAAAGGAAAGGAAAGGAAAGGAACATCCTGCTAGATCTAATGGGGGGTTTTTTGGTTGCTTGCTGAGTTTGGTGGCAGCAGGAAAATTTGAGAGGTTCGTGGCAGGCCCTGGCACACAGGGCTGGATGCAGCATGGAGTGGAGGGCAAGTCCCTGGGGTGATGGGCCATGTCCCACCACAGGGTGCTGCAATGTGCTCTGGAATAGTATCTGGAGGGAACCAGGGATTAATTAACTGGATGGAGAAAAACTGTGGTCATTAGAAGCTCATTTGGAAGCAAAGGGGGCTTGGAAAGGGCACTTCCTCAGCTGGAGGGGAAACGACATCCAGCTGCAGGAGATGGAGATGGCTGGAGCCATCACACCAGGCAGGGAAAGCCTTTAAAACTCACCCAGCTTCATTTCCCAGGTCTCTCTGTCCCAGTACAGAGTCATTGCACACTAATGCTGCTCAGACCATTTCAAGTGAAACTTCAGTTTCAAGTGTTTTCTCATGCAGAAGTGCCTTGTGGTGTTTTGGTTATTTTTTTCTTTCTTTCTTTTTTCTTTCTTTTTCTTTTTAATTAAAAAAACTTGTCTTCTTCCTTCCAGGAAAAATTGGATGTTTGGTTTCTCTGCCCACTGCAGGGGAAACATTTCATTGTGATTTTCCTTTCCTCTCCTCCCCCCTTTGGAGCTGAAACTCTTCTGAATAAACAAGCATTTAAGAATGTATGTTGGTTAACGAAAGAGAAGGGGCCCATATCCCACTTTCCTAGAAAATCACAGAAACTTGAATTTTCGGGAAAACATTTGGCTTCAGGCCAAAGGAAAGTTTTAACTCCTGACACTTGAAACTGTATATGTACAAAGTTTTGTTGAAACATGGTGAGGGAGAGAATCACTTTCCTTGAATCTCCTAATTTTTCATTTGAGAAAGCTGGAGAATAAAAAAAAAAAAATCCAAGTTTCAGGGAGAAAAACACAAACAGAGAAAGGCAGAATGTGAATTTTGGCCCTGATGGAAAATGACACAGGCTGGAAAATATTCCCACCCGCATTTTTACAGCCTTAAAGTGCGATCCTGTTTTCTTTTTTTTTCCTTCTTGCATAGGGTCCAGCATGAAGTAACACTACCCAGCCTAGAGATCCCATGGCATGTCCCAGGAATTTGTAAGCAATGTTGTATTTGCCGAGTAAACAGGGGTCGGGACAGAGGGTAGGTCAGGGCCACGTGTGTCCAGAGCCACTGGAGAGCAGCTCCTGCCACTTTCGGGAAGGGAGGGCAAGCCCCCACCACCCTGACTGGCCATCCTGGAACTCCAGGCATGTCTTGGATCTACCAAAAGTTTAGGACTGTGTTTCCAAGGTGACCAAAACATTATTTTTTCCAGCTGCCTCCAAAAAAAAAAAAAAAAAAAAAAAAGGTGGAATTAGAGAAAAAAAAAATGGAACCATCAGAGGAAATTCTAAGAAAATGAAATCAGATGGAAAACTGGCTGGCTGGTCCCTCTCCCTGGCCCTCCCTGAGGAATGTTGGATGCATACAAGCAAGGAAGATGCTGGTGGGGCTGCCCTCGCCAGCCGAGGCTATTCCTGAGCTACTGCCCCATGCCCAGACCAGGAGCGGCTCCATCCCGGAATAGAGCCCCCATGGAGACGTTACCCCCTGGCAGCTATTTTGGGTTGTGTCCCTGCAGAGTTAAATGTGTCTCCAGCACCCGGGTGGCTCCGCCCCTGTGGCCCAAACACAGCCTGTCCTGCACAAAACCCCCAATATTTTGGTCCTTGCTCCTTTCTCTTCCATTCTTTTTCTCTCCCCATCTCCCTCAGTTTTGTGTCTGTTAAATCAGCAGCCTTGCTTTCCTTCCCCATGTTCAGCTGGCTCCAAGGCTGAGCAGTGCCTGGAGCCATCATGGTTTGGGAATGCCCATGGATCAGTGGGGAGGAATGCTCAGCATTGCCCAGCACCCAGCACAGGGCTCACCGGCAAATCAGGAAGACTGGATTGCAAATTCCAGGAGTTTTTTTGCACTCTGCTCTCTTGTTTACGGCTGCTTGCAGGGTGTAATCCCTGCTGTCCTCCTCTTCTATGCCAGGCATTTGCTGGCAGTGATTCCCTGCCCTGCCACAGAGCTGCATCCAGGAGAGTATGAGGGAAGCTGGGCAGACAATGCAGGAAAATCCACTCAGGATTTGCAAGGTCCAAAACAGCTGTAAGGGAGGAGAAAACCCATGGAAAAGAGGGATGTGTGCCACGGCTGCAGCAGAGCTCAGGGAGCCAGCTCATAGCTTTGTGGTCAGGGGAACAGGAGTGAATGGGAATGGACATCTCCCTCGAGACTGCTGCAACATGGGCTGGCTTGGGAGGCTTGGAAAGAGCTTGGAGAAAGTGTCATTCTGTGCTGAAGCAGGACAGTCATCTCATCACACCAGCCCCCTCGGCCTCCAGCTGCTTCAAGGCAGAGGAACCAGTCCCAGCCCTTCCAAACCACATGCTCTTCATGCTCCACCAAACACCATCCCCACTCCCGTGGTCCAAAGACCATCTCCAGTCCATGGTCCATCTCCACTCCCAGTGCTCCCTGAAGGTTGGTGCCCTGCCAGGTGGGAAAACACTGAAAACAACCCCAAAGCTGGAACATTTCCAGCTCCAAAACCTCTCCTGGCTTCAGCATCAGGGATCCTCAGGGCTAGAACTAGGGATCCTTGGGATGACCACGGCACAAACACTTAGGGATGGAATCCTGAGCAAAGAGGCTCCTGTTGTGCTGTGGATCCTTCTGGCTGCCTACACACACACACACAGTCATGTGCTGCACAACTGTGGCCCCACACTGCCACATCTCACTCACAGGCCAGGGAACAAAATCCTGGGATGACAAAGCAGGAGAATTCCAGGGTGATCTCTACCACCACAGAACAGTCTGGAGAAGAGAGAGCTTTGGGGTTACCCACCTGCAGCCTTCCAGTGTCTAAAAGGTTCTGAGAGAACTGAAAAGGGACTTTGAACAAGGGCATGGAGGTACAGGACAAGGAGGAATGGCTTCCTGCTGACAGAGGGCAGTGTTAGGTGGGATATTGGGAAGAAATTGTTCCCTGTGAGGGTGCTGAGGCCCTGGTACAGGTTGCCCAGAGAAGCTGTGGCTGCCCCTGGATCCCTGGAAGTGTCCAAAGCCAGGTTGGATGGGGCTTGGAGCAACCTGGGACAGTGGAAGGTGCCCCTGCCCATGGCAGGGGGGGGAACAAGATGTGCTTTAAGATCCTTTCCTACCCAAAGCCCTCTGGGATTCAATGATTCCCTCCTGGAGACTGAATTTGCCAGGTAACCCCGTGTGCTCCCCAAGCTTGACTTTCAGAGCATGACTAGAAAAGTGCTGGCTTGCTCCAACATGCCGAGGCAAGCGCTGCCTCTTCCTGCAGGTTCTGCAACAAACTGCTGCTGCTGTGCTTTTGTGCAACACCTGGAGCTCTTCCAGAGGCTGGCAGGTAGGGAGGTTTGGGAGCCTGTGCCGGGAATGCTGCCGGGTCAGCCTGCGGTCCCACACCGCGAGGTTCCTGGCACAGCGGGTTGGGAATGCTGCTGCACTCACCCCCTCCCCAGGAGCAGAACCAAGGCAGGTTTTGTAATACCTTCTTTTATTTTTTCCTGTTCTCGAACAGTTACCCATGGGCTAGGGGAAACTCTCCTCTTGTATTCAGCTTTTGTGCAAAAATTCCACAAATTCTTTCAAAACTCCCCAACTTTCTCAGCCTCACTGCAGTCTCGGGGCTTCACAGTCCTCCAAAATCTGTGGAATGAGCAGCATTTCCTGGTGTTGAAATGCTGATGTAACAGGGTGGTGAATCAGTGGGGATCTTTCAGCCTGAACCATGTTGTATCGCTGTTAGCGCTGAAGTTTTGCTATTTTAATCCACAAAGCCCCACACAATCCAGCCGGAGTAAATGGCGAGTAACCCCGCTGTATCCAGTGTCAAACCTAGGAACTGGTGAGAACTGTATTAATGCACAACTATTCTGGTTCGTGGGACCCTGCTCCAAACAGACTGGATGCCATGCAGTAATCCAAGCGCTGTGTAACATTGTAAAGTGTATAAATAGCCCTCGCCGGGTGTGTCAGAGGGGCAGGGGGAATTACAGCAGCCGTGTTTGCCTTGGAAAGATGAGCTGAAAGCCAGCTATGGGCCTGGGGCTTGAATTCACACTCAGTTCTGGTTCCTGCCACGTTACAGGCACTAAAACGAGTTGGCTTTGCTTAATGCATTCAGCCTGCACTGCCTTTTCTGCGTCTTTAAGTAACACCCATCAAACTGGGGTGCTGGTCCCCAACTGCTGTCTCCTTTCCTGCCAGCAGCTCACCGAGGATGGGTTTGGCTTCTCCAAAGCTAGAGCTGCCTGCTGCCTTGAACCCAACTCCTCAGCCAGCAGCATCCTCATGTTCCCCCAGCTTTTCCAAGAAAAAGCTGACGCAGCTGCAGATTGAGGGGCAGAGGCCACAGAGCCACCAAAACAAGGACGAACGAGTCCCCAGATGCCATGGCATGACGTGGGGAGATCCTTGGAAGTGACAGAGGAGACCATCACCCCCAGGTTATGGCAGCCTGGTCACCGAGGGCCGAGTCCTGCTCAGATTCCAGCGTCCCCCTCCTCCAGGGTGAATGAACTCCAGTGCTGGAGTTTGGAGCGGACACTATGTCCACATTCTTCAGCCCAGAGCCGGGAATGTCAGCTCCTGTCCGGACGCCAGGGGCTCGCATTCCTCCCCGATGCTGCTCCCAAAGAATGCCAGCCCAGAGGGTGCCGGGGAGAGAGTGCCACTCGCTCCGGGGGGATGAGGGGAGGCATGCTCAACCCGCAGAAAAGCCTTTGCCGAGCTGGCAGAGCCGGGCAGGGGTTAGCACATGTGTGCTGCCGTGTGTTTACTAAACACTGCTCCCGGCGAGAGGGAATGGCTGGAATTCACCCCCTCGCTCCCCACCAGACCCCAAGGACATGCAGGCGGACCAGGGGAATTCGCTCCTCCAGCTTGTTGCCATGGCTGCATATTTCAGAGACTCAAGCAGGGAAAAAAATAAAAGAAGAAAACCAAAACATTTCAATGGGAGGGAAGAAAAATAGGAGGGGGAAAAATGCAGAAGAGTAATGAGAAGGATGAGAGAGTCCAAGAAATGTATTAGATCATCCTTAGAAACTGGTGTCTGAGGAGTTCTCCGCAGCTCAGGCTGTTCCAATATTTACTGTGTGTTATTTAAACCATGACTCCTGGCACCAGCTGGGGCTCTGCAGCACCACGCGCTGCTCAGGAACGTTGTTAAAAGCTGGTCCCGGGCTCCAGGAGAGGAGCTGGAAGCAAAACATCTCTGCTGGCTGCTCCAGAGGAGCTGCTGGCAGGTTGGCAGCAGGGCTGGATCCTGAGAGCAGGACCCAATGTGGAGCTGGCAAACAACAGTGTGGGATATCAACTCCTAAGTTATGGGATCAGAGCCTTGGAGAGGCTGAGCAAGGACAGGCAAGGGCAGGCTCCAGTGTGAGAATGGAGCTGAGCTGAGCAGCAAGCGGAGCCTGAGTGAGGGTGAGAGGCACACCTGCAGGCAGTGAGGTGTCCTGGCTCCTCTGATCCTGGAGGGACTTGTTGCTATCGGTGCACTGGGTATTTAAAGTCACTCTGTAGGCAGTTTTTTATGAGCAGGTTTTGGCACATGGATTGCTCCCTGTGCTTCGTGTCCGTGGCACTCTGGAAAAGCATCCCTTTATTGTGCAGAGACAGGGAACAGCATTGGGAGCCTGGAGTTCCCACTCTGGCCAGGGTGATGCAAGTCTGGCTCATGTACCCCTGTGGTATCAATTGGAGTTCACAGGGGAGCCACAGGCATGCCAGAATCCAGCTGGATTTAAAACCCTGCAATGATCCGGCACCTTTGGCTCCCATATCTCCTGGAGGAATCTGGATCTGCAGCAATGTTCATTCTCTCGTGGAATTCCCACTGTTAATTACATGATATGGAACGATGGTGCCATGGTCTCTGCTCCATGCCAGGAGTGCCAGTGCTGTCTGACCACATGCAAGAGCTGGACTGGAGCCGGATGTGAACAGGAACAATTTCCCAAGGGATGAAATCAGAGAATCAAGCTTGGGTAGGAAGGGATCTTAAAGATCACCTACCTTCACCTCCTGCAATGGGCAGGGATACCTTCTACTATCCCAGGTTGCTCCAAGCCCTGTCCAGCCTGGCCTGGAACACTTCCAAGGATGCAACAGCCACAGATTCTCTGGGCAACCTGTACCATGGGCTCTCCACCCTCCCAGGGAAGAATTTCTTTCCAATATCCCATCTAACGCTACCATCTGGCAATGGGAAACCATTCCCTCTTGCCTTGCCACTCCAGACCCTTGTCCCAGGTCCCTCCACAGCTCTCCGAGATCCCCTTTAGCTCTGGAAGGTGCAATGAGGTGACCCCTTCCCTTCCCTTCCCTTCCCTTCCCTTCCCTTCCCTTCCCTTCCCTTCCCTTCCCTCTCCCGCGCCGACAGCGACACCTGGCGGTCCGCGCCGCCCCTGCACCCCCACCCGGGGCCCGCGAATCCCGGGGGCTGGAGGTGTCCAGGGATGGGAACAGACCTGGGGAAGGGGCTGGAGCACCAGGAGGGGCTGAAGGAGCTGGGAAAGGGGCTCAGCCTGGGGAAAAGGAGGCTCAGGGGGAACCTTGTGGCTCTTCACAGCTCCCTGACAGCAGGGGACAGCCGGCGGGGATCGGGCTCTGCTCCCTGGGAAAAGGGATGCGAAAAGGAGGAAACAGCCTCGAGTGGTGCCAGGGAATGTTTAGATTGGATATGAAGGGAAATTTCTTCATGGAAAGGGCTGTTCAGCCCTGGCACAGCTGCCCAGCTGGTGGAGTCCCCGCTCCTGGAGGCACTAAAAAGCCAGGTGGATGTGGCACTTGGGGACATGGGTCAGTGGAAGCCTTGGCAGTGCTGGGGGAACTCTTGGACTCTTTTGTTTTGGAGACGTTTTCTAACTTAAATGGGTCTATGAGTCCATCTCTATACTGTGTTTAGAGCGGCGGAGCATGGCGTTGGTGTTTTCCAGCCAAGGGCTTTTCCCCATGATTCATTCAGGAACGTCTCCCTCGCTGGTTCATTCTGCTCACAATAATGAGGCTTTAATGACAACCTTGTTGCATGTTCAGGACAAAGCTTAGGAATGAGGGATAGGGGATCTGTTGCCCCATCCAGGAGGTATTATCTCACTGCACGGGTGGTGAGATGCAAATATCACTAGTCTAAAAGCAATTTTGCAAGCGAAATGCATGGCTGTAAACTGTCCATACAGCTTTCAGTCCATAAAAATGCCTGTGGATGGTTTTCCTAGATGTGCCTTTTGCTTTTTGTGGTGTTCAAGAGATATTAAGCAGCAGAATGTTCCTTTCCAGCTGACCTAACCCTCACCCTGCCCCACAAGGAGATGCCTCCAGTAGGAAACAGGGGACAGAATGCATTGCTGTGACCCATCAGTGTCCAGCCCTGTCACCCACAGCTCAAGAAAATGCTGAAATAAGACCTATGGAAGTGGTTCAAGGTCAGACTTCCACTTCACAGGGAAAACCCAAGGAAATGCAGCTTTTTTTACTCATGCAAGCAAAACAGCTGAGCACAGTGATTGCAAAGCAAGAAAATACTCAAGGATTTTTGCCTCAATGGAGACAAAATTTTAATCAACTAGTGAAAATGTGTGAGGACCCTGCAGTCCTCATCCAAACTAGGGCAAGACCTGGCCAGTGCAAGTTCTTGTTTCCAGGATCCTTTCTCACTATCTCTGGAGCTTTAAAATATTTCCTAGCACAGAAATCAACGTGGGAATACTGCAGGTTTTACTAGAAGCATTTAAAAATATTTTGGAATTTTTTTATTTTTTTGAAAGAAGTTTTCATTGAATTTCAGGTATGCAGGGCTTCATGTGGTGGGAGCTGCTGGAGAGCAAATGGTCTGGCCAGGATTCTGAAATCACCCAGGAATGGCTGGATGGGAGTAGGACAGGTTGCCTTTCCAAAGCCTTTTTCCTAACTCTTCCCACAACTTCAAGATGAGGATCTATGAAAACACACCAGCACTAAAAGAACAGAATAGAGCCAAAGGCACAAGGCATTTTAATGAGGCAAAAACATCCTGCTAAGTCTTTTGGTTTATTGGTGTTGAGCCTGTTCCAAGCCCAAAGAAAAGGACTCTGAATCTATTAAAATAGTTGGCTTGTGGGATCTGCAATGTAAGCATGATTAAAATCCATCTATTTTTATCCATATGAGAATATATCTGCCATAGGAATCTGATTTTTCAGAAGCAAAATATATTTGTCTTCAATAAAAACATCCAGGTGAGTTCAGTGTGCAAAAGCATTGCCCAGTGCTGGGAAGAGAGAAAGGTACCTGGGTCTGCTGCTTCCCAGCCTCTTTCTTGGCTGGTGCTGGTGACATTCCAAGAATTGTAATGCCATTTGCACAGAAAATGGGAGAGAAGAGTTAGATCTCTGAAGAAATTCAGGCTTGCTGCTGCCCAGAGCAATCTAAACCCTGGGAGGAGTGGGAGAGTCCTGCTCTTTCCTGCTTCCAGTTTTGATGGATCCAGGGGTTCTACAATCTCCTCTGTAGAGGGTGTGGGATTTGCTCAGTACTTCTTTCTGCTTCTCATTTATCCCAGTGAAAATGGGCATTTTAATACTTTCTCAGAGAGAAAGTCACATAAATATTTTCCACTTCCTGGGCAAATGCTCCAATTGTGCTTTTGTAAAAGAAGGATGGGATACAGTGACTCCTACGATTAATTATCTCCATTCCTGTATTGTGTGTGGGCTCTGAAAAACCGTGGTAAACCATAAACCAGCTCCAACTGCCAGAGCACAGGGAAACACTTGCATAAGTGACCTGTAAAACACAACCACATCAGTTCGTAACTGCTGCTCTGTTGGCTTCCCAAGGGAAAGGGGAAGTCATGGAGAAGACTGAGCTCTGAGGATGGGTGCTGTTTGGAGTCATGTGCAGAACTACAATGAAAGGCCTGTTGTTTGAGCAGAGACATAATAAAACCCCTGGAGATGAATTTTGAAGGATCATTTGCACTGAAAAGCCAACAAAAGACCAAGTAGGAATAGGTTCAGGTGCCTGCTTTCCTTCTCTTCTCCCTCTGACAGATACTCAATTTTCCCTCCATTTTTCCATTGAAAAAGGTTTGATTTGTAATTTTCTGTCCTGATACCAACTCTCACCTGATCATCAAGCTCTGATCGAGTGCAGAACAAATTGTAACAGCATTATAAGCCTCGTTGTGCAACATCCATGGCCCCAAATCCTGGCATCCACTGGCAAGGAAAACGCTCCCAATGACACACAAACATCAGCCAGCAGCCCCCGGGTGTCCTGGGGAGGGAAGAGGTGACACAGCCAGCCCCCAAACACAAACAATTTATTACATATTTAGCAATATCATGGCATGCACACTCCCCTTATAAGGCAAACACAGAAATGGCATGTGCCTTCCCAACCACATGCTGAAACCGTATTCCGAGGCTCTGCTCTCCCCCAGCCTCCCTTGCTTAATGCCACAGCAGCTCCAGCCAGCT
This sequence comes from Onychostruthus taczanowskii, assembly GCF_017590055.1. Taxonomy (NCBI): domain Eukaryota; kingdom Metazoa; phylum Chordata; class Aves; order Passeriformes; family Passeridae; genus Onychostruthus; species Onychostruthus taczanowskii. Next base: position 4,649,616 of record NW_024502680.1, on the reverse strand, counting down.
TCATGTTCCCAGGATGTTTTTTCCATTAAATGATTTCCAGGAACTTGTACACACATTTCCTTCTGCTGCTGTGTGACTTTTCCTCTCTGTGTATCCCAGCCCGAGCAGTCCGACTGCAGCAATGGAGCAGACAGCCCTTCCTTCTCCAGGGCAGCCTTATGGACCTGTGTGCACAATTGGGAAATAAATTAAGGAAAAATAGAAATCTGGTGCAAAGGGGAGCAGGTTGGAAGTCTGAAGGCTTTTATCTTTGCCTCAGTGCTGTTCAAGTAACAGGGGACCCTGGTCTTCCCAGTGCTGCCTGTTTATAGTTGATGTAACGGGACAAAAAGAGTTTGTGGGAAGGTCTGTACATTTTAAACCTTGAAATTTCAGCTCTTGCCTTCCCTGGAAGACTCCACGGGTCAGTGCTGATTTGAGTGAAGCCATCTGTCTCTTTATATTACTCAATATGTTGTCCATTCCCTCATTCTCAGTTCTCCTCATGCTTTGGGAAAAGGCAAGGCAAATTCAGAGATGTGGGAGAAAACAAGCAGCAAGCCACCACTTTGTTCCACCGTGATGAGCAAGGAGAACTGGAAATCCCGGGGCACCATGCTCTGTGAAAGGCAGAAGAGGGAAACCCCTTAGGAAATGGCAGGAAGTGAAGCAGAGCAAATGAATGGGCTTATCCCTACTCAGAGGTGTATGGATGCATTCTTGCCCATGGAAAGGGATAAATAAATACTAAATAAAGGGGAATACTAAATAATAAGGAGGTCAATCAATACTAAATAGCTTAGGAAACCTGCTGCTTACACAAGCTCAGCTGTGCCATCTTTTCCTAGCACTCCTAAATCTGAAGCCCCTCCTGCCCATTTCTAATGCTCATCCACGAGCAAAGCCAAAGCTCCAGAGCATTTCTGCAGAGAAGCCTTGCAGGCAGAGGTCCTTGAACAAATTATGAGCTGAACATTCCTGGGCCACGGAACCAAGGTGCAGTTGAGTTGGAAGCCATCCAAACTGAGGTCACCTGGTACTTGTAAAGGAGAGAAGCTGTTTGAAGGGGAAAATGTTGGAAGACGGATTGGAAGAGGCAGCAGGACTTCATTCCTGTGTCTGTGTGAAGGGGCCAGCTCTCCTCCCCAGGGAATGCTGCACAGTCACTTACAATCATAAAGAGGAGGTGGGAAAAGCCAGCCCCTATCACAGCAGCGTGTGTGAGCGAGTCTGGACAGGGAGCAGTCATTCCCAAAGCCCTGTCTCCCATCTTACAGCACCCACATAAACATCCCGGTATCATGTGTCTTCCATGAGGCCCTCATGTATCAAATTCCTATCAGTGCCATTAATTGTCAGCTATTTGCTTTTACAGATTTGTTTTACACGCAGAAATGAATCCCAGCTCCTCTGTGCCTCTCGGGACACGGCGGTGGTAAATGCTGATACAATCAGGCTGGGAGCACACGCAGTGAAGCATCCCAGTGTCTATCCAAGCAAAACTTTTCCATGTGAGTGCTCTGAGTTCACAGCTATTGCTAGCAGCTTGCCACGGACAGACTTTGTGTATCCTCTTGCAATACAATCTTCCCCAGAATGGTTTTGAAAGACCGTGAACTCGATCCTGCCAAAAATAGTCTGTGCAGCCAAAAAAAATCAACACAAGATCTTCAGTGTTTGAGCTGGCCTGTGAATTGCATTTTTCACCTTTTTCCAATGAGATGTTTCTTGACATCCATGAAAACTTCATTTGGCTTCTAATACCCCCAATTATCCTTGCAGCCTGCATTTTAATTACAGCATCAGAGCCCAGCAAGCAATTGCCTTCATGGGCAAGGGGGGCCCAGCCAGGCCTGTAGCCCCGTGAGCGGCCGTGCACAGGTTGGCAGCTGCAGCCCAAGAATGTGTTTATTTGTGTTTGGTTTATGTGGTTTTGGTGACCTTTTGTTAAAATCAGCCAGTGGCTTCCAGGAGGCAAAGTTACATACTCATTGAAAAGAAATGCAGGGAAATAACCCCACACGGGCCCTTCTGCTGAACGTCACATTTGTGCTGAATACCGTGTCCTTATGCTCAAGGCAGGGGTGGCTGAGGTTAAGGTTAAAGACGTGTTTGTTATCCGTGGTGGCTGCATGAATATTGTCCCTTTGGTCCTCATGAAGAAGGACAGCCCAGAAATAAGTTTGGGGAAAATGGGGTGCAGTGGAATATGAAAAATGGACCCCCACATTGGGGTTCCTGTGTTTCCTGCCACCATTACAGGCTGTTACAGCTGAGGAGTGTCTGTGTTTTTCTGTCTCTTCTTCCGACTCTTTGACAAACAGAGATAAAAACAGCTGTTTGTCTCCCACCTGGTGCCTACACCACATTTTCAACCTCGCCGGGCTCATCCAACCTCCAGAGAGCAGCAGCAATTTCTGCTGTTCCTTCATGCTCACTGTGAGAGAAGCAGGGATCCCTCCAAGTGATAAATCCATGCCAACACTCGGGTGGCTTTGTCAGTGCCTTCCCACAAAAAGCTGCCTGCTAATGCCACCAGAAAAGGGCATCAAAATTTTGCTTGTTCTGTGGCTGGCGAGCCTCAGTCTTGGTTTTGATCACATCAGATACCACATGTCTGTCTGTCTGTCTGTCTGTGAGTCCCTAAGTGAGGAGCATCAGAAACCATGCTGAGTCTGGGATTTAGGCTACATCTGCAGGGCAAATAAACACAGATGCCCAGGCGCCGTGTTTCCAGGCTGAGGAAATGGCCTGTGGAGAAGCTGTGGTGTGGAGGGCTCTGCAGCCTGGGCCACATCCCCCAGCTACAGGCCTGCATGTAATTTCCATCTCCATCCCAGTTGGGTATTTTGTTTTTTTTACACCTCGCACTGTTTAAGTAAGTGATGGATATTGTGGGGAGGAGTCCGAGCAATGTCTCCTTTTTCACCTCAGTGATTAGAAGAACAGAACTTTCCACACACTTCCCCTCTTATGATTATGAGCTGAAAGACTCAGTGATTAAACCCCGCAGTGGCAAATTAGGCTGCAGTGTCCTCTTGTCAAGATGTCCCACAGGAAAAAATTCCTCCTGACAGGTCAGGAGGGAGTGCAGAATTTAAAGACATCAAGGGATCTAATGGTCATAAGTGAACATTGTGATGCTTCTGCTGAAAATCTCAACCAAGCAGGCAGCTCCCTGGTGATGGATTTGCTAAGAGAGAAGCTGTCACTGCTCTGGGGATTCCAGAGGAGCTGGAGAGCAGCCAGGTGTGACAGCAGATAGGTAGGTGACAATGCAGGTGGCTCTTCAGCCTGGACAAATGAGGAATGAGGTGTGTTTGGGTCAGCAGCCAGCTCAGAAAAACAAAATCCCCTTCCTAAGCCAATTGGAACAGAGGTTTTGTGTTTCAGGGGAAAGGTGGACACCTTGAAAAAAGAGTTTTGCACCAAACTGCCACAGAAATCCTTACTTTTGAAATACTGCACAGCAGAGGATTTTGGGAAAAGGTCGGGAATGTTTGTATAGGAGATTCAAAGCCTCACACTGGAATTTAATGTTGTTTGCATCGTTGGACTTGATTATTATTGCATTCTTTTAAAATATATCAGCTGTCAAGCAGCCCTGCTGCTGGCATTCCACACTGTAACAGAACAGGAGATGTGTTTACAGTTTGGATTTTACTTCAGGATCGTTACAGGCAGCAATGGCTTGGCTGGAGCTGAAATCCCCATCCTCTGTGGGCCAAAGGCCCTTTGTTACAGTGAAATTAAATGCTGCTGCTTCTTAGCTCTGAAAGGACCGGAAGATTAAAAAGCAGATTAAAACATTAAATGTAACATCAGTATGTTTTATATACTTATAAACAGTGCATTTAAAAAAACTTAATTTTTTTGTTTTAAAAAAATTACCAAAAAAGGAAATTCTCTTAAACTGAAACACTGGTATTCCAGCAGTATTTCCAATTGGGAAAGCTTCTGAGCAGTGTGTTGGGTTTTGGGTAGTGGGGGAGCTATAGGAGGGGCTCCTTTGAGAAGCTGCCAGAAGCCTCCCCTGTGTCTGATGGAGCTGATGCCAGCCGGCTCCAGAACAGACTTCACACTATCCTACAAATCTGTTTGGTAATAAATTTAATACATTTCCTCAAACTTCCCTTCTGTTTTGCCCATGACAGTAATTGCTGAGTGGTCTCTTCCTGTTTTTATCTCAACTTAGGAGCATTATATTTTCTCTCCCCTGTCCAGCTGATGGAGCAGCTTCAGTGGGCACCAGGTGTCGCACAGTCTGTCACTCTGGGATTATCATTTTTTGGGGATATTTTGGTAGAGCATTTCCAGTCATGGCCGTGACCCCCTGGCCCATCCTGGATGGATGGCTGGGGCAGGCTGGAAGGGTTTGGGAATGGAGGCACCACAGCTAACAGGAGCATGGGGATGTGCAGGGTCTCAGGGTGAGCATGAGGTGATTCAGTGGGTGGATCCCACTGGTGAGGGATTGGGGTCAGATGCCATAAAGGACCCAGACAAGGCTTTGGAGATGCTGGTCAACAATGGCTGGACATGAGCCCAGGTGGGCCCATGTGGGCAAGAGGCCAATGCGTCCAGCAGGACCAGGGCAGTGACTGGGCACTGTGAGGCCCCTCAAGTGCTGTGTCCAGTTCTGGCCCTCGTGACAAGGACACCGAGGGGCTGGAGCGTGTCCTGATAAGGGAACGGAGCTGGGGAAGGGGCTGGAGCACCAGGAGCAGCTGAGGGAGCTGGGAAAGGGGCTCAACCTGAAGAGAAAAGGAGGCTTGGGGGGACGTTCTGGCTCTGCACAACTCCTGACAGGAGGGGACAGCCAGGTGGGAGTTGGGCTGTGCTCCAGGGAACAGGGACAGGATGAGAGGGAACGGCGTCAAGCTGTGCCAGGGGAGGTTCATATTGGGCATCACAGAAAGGGTGGGCAGGTATTGGCAGCGGCTGCCCAGAGAGGTTTGGTGTCCCCATCCCTGGAGGTGTCCAAGGAAGGCCTGCACGTGGCACTCAGTGCTCCGGGCTGGGTGACAGTCACACCTGTGATCGGTCACAGGTTGGACCTGATGGTGTTCGAAGTCTTCTCCGACCTCAGTGATTCTAAGGTGGGGATCGGTCACAGGTTGGACCTGATGGTCTTCGAAGTCTTCTCCGACCTCAGTGATTCTGCCGTTCTGTGACCGGCACTAGGCAGAAAGCGGGGATGCTCTCCCTCCTCCTCTTCCTCCCGGCGCCGGGCGGGATGCGGGAAGAGGCGGGAAGAGCCGTGAGGGGGACCCCGCCCCTCCCGCCCGCGCTGAGGGGCCCGCGCCGCCATCTCCTCCGCCTCCTGCCGCCGCCGCTGCTGCTGCTGCTGGTGCTGCCCGCCGGCGTCCAGGGCCAGCCCGGCCCCGGCCCGCATGCCCCGGACTGGCCCCCCAGCGGCCCCGGGCCCAGCCTCAGCATCTACCTGAGCGAGGAGGAGGTGCGGCAGCTGATCGGTGAGTGCGCCCCGGGGCGACACGGGGCCCGGGGCCGGTGCGGGGCTGAGGTGGGGCGAGTCCGGCCGCTGAGGAGGGGCTGAGGGGAGTTCTGCGGGCCTGGGTGGAAGTTTGGGGGGGCTGGAAAAGGATAGGGGGCTGTGGGACTGGCCTGGGAATGATAGGCGTTAGCAGGACCGGAGGTGGCTGTAGGGTCCAGGAGGGAATTGGGGTGTCTATGGGAATGTTAGGAGGGAAACAGATCTCGGATGCTGGGGAGGGTGGAGAGGCTGTGAGTGGGGATGAAGGAGCTCCAGATCATGAGAGGATGAGGGTCTGTGGGTCTGGCATGGGAATGGGTGAATGCAGGGGTTTGTGTGGGTTCTGTGGGAGTGGCTGCGAGTGGGGATGAAGGACCCGGGGCTCGGGAGGGTGGGGGGCTGAGGCACTGGGGGGGGTGGGGATGGTGGGTGTCAGCAGGACCAGGGGCTTGCTGGGGGGTCCAGGAGACGGGGGATGTCTGTGAGACGCTGATTTAGGGGTGCAGAGGAGGATGGAAAGTGTCGTGAGAGGGGATGAAGAACCTGGAGCTCAGGAGGGGATGGAGAACTATGGCACTAGGGTGGGGATGGGTGATCCCAGGGATCTGTGGGTTTTGTAGGACTGGGGTCATGGTGAGAATGGACAAGTCAAAGGGGTCTGCTTTGTGTGTGTGTGGTTAGGGGAAGAAAAGGCTTCACCCTTATGGTCTGGGGCTCTCCAGATTGGAGCAACCAGGATTGATGTCCTGTGGGAGCAGGATAAGCCCTGGAAGAGGTGAGCTCAGGCCCATGATTTAATTAGCCAGGCAAGCGACATGCAGAGGGCAGAGAGGAGACCTGGCAATAATTGGGTGTGTGTGTGAAAGGAATCTTAATTTCTAGGCAGGCTGACAATCGCTGCGCAAGGACTTGGAGGCAGTTCCTGAAGTCCCCCATCTGGCCCGCTGTGGAAGGCTTTCACAGGAGTTCTGTGCTTGGAGAGGCTGACTTAAACAAAGATTTGTTTTCTGTAGGCTTTGGTTTCCATAGGCTCTTGTTTAGAGTTGGTGGCTTAGTCTCAAAACAAATCTGTTGGTGTCCCCGGTGATTTGTTTTTCCCAAGTGCCCTGTATCTCTGCAAGCTGGAAAACTGGCAATGCAAGACTTTATTTGCGTCAAATGGACAAAATAAAAATATCTCCAGTTAATTTGCACTTTGTGAGTGCACAGCTGACCCAAGTCAGGGGATCTGGGGACTGAAGAACACTGTAAGCATTTTTCCCTCATGGTTTGCCCTGGTGATCAGTGTCCTGCTGTTGTCATTTGTATGTGGCACGTGCTTGCTGCCAGATGCTCCAGTACAGATAGAGGGTGAAAATGTCTGGCTTGCTGCTGAGCTGGGATTCTAAAGAAGTAGTTATTCTTGGGAGTACTGCATGGTAAAGTTTGAGCTCTCCCCTGTCTAGTGCCTGAAATCTGTTAGTTGGATTTGTTCAGGGTTTTGTGGCCCACTGGCATAATTACTCAACATGAAGTAGCAATCAGTTGCTACTGATGTAGCAGGCAAGATGTGCTGTTACTATTTTTTAAGCTCAATTTCTTCCTCTAGCCTCTCTTATGTGTGTCTGTTACTACATGGCTGAAGGCACTTACTGCTCAGCTGTCTGTAGCTGGTTTATATCACTTTTAGTATCTGACATGAATGATCTGTTCTGCCTGTGTGACCCCAGAGACTTGGATAAATTGGAATCTAATGTGGAGGTAAACTGGGACTTCCTTCAGTTAGTGGGGTTCAGATCACTGGAAATCTGTTGCAAACTAAACTTCCATGATCTAAATTGTGTTGTTGGCATAAGCAGATTTAATTTTAGGGGTATCTCTACGTGCTCTCGGCTGTAGGTGAGGTGTAGTTTAAGGAGGCATTTAGACACAGGCCAATTGATCAATAACTTCATGTATTCTTTTGGCAGAAGAAAATCCAGAGGGACAGACGGTTTTGTTCCAGGTGTTCACGATTCTGAAAACAAACCCAGCTTTTCATATGTTCCATTTTGTAGTATCTGATTGGGATTTACATACAGTCAAGTTCATGGTTTAGGGTCTCATACTGATGTGTGAACTTGCAAAGAGCAGGGAGGGGGTTCAGCTTCTGGAACTTCCCTGAGAAAAGCCGTGGGTCAGCAGATGCTGGGATAGTCAGTCACGGGGGATAGGAAAATGAGCTTGCTTGTGAAGTGAAGTGTTAAGTTCAGTGAAGCTGCTAATAGAAACTGGATTCTTTCACCTTTTGTCTCTAAACAATCTCGTCTCTGCTACTGTCTTGCTGTGGCTGAACAGAAACTCAGATTTTATGCTCATAAAGCCAAATGTTATGTGGAATTACTACAGTTGCTACAGCCCATGCTGTTTTCATGCTTCTAAATATCACCCCTGTATATCTTTAGGTGACGAATTTGATTAGGAATAAATGTAAGCACACATGTGGTTGCTGCATCAGCCACAGACAGCGATGCAGAGCTGGAGCATCCCCGGGTCTGGTGGAAACTCTGTGGGGCCATATCCCCATGTGGTCTCTCCATCAGCCAGGCTGACACGGTTCAGTGGAGTGTCTGGTGCTGCTGCTTTCCCCAAACCCGGGGTTCGCTGTCTTGCAGAACCATGGGTTGTGTTTTAATCAGGTTGTGGCTCTTGTAAGTGAAATAGGAACTTGCTGCAGATTATTTGTGGCTGCTGTTCTTTGTGGCACGGAGGAAGGACAGATATGGTGATTTACAGTGAAAACTGCCTGCTCCTTTCCTGTGTGCTCACGCCAGATTTCCACCGTCGGGCTGTGGAATTCTGACCATGTGTCTGCCTTAGGAGGAATTGTTTTGTCGTCTTCAGGACTTTATGTAGAAGAAAACTAGAGGAAACTGGCTTGTCTTGTTGTATGAGGTAGATTTTTATTTCGAAACACTGTGGAGTTCTCAGGGTCTGAAAGCAGGGCTTGCTATATGGCAGGCATATGGAGTCTTTGTCAGAAATGTCTCTTGCCATTCCCATGGAAAATATTCCCAGCCATCCAGACTGCAAGCCTTTGGGAAAAATAATCTGTGGTTTTCACATAGTTGAATGTGTCAGATTCCGCTTACACCAGGCAGGATTCGGCACTAGAGGGGATGGAGCAGGAAGGAGTTAGCTGAGGGAACTTGGCTGAGATGACTCCAGCGATGGCAGCAGGAGGCAGAGGTGTCAGGGTGAGAGTGGTGATGAGGTACAGGGTGAGGGGGAGTTGGGGAGGAGGAAGGGACGTGCTGCTTTTTGGGGAGAGACATCCAGAGCACCACAACCATTTTATTGATGGATGTCTGTGAACTCTCTTGGCACCATCATCTGTAGCTTTTTAGAGCTGGTTCATCTGGAGGACATTTTTTTGCCTGTGCTTAGACGTGAAGAAAGTTTTGTTAGTCCTGCTTAGTGACTGAACAGGTGTGAGAGCCCCACCTGATGCTATTCCCTCTTCCAGTGGCTGCCCTGTGGTGCTGAACATGCAGGTGATGTGAAGTTAGTGATGAGTTACTCTGTAGGAGGTCTCTACTTGATTTAGTGACTTTCATTCCAGCTTTCCCATGAAGTCAGAATGTGCTGTTTGCCTCATGTTGAAATGCTCCATTGTTCTGCTTTTCACAGGATTCTGGGATGTGAAGGCTGGTATATCCCTGTTTTGCTGGTACCAATCTAAGGTTTAGAGAATAAGGTGGAAAATACTCATTATTACATAGCTCACTTTAATAATTAAGGATTGGATCTAGTCTGCTTCAAAACACAGTGTTATTTGGCACCTTTGTGCATTCCTGGTGTATCTCTTAGACCTTGATTGTGAGTTCCCAGCAGTTCTGAGTTCAGCCTCACAGGTTCTACCCTCTGATTCTGAGGACCAGAATCAATAGCTGCCTGTGAAAACTTGGCTTAAGCAGTTCTCCTGGCATTGCACGCCGTTCTTTTGCAGCATTCATGGCAGCAATAAGGTGCTTAAGCAGTGAGGACAGCCCTTTCTGTCCCTGCAGGGGTTTTTTTGGAGACTACGTGCCTTTCAGCTGTGAAATTGGTCTTGTGGATAGCCCTCCTGTCACATGGCTCTGGATCTTTTTAGGAGTCTGGTCTGGATGTTAACTGAGACTTTAGTCCCATGGGGGGAAAATTCCACCACATTATTGTGTAACTAGGGGCTATCATCATGTATGTATACGGGGGGCTAAATTAGACTTGCAGGGGAATTTTAAAGTCAGAAGTCCTACAATGTTTACATTGAGTTTCCACATTTAGTGTTCTCTGGCCTAGTTTCTTCTGAGCAATCACTGAATGCTGTCTGTTGTTAGTTTTGTATTTGCACTCACTCAATTACATAGTTTAATTAATTTCACTTATGTGACTTGTACTTAAGTGTTCTAGAATTTCATTAAAAGCCATTGTGCAGTTTACTAAAATGAGTTGTCTGGCTGCAAGATGCAGAATTGATGCAAAATCTGTTACAGCAGAGTGTTGTTTGTTTGGTTTGTAAATTGAGGTGGTGACTCACAGGGTGGTTGAGGTTGGCAGGGACCTCTGGAGGTCATCTGGTCCCAGCCCTTGCTCGAGCTGGGCCACCCAGAGCTGCTTGTCCAGCACCACATGCAGGAGCTTTTGAGTATCTCAGACTTCACCACCTCTGTGGGCAGCCTGTGCCAGTGCTCAGTCACCCTCCCTGTATGAGTTTTTCTTCCTCTTCAGGCAGACCCTCCTTTGTTTCAGTTTGTGTCTGATTTTTGGTCTTCTCAGTGGGCACTGGTGGGAAGAACCTACTTCCATCTCTCTGCACACACCTTTGAATATTTATATACATTGATGAGATCCCCCCTGAGCCAGCTCTCCTCCAGGCTGAACAGCTCCAGCTTTCTCAGTTAGTCTTCTCATGGTAGAGGTGTTGCAGTTCCTTTAATTCTCTTTGTGGTCCTTCACTGAACCCTCTCTTGTAGCTCTGTGACTCTTCTCTTGGGAAGCCCAGTGCTCCAGGTGTGCCTTCACCAGAGCTGAGCAGAGTCCTGAGAAATTACAGGCCAAATGCAATTTTGTATGTTTGAAATGGAGTCTAAGCATCATCTTATTGCAGCAGATGATGTTAATTGTCTTCATTTTGTACTGTGAAACATCTTTGTTGATGTCATTGTTTTAGGGAGTTGGCCACAGACAGGAGTTCCCATCAAAAGTGCTTTATGGTACTTGCACAGCGTCTGTAGTGGCTGGAAATCCTCTTGTTCCTTTGTTGCCTGATTGTTATGAAAGGGAGCTGAAAGTGTGTATTCTTTGTGGTTCTTGAAAAACTTCAGGGCCTTTTTAAAATCCCATTCAGCCAGCCTTGGACAGAATCACAGCCTGGAGCACCACCAGCCAGCCAGTGCTGTGCTCTGAGTGAAGGTTGTTAGCAGCACCCTATATCATTTTCCATGGGAGTTGGGGAACTCACAGGTAGTGGGAAAAATGCAGCAAAGATCCTCTAAGACTGCAGGAGGATGAAGGAGATGTCCTTCAAGGAGCAGATGTCTGAGTACCCCCAGGTGTAGAAGCTGATGTGTGTGTGGTACAAGAGTTACAGTTCAAGGTCAGGTTCTCTTGGATATGTGTTCTGAAATCTTCATTTCATAGCTTTTTGAGTGCTTGGCTTTGAAGAACAGAAGCTTTTTGCAGGCTGTACTTTTTCAGTGCTCCGCATGCCTGTCTTTGCAGGAGTACAAAATCCCACTTCATGGCCCCAGTAGAAAGGGAAGATTACGTAGGTGCACACCTGGATGGAAAGTGTACTTCTAATCCTGGCAAATACCCCACACTGAAACAAAACTGAACTGCTGAAAATATGCTGATATATCCAGTGAAGTGCAAGTGCTGTTTTTAGGATAATAATTCTGTTACCTTGCACTTAAAACCCTTTAGCCCACTGACAGTCTGTGATGGGTGTGCAGTAGCCAGTGGGTTTGGGATTGTGGGCAGGTTGTACCCAGCCTGCTCTGGAGCTGTGGGGCTGGGGACAGGCAGATGTTCAGGGCTGTGCAGCAGCAGGTCATGACAAGTTCCCTGCAGCAGTTTCTTCTGGAGCCTCCCATTGTGCTTGCATGTCTGTCTGTCTGTCTGATTTACCTGTGTTCCTTTTGGAGCCTCCCATTGTGCCTGGATGTCTGTCTGTCTGTCTGATTTACCTGTGTTCCTTCTGGAGCCTCCCATTGTGCCTGAGTGTCTGTCTGTCTGATTTACCTGTGTTCCTTTTGGAGCCTCCCATTGTGCCTGTGTGTCTGTTACCTGACTGACCCAGTGCCATGTTCAGATCCATATGGAGGCTTCTGAGAACGAGCTGCAGTTGTGGCTCTTCTGTCCCTTTCCATTCTGTTATCTCCCCTTTAGCTCGCACACTTCTAATAACAGTGCACTGCCATTTCTTTGGGAATGTGTGAAATCGTATAATCCACTGCAATATTGGTAATGCTTGCAAACCTGCAGAAGAATAAACTTCTAGAAGCTTGAAATAGCAAGTGGAAGGCCTTCCTCCTAGACAAAGTAGCCTCTGGTCTGGATTAGAATTGCTTTGAAACCATATTTTGTGATGCCACTAAGGCTGAAGTCTGAAATAAACTTCAGTCCTTGTCTGTGTTGATCTGCTCAGCGTTGCTGAGGTGAGTGGTTGATTTCTGAATCCTGCTTTGCCACATCAGCTGATGTGTTGGGATTTACAGTGCTGGGAGCTCGCTCTGAATCTTGCCTGGAGAAGGCTCTTTCCTTCTGGAAACTTGTGTTCAGGCAGGACTGCGAGGGTAGGGCGTGCCTGGGCTGCCTTGTGCAGCTCTGTCTGTGCTCAGGCCTGGGAGGAAACAGCCATTTCAGTCCCCCAGAGGCCAAGGTCTGTCTAGTGATAAATGTTTGTGGCTCTTGTAACATTTGTGTGTCAGGGACTTGGAAGAAACCTGACCTCTGAAGGCTGTCCTGGTGGTGGTGAGGGGAAAAATTCCCGAAGCTGCATTCCTCACTCCTGTGACTTTACACCTGCGTTCTGTTTGGCAGCATCCTATTTATCACTGCTGATTGTTTGGTCTCTTTCTCCCTCCAGTGCACAGACAGAATGGAAACGAAAGAGAGGAAATGGAGGCACAGCTCCCTGCATGCATGAGAAAAGCCATCAAGAGAGGCTCAGGATACTGAGAGGAAGGCAGGGACTGAAACTGCTGCTAAACACCACCTGCACAGAGGGAAATACAGGAGATAGGGATCATGTTCACAGGCACGAAAAATCCCAGGGTGGTGTTTTCCTGAGACTGGGAGCTGTGGAGGCAGCTGTACTGTACACTCTGGGTATTTTAAAGGATGAAGCCTTGTGTTTTTCTCCTCTCCTTCTGCTAGTCAGAGTTGTGTTTGGATACTGGAAAAGCTGAATTAATGAGACAAATTCCAAGTGTGTTGATTCATAGTTGTGCTGAGCTGTAGTGAAATGACTTGATGACTAATTCCTACCTGAAACTATCCAGACTGGAATATCACAGAGGCTCCTACTTTCCTTGCAGTGGACGGGTGTTAAGTCAGAGTTACTCCTCTGTACTTTAGTGTGCAGGATTGAATCGTACTCGAGGTCTCAGCCATGAGAGCAGGGAGTGCAGGCTGAAGTGCATTTAATGAGTTGTGCCTGGTGAATTGAGTTCTTTTCCCTTTTTCCCCGGAATGGCAGCAGCACCAGCAGCTCCCATGTCGGGATGAATGCTAACACTCTCTGCAAATGCCTTGTGGTGGCACAAAGGGCGCGATGGCAGAGGCTTCAAAGGCATTATTCCTCTTCCATCGCTGCCTTTGTCCTTCTTTCAAGCGGATAACTCACATATTTGCACTGACTGCTCCGGAGATCTGGGAGCAGAAGCAACAGCATGAAACTAATGTGATGCTTTAGAATTTCCCTGCCACTTACTGGGTGTTGAATAGCTGTAATTAAATTAACCAGTATATTGATTTCAGCACGCTGCTTGGGAAAGAGCAGAGCGGGAGCACGGACATGGGAGCTGCTGCTTGGGAGGCTTGGAAAGCTGGAGCAGGCTGATAAACTGATGATGGTTATCCTCTCCAATCTGTTTGGGCCTTTATGAAATAAGCTGATGGCCTTGCAGAGTAATTCCTAATAAAAGAAAAAAATACTAGGCTCTGTAAGTTTAGAGATGGCCACAGGAGTAAACAGACCTGGCTTAGTTTGTTTAGAGCTTGGTTTTGTGTTAAACAATCTGTGTCACTCTGATGAAAGTGTTCAAAGCATCTCAAAAGATTGGACAGTCCATTATCCCTTCAGCAATCCTGTTAGGCACAGAACCAGGAGTACAGACTTCAAGGCTGAGGAATCTGAAGTGGTTTTTTTTGGTGTTTTAAAAACTTTTATTCTCTTTCAGTCTCATATAAAAATTTAAACAATACAAATGTTACATTTTGCACCATTACAATAAAAAAAATCTACTTCTTAATTAAAATACACTATAAACATTTCTTAACCTATCAACTTTTATCACACTATACTATAAATACCTTAAAATCAATCATCTAAAATTACCTCTCATAAATCCTATTACAATATCTTTCATAGTTCTATTTCTCTAAAATATCTAATCTTTTTTACAAAACCACCTTTTAAAAATTTTCTAATTCTGTTTCTTTCTCAACAATGTCTATCCTATTCCATAACATTTCTAAGTCAACATTTCTTATCTCAAAATGTACATACAAATACAAGCTTTATGAACCTTCTATCAAACTTTAAAATTTTTCTATAAATCCATTTCCCACATGATGCATTGAGGGAGGGGGTGTGTCTGTTCTTCCTAATTAATGTTAAATTTATTTGCATTCTGTCAGGTGCTCATTACTGGAATAGCCATGGCACTGGCCCAGACACTGTTCTGGAGGTGACTTAAGGTCTTGTGTACAGGGATAACTAAATCAACATGTGGGTGCATTGCTATAACTAAATGCAATAAAAACAAAATGGCACAATTGCTCTGGGTAGGTGACACTGAAACACCACAAACACGTTGTTCATGAGCCCAGATGACCTGGCATGCCTCTGAGGTGGTGGTGTTCTAGCTGGGAAGGTGACTGCAGCTCCCTTCCAAAGCTTTGGGGCACTACTGAGCATTTTATCAGAGGTTTTATTTTGAGGGCTGTGGATATGGCAACTGCAGTTCATGAGGAGGAAACCTTTTGGTTTTCTGTTCTCAGAAATTCTAATTCAAAAGGAGCATCAAACTTCATATTACAGTAATGATGAGATTTGCCATAACTGCTATGTTAAATTTTTATTTCAAAAGGACACCTAAGAATAAAATTATTTTCTATTGTTCCATAGTTAGATTTATTTTTTGTATTACTGAGTTTCCTTTCAGTTACTTCCAGCCTTGTACCTGTGCCACTCCTATTCCCACTTGTCCCATTTCCCCTTGCCCTCTGTGTAGGTCCTTGCCACTAATTTTCCTGTGCCTTCAAGTATCCATTTCGTGCATCTCTGCTGCATTTTTCCTTTGGAATCTGTGCTTCAGGTAACTTGTGCACCATCCTGCCTATTAACAGCAACATGGCTGTTGTTTTGGTGAGTTTTCTAGGTTTTCTTCTTTTTCTTGCAATGGCAGAATTCCATTTAGAAAGGTGTTCTCAGGACCAGAGTCCACTTGCATTTTGCTTTGAGGTGAGATACAAGGTTTTGGTTTGGGTTTTTCCTCCCCCCCCCCAATTAGGAAGGGTCATTTAACTATTTCTACAGAATCTTTATATCTTACCTAGCAGAAAACTGGAGATTTTTTTTTCTGTAGATGAAGGAGAGAAGACCAAGCAGGTGGTTGAAATGTAGTTGTTGCTGTTCAGAGACAAATAAAGGGTAGGCAGGTGGGTTCTAGGAGCAATAAATATCTTCTGTTTAGTATGAATCGAGTTAAATATTGATTGTACTTCAGCAGGTGGCATCTCCTAGGGGAGCTTCTTCCTGTGGGAGTGAAAAAGTCCTCCCTCTGACTTTCCAAAAGGCCTTTCAGTGGAAAAAATCCCATTTGCCTGGGGTGTTGAATTTGCAAATTGTATTTAACAGTATCAATGAGGTGAATTGGGGGTGAACTGCCTGTGAAGATTCACAAGGACTTAATGAGAGCTCTCAGTTAAGAGTTTTTCTTCCATTTGCTGCATGTTGGGAAGCTTCCTGCTAAGATTTCCTGCCGGGGAGTCTTGGTTGGTTTTCAAGGGTGCATTAATTGCCTTGAAGTTATGTTGGGTATTTCCTCAAATTGAATGCCTTGCACGTTGTATTCCCCCTCTAGCTCATGAGAAGTTAACTCTGCCCAGGCAACAAATAACCATAGCCCATGTTCCCTCTGCTGCTCCTTGGAGTTGGGTGAGCTTGCAGAGGTGTGAGTATTGCTGGGTTTGTGCTGCTGCTTTGTCTTTTGGCTTGACACTGATCACCATCCTTTGACAGTCCGTGGTGCCTGTGTTAGGAGACTGAAATTCTGCTGCTTCATCATCTCCATGTTGCTGAAGTTTAACTTGTTTTTGCCCTGTTTTATTTTTCATCAGTCATTTTTTCCACACGTGTAAGGTGTTTAAAAACAAGTATTTCAGCCCAAAATCCTGACCAACAACTCTAACTGACAGACTAGCTTTGTGGAAAGCTTAAGTAAAAATGCAGGTGGAAGGCTGTGGTCAGTTACTTGTTTTATTAAAGCAAAGTTCACTTTGTTGTTGTATACACTGGATATGCACAAATATGATGTAAGTAGTTTTTTGTGTGTCAATATTTTCAGAGGCTTAGTATTGCATTCCCAGTAGTTTGCTATAGTTTTTTGTGTGTCAATATTTTCAGAGGCTTAGTATTATTGCGTTCCCAGTAGTTTGCTGTTTTCTAAACTAAATCGATCCATGTGGATCAGTTTGCATTTTTTCCCTTGTATCTTTGAGCTCCCAGCTGTACTTTTAGCCCTGGGCAAGTTGATTGTTGAATTAATTAAGTACATTCAAACTAATAAGACTTGCTCTGGGAATGTGTTCTTTCTACCCTGTAAAATAAAAAAAAACAAAAAACAAGAAGTTTCAGTAGTCAAGAGCTGATTTTTAATTCTGCAGTCGCATTTCCTTGTGTTTGGGCTTTCCAGTGGACATTTGTAAAAACTGCTGCAAAACCAGCAAAGTCATTCTGCAGTCGCATTTCCTTGTGTTTGGGCTGTATTTTCCAGTGGACATTTGTAAAATCTGCCACAAAACCAGCAAAGTTTAGCATTTAAAGTCAGTGTTTCAGACTTAGGGTGCATTTTAAATTAAAGGGAAATTGAAGTAAAAAGAAGCTGTCTTTTTCAGGAAGGTAAGTTGTCCAGTGTGTTTATGGAGTGGGATGAGCAGGCTTGGGATGGGGTTGGTGTTGGAGGGGTGTTGAACCTTGGGGTTTGTACTGTCTCACATGAGTGTTCATCCTGGCATGGAAACTTCTGCTGTGGCCAGAGGACTGACCCAGATGAGCAGCTCAGGAGCAGAGGCCTCATTCCCTGGAGTACATGATAGAACAAATAAAATATTTATATAAAGATCATAACTCACTGAACTGGGTAAATCTTGCCTTTAATTGGTTTCAGTGGCTGTGAGTCAGGATCAGGAGTGGCTCTGCTCTGGGTGGGCTGTGGTGGTTTGATGTCACACTGCAGAGATTTCTCAGCTGCTGATGAGGAAACACTTTTAAATTACAGACTGGAGCATTAAGAAAACAACCCCTAATTTCAGTCATTTCTCTGCTGGGGAGCCACTGGACAGATAATTGTCAGCTATTGTTACCAGACTGCTTTTAATTAAATGCTGCTTTTTGCAAAGCAGCAAAAATAATAGGAAACTTGCATTGCACACTCATTTTATATCTCCCCATTTAAGCCAAAATCTATCAGAATTATGTTATGGAGAGATGAAGTGATTTAGTAACAAAGTGTAACCCAGGTAAGAGACTCCTAAACACTGCTGTCACCTTTAAGAAGAATGTGTTAGTACTGGTGCATGTTGCAGGATAGATTTGCTTCATAAAAATAAAAACCAATTTTCCCATGGTGGCAGAGGCAAGTTTCCTTTTAATATTGTGCTTAAAATGAAAAAAAAAAAAATGTTGAAACTAGACTGGATTTGCAAAAAAAAAAAAAAAGTTGAAACTAGACTGGATTTACACAATGACATTTTTTAAAAATAAGTATTTTGTTAGGCTGCTAGACTGACATGATTCAGTTTTGTCATGAACACAAGGGCTGTCCAGCATCCCTGGCATCTAGGAATGAAAGTTGGCCTCTCCCCTTCCTTTCTGAGCTTCTTCAGATGCTTTGTTATGTTAAACAGTGCAAAGAACGACAGACTTTCTCTGTGCTGCTGCTTAAATTTACCTTTTTGTTTGCCTTCAAGTTTAATATATTCTTTCGAGTGTGTGCCCAAAGTCCAGAATGGGGCAGTTAATAACAAGATTTAGAAGTTGCCTGGGTAAAAGGTTGGTGGTTTTGCCTCGACATCCAGCAGAGCATTGCTCTGAACTGATTTCATGTGTGTTAGTGTAGGTTAGTCAAGTCCAAGTAAGGAGAAACCAGATCCTTCTGTGCTGTGCCTTGTCTGCATATGGACTTGTTTAGGGAGTTTTGCCAAAGCAAAGCTGCAGCCCAGCTTTTCAAACTGGTCAGCATCGATCACCAATATTCTGCTTAAACCAACACAAGCTGCTTTTCCTCCTCTGCATTTTGTGATAAATCTTTGTAAGGCTCTCCACCTCTTTCTTTATGTTTTGCCACTTTGCGTAGAAAATTACTGAAGAACTGCCCATTTCCTGTACCTGTTTATATTGCATCTGTGTTTTCCTCCTAGAGCCACCTGTTTTCTCCTTTTATTATTCCATTTAGAAACAAAACATTAAATCCATCTTGGATTTGCCCTACATAGCGCAAAGGAAGAATTGAGCACCTTCAGAGGAGCCCAGCATCTTGCAGAATGACATTTTTCTCATTTCTCATTTCCTTCCCCTCATGCGCCAGTAAGGAGGTTTTAGGTTTAGTAGTTTACTAAGCATTCTTGAAATTTGAAATAACTGAGAAACTAGAACTTGTTTCTGTTTTCCTCTTCAGCCTGCTACCTCAGCTGGTGCATCTTATGCTGCTGCTGAGTTTGGAAGAGATTTTCACTAAAAAAATGAAACATTGAGCTCGCTGCTTTAGGCTGCATATTGGCAGTGACCTGCTTCATTTGATGCCATTTTTCTAAGCTGCCTATGTCCAGTCCATGTTTTGGAAAAAACTTACAGCATCTGATGAAGTGACAGGACTGTTTTAGTGTAAGCTCCATCTAAGTGCTGCTGCAGTCTCACCCTGCACGTGGGATGCTCCTGGGCATCCTCACTAATCCAGGGGAGTTAAACTCACTCAGGACTGTTCCCCTACTTGTTTTCTCTCCCTGCGTAGTACCAGCTTGACTCCTTGCACTTGGCTTGCTGAAGGCTTAAATAAGGAATGTTGCCAGGCATGTGGAAGTTTGCAAGTCTGAAGGAAAAGGGGGAATTGCAGAATTAAAGCAGTCGTGAGTTCGGCTGTCACGGTGGGACTCGGATCCCGCACCCCATCGCTGAACCACGGCTGTGGCTCTCACTGCTGTTCTCTGCAGCGCCCTGTGCAATTCCTGACCTGGCTGTACCTTCCCAGTGCCTTCCCCTGGGGCTGGAATGTGGTGCAGCTCCCGGGATGGGCACTGGGCTCCCCTGTGGCTGCAGAACACACTTGCCTGCCTGCAGCATAGGCTGGGGCTTTTTCTCACTGGCAGGTTCAGCTGCGAAGTTCTGTGTGTTTGGCTGGCCTGATTGAGATACATTATACAGAAAGAGTGCTTGGGGAATTCAGGATTGAGTTGGGGAGGTAGTGAGGGGATGAAAAATTAGAAATGGAAGGATGGCCTGGAAGCAGATCTATCCTGTGGTGGATTGGAAGTGGGGAAATGGGAGCTTGCTTGTCTGGGGAGGACCCTGGTTCTTAGCTGTGCATGGGAAAAGGAATTTTGTAATTTTGTCTGAGTCCACTGATGGGAAAAGATGTTCTAGAGGGGAAATGTTTTAATCATTGATAAGCTTAAAAAGGGAAATTGCTGAACAGTATTGAAACACTGACATTTCCCAAGGGTTTATCCATCAGTTTCCAGGCTTGGAGAAAACACTGACCCAGATTCCTAGGAGAAAAACTATCTTGTGAGAAGAAATTGGGAGATACTGCCTGTGAGTTTAATTACAGAATCATGGAAAGGTTTAGGTTGGAAGGGACCTTAAAGCCCATCCAGTCCCATCCCCTGCCATGGGCAGAGACACTGTTACACTAACACAGGGTGCTCCAAGCCTCATCCAGCCTGGCCTTAGGACACTATGCCAGAGCCCCACCACCCTCACAGGGAGGAATTCCTTCCCAATATCCCATCTAACCCTGCCTTCTGGCAGTGGGAAGCCATTCCCCCTTGTCCTGGCACTCTAGCCCCTTCTAAAAGGTCCCATTCCAGCCTTTTTGAGGAGCTTCCTGAAGTTTGTGACCCACGAACACTGGAAGCACAGGGGATCTGCTGGTGAAGTGTCACTGTGTCCTTAGGTTTGAATCCTTCCCTAGGCAGTTTCTTTAGCTCTCTGATGGAAACAGGACTCTGAGCCAGACAATCTTCTGCCTTTTTTTAGGAATTCAGACCTGTAGTACAAAGCCTCTGGAATTCTTTTTCTATGCCAGTCTTGAAGCATAATATTTTGAATACAACACAACATTGATGCTCATGCAGCTCTTATATTTTGCTTGTGAAATTAATATAATTAGTGTTTCCTGTTAGTGTGGAGCTTTTTCTGGCAGTACAGGCACAAAACACTGGTGTCCTATAAAATGAAATTACTCAGTGTTGTACCACTATTAAAGCTTAGAGGTTTGATTTTTCTGTAGAGTATCTTGGTTTTGTACACCTTTGGATGATATTGCACATCAAGATACTTCTGACAGCTTCAGTTAGGATTACATTTTATATTACTCTTATGAAGCTGGGTTTTTGCAATAGGCAATTTTATTGCTGTTTACCCATTTGATTACAATGACTAGTTTCTCTACAAAGTTTCCTTTAAATCAAGGATTGTCATCTTGAAATTCTGAAATGTTTCTGTGAACCTCTGGTTGCTGGGACCATTTATCAACAAGAGAAGCTTTTCTTTATTCCAGAGGCAGCTTCCTTGTTCCAATTGCATTGTTTCACATTGTTTCCCTAATTTTTAAAATTATTTGTACTTAATGGTGTTCATTTGAATGAAGGTTCAACCTTTATACCTTCCTATCTTGATTGGATCTAATGCCAAGTGTCAGATCGTTGTGAGCTCTTCTCCACACTCCTGTGTTTGCTTACTCTGACTTGGGTTTCATGTATAAACATGTAGACATGTAAAAATTATCCAGGCAGGGATTTTTGAAGTTTGCTGTTGCTTTTATGTGTTTTCAAAATTTAGTTTTGTTTCTGGAGCTGAGTGGGCTTCCCCCTCCTCCCTGTTTTGCTGGTGGATATGTTTTTGCATTTCCCATTTATTTTTAAGTGGAAATAGGGACTATGTGTCCAAGGACTGTCTCAGGCTGTTTACATTAAACACTTAGAGCAGCACCTGCATCTTTTTCTGCTCAACATCTCATGTGAGATCATTTCTCCCTGGAATTACTCCATTATCTTGATTTCTTTCGTGCATCCAGTCTTTGGGGTTCTCCCCCTCACCACCCCCAGTACTTGTGATTAAACTGTGGGGCTTTGGTTAAGTTTTGGGACCCTGATGAGCCAGTAGGGAATAAAAGTCATTAACAATAAAAACAATGAAGAGGAACATCTTGTCTGCATTTTTGTACCTTGTGGTGTACAAGGTGGACTAAATCAAGTTCTGAAATAAGAGGAAATGTCACTTTGTACTGATCTGAACCCAGTTTTTGCACTAAACAGAGGAATTACTTCTCTTGAGCTGATGCTCCTTTTCTTCAAATGCAGCTTATCTACACAGTTCAATGGTTAGCTTGGATTTATTTTTCTTTAATTTCTTAAGAAAAACCAGCCTTTCATGATTCTCCCTGGATTCTTGAAATTATTTCAGGGATGCCTTAAATGCTGTCATCTTGAAGTCACAGCCTCTCCAATATTTTTTACTTTCTAGCCATAAAAATAATAATTAATGGAATCACAGAATGGTTTAGGTTGGAAAAGCTCATCCAGTTGTACCCCCTGCCATGGGTAAGGACACTTTCCACTATCTCAGGTTGCTCCAAGCCCCATCCAGCCTGGCCTGGAACACTTCCAGGGTTGATTGGGGCAGCCACAGCTTCTCTGGACACCCTGTGTTTTTAGTTTAAAACCACTCCCCCTTGTCATGTCACTGTCTCACTTTGAAAAATGTCTTCCTATATTTTAAAAGCCCCCTTTAGGCAGGCTTGAGGAAGCATCCCAGAATCTGCTATCTCCATTCCCATTTGTACTGTGACTGTCTGAGCTCTGTTCTCAGTGTGCAATATTCAATGTCTGATTTACCCCGTTGCCCTCCTGGCATGTTCAAGAGCCTTGATAGCATTTAACTGGGAGCACTGGAGGATGAGCTGTATGAGACAAGGCCAAATGGTACTGGCTGCAAATCCAGTGTGGTTTTGTCCTGAGGATATGGAGCTGGGATTAATTGTACCCCTGCAGGGAAGCAGTGCTTACCCTCCCACTAATTGCTATTGACACCCAGGGCAAGCTGCAGGGTCCTGCCCTGTGTTCAGCGTGACCTTGGATCGTGTGCCACAAAAAGTAACAGCAGCTGCAGTGTTTATAATATCACAGGCTGTGTCTTATGGAGGGAAATGCACCTTAGTGCCCTGACATGAATAGTTTTGTGGGGCTTTCAGGTCTCTAGGTGTACTTAAATGCTCAGAGAGCAAAGGGTTGACACAACATGTTGGTATTGCTGGGTGAACAAATGTCACCTCTCACTCTGTATGAGGAGGATTGACTTTTTACACAAGCAGACAGTGATAGGACAAGGGGGAATGGCTTTGAGCTATAAAAGAGAGATTTGGATTAGATATTGGAAGAATGTGTTCCCTGTGAGGGTGGTTAGGCCTGGGACAGGGTGCCCAGAGAAGCTGTGGCTGCCCCTGGATCCCTGGAAAAGTCCAAGGCCAGGTTGGATGGGGCTTGGAGCAGCCTGGGACAGTGGAAGGTGTCCTTGCCCGTGGCAAAGGCTTTAAATCCAAACTGTTCTGTGTTTCTGTGATCTAATTACCTCAAAGCTAATTCCATACTGCCTAGATGACTCGGGCTCAAGAAATGAGCTATTCCAGAAGGAATTACCTGTGATTAACTGACTGATAATCCAGAGCAGTTTGGTTTGAGTGAGCACAGTTGTAAATAAAACAAGCCGTGATTTCCAGAAGCAGAGCAGGGGATGTTCAGGAGAGCCTGTAATGACTCTCCTTGGTGTTTGTGTGAAAAGTTGTGTTTCCTTCCATTACATTCCAGCTTTTACCTCTTCCTTAGGCTGTGGCACCTCTCTGAAGTGATTGCTCTGTAAGGCTTGGGAACACTCTGTGAGATCTGCTGGCTGTGAGCCTCGGTCTCCAAAGCTGCCTTGGAATTTATGGACTGGAGGAAGTGTTTGCTTAAACATGCAGATATAAGTGGAGCTGCTGGTCCTGAAAGTTGCTTGTTGCAATGTGTTTGGTCCTGTTCTTCCCTGTCTTACTCTTCTCTTTCTTCTTACAGGTCTGGATGCAGAGTTGTCTTACGTGAGGAATGACGTGGTTAATCACTATGCCTTGTCCTTCAATCTGCTGATACCCAGCGAGACCAACAATCTCCACTTCACCTGGCATGCCAAATCCAAGGTGAGCAGGCATGACTTCTGCTCTGGGTACTTGAGACATGAGCTGTTTTGCTTGGTGAATAACCATTGCTATAATTTAATGGCTTTTTTCTTTGCAAAAATTAGCATATGCAAGGTGCAAAATACTTATGTGACTGCAGGCAATAAGTTAAGATGGCATACATCCAAGCTGTTCCTTATTTTGGAAAGTTGAAGCAGTTATTTCAAAGTATTTTATACTTCTTGCTCCTGGCAAGATCCATGTATGCATACAAGCCACTGGCTGTGGAATCTCTTCCCTTGGTGCATTGGACACACTGAAGGGCAGCCATGAATGAAGCCTCTGGAAATCATATGCAGAGCAATTGTTGTAGAGATTTCTAGAAACATATGCTTGGAGACAAGGAGGGCCTATAAAAGCAGCATCCAGTATGTTATTACTGATCCCTGATTAAATGGAAAGGCTTTTTATGTCACTTAATCACCATGCCTGGAGCATGCAGCAGCAGCTGTCAGAGAGATTGCGTATGCTCTTACATTCTGAAACATTTCCAGTTACTTAACAATTTATCTTCATATATGAAATGATCTGTTTAGTCTCTGCCAGATGTTCATTCTGTTCTTTTAAACTTGAGTGATGGTTGTTCTTTTGCCCTTAAGTAGGAAAGGCTGCAGCAGGAGCAGTAGTATTAAACAACTCCACCAGTGCAGGTCCTGAAGATTCCTCCTGCCCTTGTTCTTCCCTTTGAGGTGTAACTTGTTAAGAGGAGTGACTTTTGGCCTGCAGTGGAGTTGGGTTGAGTGCCAGCCAGCCCTGATCCCATATTCCACGTGCACAGTGACAGCTGAGTCACTTGTCATTTGAGAGGAGTTCCCTTGTCACAGCTTCAGCCGAGGCTCCCTGAATCACTGGCCTGGCCCTTTGTTTCCTTGGGCCTGGCTGTGAATTCTGAGGAGGAATTTTGGAGCTTCCCATTCCTGGGGTTCCATCCCTCAGCATCTTCCTCTAACTGGGTGTAGTGCGGCTTGGAGTAGCTCAGAAATGGGGTTGTGTCTCTTCCCTTGGCATCTTGACTGAAAAATGAATTGATATCAGAAATGAACCATATTATGTTTTAGAAAGGGGGAAAAACTAACTACTGGGACAAAGTCAAACAAACTAATTCAGCTGAGAGTGCAGGGGTAGGATGAATTTCCAAGAGGACTTTATGACTTAGAGTAGGTCCTGTACTTTTTTTTGAATAAATGTTTGCAGACTCAGCTTCTTAAGTGGAAACAAAATCTTGACTATAGTTGAATAAACTATTTCTAAGCAACTTTGTTTGTTAAACTGACTGTGGGAGGGGAAATTTTTTGAATTCTAGCAGCTTTAACTAACTGACTTTTGAACAAGTAAGTTTAAAAATATCATCGAGTGATACTTTGGTTTGTGGGGGATTTTTTTTTATTTATTAACATGAGCATTCTGAATTCTGCCTCAGATTTTAAGGTATGATTTCAAGAGTAGCTTCTGTTTTGGCTTTCTTCATTTGAACTGTCACAAAAGTCTTGATACTAAAATGTCACATAAGAAAGTTGGAATATGGATGCCTAAAATCACCAGCAATCCTTGAAGATAATGTATGTTTTTTTTATTTTCAAGAAGAATTATGAAAAGGGATGTTGCATTTCTTTATACTCCCAAGACAGATTTCTGATGTGTTTTCTCTCTTCCATCTGTTGATACAGGTTGAGTATAAACTGGGATTTCAGGTACATGATCCCATGGCTATGGCTCTGCCCCAGGCCAACATTTCTCTACAAGGAGAAGTTCCTCGCACCCTCTCAGGTAAACTCCCCACCCCCATCCAGCTCATGGATGAATAATGGTCATTTAGCCACAAATGCAGTTTTAGTACTCTGTGAACACTTAATAAAATTGATAAAAATTAATTAAAAATCCGTGTCCTTTATTGCTCTAATAGCTGAAGTGATGAGGCATGAAGACTAAAATTGCATTTCTTAGTATCAAAATCTTTATAATGTGATACTTTATGATGTCTGTAATGTGCTTCATCAACATAATCTCAAAAGGCTCTTATTTAAATGTTATCTCAGGGTCTGAGCATGTCCCACTCCCCTGTAACCCCTGTGTTGTGTTCACAGTGTTCCGTGTCGAACTCTCCTGCACCGGCAGACTCGACTCCGACGTCACAATACTGATGCAGCTCAACTTAACGATAAATTCCTCAAAAAACATCACAGTTTTAAATTTCAAACGAAGGAAAATGTGCTACAAGAGTAAGAGATTAATTTTCAGCTATTTTAAAGTTTTTACTGTTTAAGTATGATAGGAAAAGGGAGTGGGATGGTGTATGATCCAGCACAGGAGTAACACAGTGAATTTTGGGGAGGATTGGAAGAAACCAGGTAAAATCCTGCCTTTCAGACAGGAATGAGGATTTTTTGTTACAGCAGAAGCTGGTGAATGAACAACTTTCCCCAAGAGTTCCACTACATTGACTGACTTTTTAATAGATATGTAACAAAAACCATTTTCTCTCTGTTTGGAAAGAAGAAAACAGTTCCCTCAGAACTGCCACATTCTGGGAATTCAAATTGTTCTAAAAATTACCAAGAAAATCTACTTAGTTTATAAATTGTGATAAAATTGGCTGTTTAGTGAGTGTAGGAGGTATTAGTCTGTTAGATGTGAAGTACAAAATGATCTTGGGAGATAATCCAGATTTTGGAAATCCTTAATTGACTCTTCTGTGTTACCACTTGGGAATCTGCAAGCATAATTTATTCTTGGATTGTTCCTGCTTAGCATTGTTGCTTTCTAGAATTTTCCTAGGATTTTCTAGGACGAAGATTATTTTGGAGAATCCCAGGAGCTGTGCCCTCCTTAAAAATGCCTGTGGTTTCCCACTCCTAGGCAGTATTTGGGGATTGCCACCTCTCTCTTTGTATGCTCCTCCTGCCTTTGTTCAGCTTACCTGGAGCCTTTGAGGACAGTAGCTGGCTTTCCAAAGAGGGGTTTATCACTTTCCTTGAGTGTAAATCAAAGGATGAGCTTGGGGAGGGTGTGGATGGAAGAGTCAGCCGTGCCTTGTAGCACGTAATGTTGGGGTACTCATTGCATTAGGCTTCAGGAAGAGCATTCTGAATTCAAAGTGTATCTCCTTCTAGTAAAATGGAGGTCTGGGCTGATAATGTTGATATTTTTACTTTTATTTCCTGTTTTCCTGGGTATTTTTTCAAATACTCCAAGTGGGGGAAGTCGGCCCTGCTGAGCCATTCAGAGCTTACTGAGCTGTGGATGTGTGATGGAGCTTTCCAGAAGCACCACACAGTTCACTGAGCCACTGCCTGAACCATCAGAAGTGCTCCTTACAGAGATCTTGTTTCTGCAGGTTCATAAAAACAAAAAAATGGCTTTTTTTGGAGTGTATTGATTGGTGTAGAGCATATGGGGGTTTCTGATTGAATTTAATGCATAAGTTAGGAATATGCAGGAACTTTCTAGTGGTTTTGCTCAGGGCATTCCTGATAGCTCCTCCTCAAGTTCAAAAAAAGGGATAAAAAAAGAAAAACTCTTTGATTTTTCACTCCCTTGGATTACTTTTTCCTAAGCTGCCCTGGCTTAACAAGGAGTAGGAAGGGGCTGTGCTGTGTTGGACACAACTGAGAGCAGGAATGGGGGGTGTGCAAGTGGGACTGTGCCTGTGCAGCTGCAGAAATCCATGGGATTCCCTCAGCTGCCTGCAGATCCTGGTTGGGGGGGTCATCTGGAGGCATCTCCTGCACTCCCCAGGTTTGCACTGCTCCTGTTGGTAACCAGACTCAGAGTAGGCTTAATGAAGATTTACACACTTTCTAAAGGACTGCTGCTCACAGGAGCTGTGTTGTCCTCCTCCCTTCACTTGCATATTTATGAGTATTGAAAAACGGACATCACCTCTTCCATCCTTCTGTTTTAACTCTTTGACTCCTGACTGGCATCAGCTGAGAAGGCACAGTGCCTGTGGCTGCATCTCTGACCCCTTCCTAGAGTGAGCAACATTAGACTGGAGCCAGGATTTCCTGTAAAAGATCTTGACAGAACATCCCAGCAATGATTTTCTCTCCTGCAGGAACTGATTCTGTGAAGTCTTTGTTTAGTGCCTTAGCAAACACATTCTCTGCACCTCTTCTTTCTGCTCCTTTGGACTTTGGACAAGCTGCAGGGTTTTACATGGATTCAGGGCGTTCAAACTTTGCTTCCCTGGACATGTGTTTCAGTGTGATTTTAATTCTACCTGGTTGGGTATTTAAATGGAAATACAGGGATTAGTGTAGTCCTTGAATCAGCTCTTCCCTTTGGAGAAGCAGATCTGTTTTTCCATACATGAGGCAATGAGAAGGGCTGCAATAATAAATGTATTCCAACCTTAATGGCTTTCTCTCATCTCTTTAGAGCTTGAACCAGAAGTCAAATCTCCAACAGCTGATAAAAACAGCAGCAAGACTATCTGTAAGTAATCCTGAATGTACAAATTAGGGTTTAAAAACTGAAAAACTCTTATGTGCTTTGATTCCACATCTTTCCCTATGAAAACAGTCCCCAGGTAGTCTGTACTATACCCAGTATTGCAGTGGGTTTTTCGTAATTAATTGTTTTAACTGATGAAGAGGAAAAAGCCCTATTCCAAGTCTTGTAGCAAGTTTTGTATCTTGTCTTAGGGGCTCTGGTTTCTGTACATGACTCTGATCTGTTTTCTTGACCTTAGGACCTGTCTGGTTTGCTGTTTCAATGTATCACTATTGAAGGAATAGAATGAGGTAGTTTCCTTTCCTCCCCTTCTAGCTGGAAATATCGTTGGCTGACTGTGGCTCCGTAATACCCAAAATGGGAGTGTTTTTGCCAAAATGCTGTTGGAAAGCAGTAGGAAAGAGTGCTCAGTGCTCTCTTTACCTCCCACTGTCTCTTTCAGGGCAGTTGTTCTCCAGAATACCTTATAGAACATTTGGGATGGCCAAGGCTGCTGCCTCTCCCTGCCTCCTGCCCCTCAGTTTGCAAATGTTGTTTCTTTGGGTTTTTTTTTTGTTGTTTTTTCTCCTTTTTGAGAAGGTTCAGTAACTTTCCACATCTTTTGCAGTTGATCCTGTAAACGCAGCTCCCACCACTTCGACCCGGGTGTTCTACATCAGTGTGGGTGTGTGCTGTGCTGTGATATTCCTGGTGGCAATAATCCTGGCAGTCTTGCACCTCCACAGCATGAAAAGGATAGAGCTGGATGACAGGTATGTGCTCAGGCTTTCCCAGTGTGGTTTTGGGACATATTTACTCAGATTAGTGGGAGTTCAGTCTCAAAATGAGCACTCTGTGGTAGTTTGCAATTTCTGCTGTCGATGGCAAGCTGTAGCAGATACTGCCTGTGTGGGGCTGTGGTGAGAGCTGTGCTGCTGAAAGGCAGCAGTTGCAGGTACTCTGCTGTTTATGAGGTGGAAGGGTTGTTCAGGTTTTGCCAGAATATTTGTGTGGAGTGGGAAGATTCAGACAGAATCAGATCTGCAGGGATTGTCAGGGTTGAAAGAAAAATTGACTTGGGCTCACTGGAAAGGCAGGCTGGGAGAGCTGGGGTGTTCATACTGGAGAAGAGAAGATTCCAGGGAGACCTTAGAGCCCCTTTCAGTGCCTAAAGAGGCTCCTGGATAAAGGCCTGGAGTGCCAAGAGAAGGGGGAATGGCTTTCCACTGCCAGAAAGTTTTTACCTTTATTTTACCTTAGGTGGGAGGGACACTGGGAAGAAATTCTTCCCTGGAAGGGTGGTGAGGCCCTGGCACAGGGTGCCCAGAGAAGCTGTGGCTGCCCCTGGATCCCTGGAAGTGCCCAAGGCCAGGTTGGACGGGGCTTGGAGCAACCTGGGATAGTGGAAGGGGTCCTTAACCCATGGCAGGGGGTGGAACTGGATGGGCTTTAAGGTCCCTTTCCACCCAAACCATCCCATGCTTTTACATGATTGGATGAAAACATTTGGGTTTTGCTGACACCTGCAGGAGACTGAATTTCAGTTTTCGCTACTTTGATGGATTTTCCAGTGTTCAGTTCAGCCTTAGGGTACAGCCTGAGCATTACAGCTACTTGGTTATAAAACTGGCAGTGTTGGACTCTCTCAAATATATTTCCAATCAGGAAAAATGCAACACATGCATGGAAAATGGAGCTGTAACATGAGTCCAAGGGCATTGGAGGGGGGATTAAACACCATGGAGAAGGGAGGCTGGAAAAGCAGGTGGACTGAGGCTGTGTGAACAGCCTGCATCAGATACAACTGTTCAGGAGCAGGCAGTGTGAAACTGGATCCTTTGCAAAACAGCCTGTGGGTGGTCACTCCTGTGAAAGGATATCTTGAACTAAAGGATGTCTTGAACTGCTTCTGTGCTGCCTGCAGCCTCATAGAGTAGTTTTATCTTTTCATCCTCCTCCTTATCCATTCATCTGTTCCTTTCAGTTTTCTCCCTGCCCTTCCCTCCCCTAGTGTCCCCAGCCCTTGTGGCTTTGGCAGTGCCACTGCATTGAGCAGTTGTGGTTTCTTGATGGTAACCAAATGAACTTGTCAGCCTTTCTCAATTCCTTTGTGCCTGCTTGTCTGATGGAGGGGTTTTAATCAGCTGAAGGTGTTAAAGGATGTGCAGCTTGCTTTAATTCAGAAAGGAAGAATATTCCATTCGTAGTATGGGATGGTGAGGTGTTGGGGTGTCCAGCCCAGCAGTGTGATCAGATGTCCTCCCCTGTACTTTATTGCACTGGATTTTTGTGGAGATAAAAGGTAAAATTCTAAAAAACCAATTGACTTTCTCTGGAGATAAAGCTAAAAATCAATCTAATGTTAGTCCTTTGTGGTTTGTAGGTGTAAATAATTTGCTCTGAATCCCTGCATATCCTACTGATAAATTATGATAAATTCAGGGGGCTTTCCCTGTCTGTGGAAGGAGGTTGGAACGAGATGATCTTCAAGGTCTCTTCCAACCCAGACCATTGTATGATTTTATGAAGTTTGTGCAGCTCCTGGGGTTTAGCTCTTCAAGCACCATGTGATGACTTATTTTTTGAGCCTGTAGATGTCTTGCCTGGATGTGCTGCTGTGTAAAAGCTGTTGCTCAGGCAGTGCCGGAGCAAAGGTGTAACAGAAGCGAAATGTGCCTGAAAATCAGGAGCTGTGGGGTTTGTTTTGAGCAAACTCACCAAAGGAAGCAAGAATTTCTGATTTGGTTGTGAATAATAGTCTCAAACTGTTTCTGTAAAAGGTTCCTGAATGGAATAGGACAATGTCATTAGGGTTAACGACCTCCCAGGAGCAACAGAGCCTGGAAAACCCACCAGTGCTCTTAATTTCAACCCCCAGAACAAAATAAAACTGAGGAGGGTTGTTAACTGGAAGCTCAAGCCGAGTTTACAGGCTGCACATGGATTATTTAGGAACATTGTATTGGAAGTCCACAGCAAATGCTGCAAACCTCCCAGCAAAGGCACTGGAAAAGTGCCAAGGAAAGCTGGCATGGCTTAACAGCAGGATAATGGGAGTCATTAAAGCAAGAAGGCATCATTCAAATAGCTGACAGTATGCAAGTGAGGAAGCTCAGGAAGTGAGTTAAACCTAAAAACCAGAATGAAGCCAACCCAAAAGAGAGTTTTTCAATCTTGCAACAGGCATTAAAAGAATAATTCCTTCCTCACACTTGCCTTCAGCCAAAGGAATCCGCAGGGCTAGTGGGTGATCGGGTTACAAAAGGAGTTTCCAGCCAGAGCAAGAAAAGGAAATGCAAGTTGTGCCTTGGTGTTTGATGTGGTGACCATGCCAAGACTCTCCTTCCTGGGGAGCTCGCTGCAGAGTGGATCATACTGAGGCAGCCCGTGGATGCAATAGTGGGAACAGTTCAAACAAGCAGTAATAAGTTGCCAGCACCAAAGAATATTCATTCAAAAACTCTGAAGGAAGTTAAAGGGGAGGAGCTAGACCAGCATCTGTGGTTTTTAGGCTCCTGCTAAATGCTGTGCTGGAACCCTGCACCTGGAAGTGGGAATAACTAAAAAAAAAAAAAAATTCCAGAGAGAATTGAGGCCAGCTATAAATGAGTAAGTTTGTATTGTGAGATTCAGTAGATTCTATTCCAAAGAAAAAATTCAGTGGGTTCATCCATGGTTGTGCTATAATGGGGAAGAGTGGACTTGGATTTCTGTTTTTTAAAGGAAGCCTGGCTTCAGAGGCAGCAGTGGGCCTGGAGGGCATCACCAGCCATGTCTGACAATCCTACAGGGGTGCCTGGCCCTGCTTGGGCAATGCTCAGCTGCAGCCCAAGAAACCTTAAATGTTGATTATTTGACAAAGCAGAGGTTGTATCCCAGTTTCCTCTTTGTCCTCCCAATATAGTCAGCAGTGGAAAACCCTCTTGAAGTTTGATCAAAGTGAGGGGGACATTTGTATGTGTTTGGAGGGGGAGAACTACAAAAAAGCTTCTGGCCCTGGCATCTGACCTGCTAACAGGAGTTTTGGTCCATTACAGCTGCAGCAGCCCTTTTTGTAGGGTTTAGACTATGAAAATAAGACAGAAGTCAGCCTGCTGTGGTTTAGGCTGTGGTTTACCTATTTAATGGATACTCTGTGGGCCCCTGGGTCATCTTGCCCAAAGAAAGCATTTCAAAAAACACATTTTAGGTGGTGCTGGAAGGCAACAGGTACCCTTAGGGAGAGCAGAGACAAAGTAGGGTAGGCTGTGAAATAGAGCCCTTGTCTGAGTGGGACATCATTGCCATGAGAGAAATGTGTGCAAATCTTTCCTGGGACGTAATAGTTGTTCTTGTTATGACAGGGTGGTTCTGGCAAGGAATGTTTTGTCACTTTCATTATTCAAAAGTGGGGAGAAGTACCAGAAGATAGAGCAAGTTCTGGAAAGCAATTAGGAGGAAGCTGTTCATGCTTAGTGCCAAGATGCTTCAGAGTCACCTGAAATACATTCTCATGTGTGAGCGACTTCAAAAACTCCACTCCTTTAGAGTCTTGCCTGGAAACTCTCCTGGTTTTAACCTTGACAGCATAATTTGGAATGTGCTGGAGTGACAAGCAGTGATGTTGTTGCAATTTTGTTTCCCCACAGCATCAGTGACAGCAGCAGCTCGCAGGGGCTGTCGCAGCCCTCCACGCAGACGACGCAGTACCTGCGGGCTGACACGCCCAACAATGCCACACCAGTAACCAGTAAGTGTTAATCTAAGCACAGACCCTCCTGCCACGCTGCTTTGGTGGCAAATGCAAGAGAGGAACATGAATAATTCTCTGGGCCCTGTCATTTGCTTCTTCAGTTCACACAGTGTGTGTTTTATCCAGCCACACCATAGTCAGGAGTGAGTTCGGGGGGATGTGAGTGGTCATATGAGCATGAGACTGTGCTTGTCCCTTGGGTTGTTCCCCTGCACCCAGAGCAGTCAGCCAGCCAGACTTCACCAGTAGCTGTGAAGCAGCTGTGTTTTGACACTGGGAAGAGCCTGCCTCGGGCAGTCCAAGCAGAGGAGAGAGAACAGGATGTGTCCACCCAGCCCTGGGATCAGTTACTAAAGCCCTGTGCATGAATCCTGATGCTTGTGTTATTCTTGTCATCTCCTGTTGCTTACAGCTTTGCTTGAAATGATATAAAATAGCTGAAGAGAGCAGTGAGAGGAAAGGAGGGGTGGCAGCAGTTTAGATACTGACCTGGTAACTGATACCACAGAATCACGGAATATCCCAGCTGGAATGGACCTACAGGGATCACCCAGTCCAAATAACTCCTGCACAGGCACCCCAACAATCCCACCCTGAGAGCATTGTCCAAAGGTTCCAGGAGCTCTGGCAGCCTTGGGGCTGTGCCCGTTCCCTGGGGAGCCTGGGCAGTGCCCAGCACCCTCTGGGGGAAAAACCTTTCCCTGATCTCCAACCGGAACTCCCCTGACACAGCTCCAGCTGTTCCCTGGAGTCCTCCTGTCCCTGGTCACAGAGGGGAGAGCTCAGAGCTGTCCCTTAGCAGGAGCTGCAGACTGGCATCAGGTCACTCAGTTTCCTCCAGATTGAACAGACCAAGTGCTCTCAGCTGTGTTCTGAGTTAATTCTGTAGTTAATGAACATATTTATTACCTGTGGAATTCTTACTCCTCAAATTATTGTCTGGTGGAAGGCTATCCAATCCAGCCCTGCTCCAGGGAAGGGACTGTTCCAGCTTGAAGGAAGGTGGTCAGTATAGGGACACATGTTTGTTTTTTTTTTTTAAAACCAACGAATAAGACCCCAAAGTCTCCCCCATTGTCCTCTGAGGGCACTTAGTGATAGTGACTGTCCCATCATGAGGGAGCACAGCAGAAAGGTCATTACTCTCAGCCCTCCTGTGTTCTCCTTTTTTCCTCCCCATGTGTGGAAGGAGGTGTTTACCTGAGGTCTAGCTGCACCTCTGGGAGAGATTTGGTTCACTTCTACATTGTACTGTATCTCCCTAAAAACCAAACAAAAACAAAACAAACCTATTTGTCCTCCGAGTTCATTTTTCCCTTGCAAAGAGCTGCCTTTAAAATGTATTTGGTATAAGCATTAATTTAAAAGCAGGCTTGTAAAAATTTAATATATGAAATGTTAAAAAAATTCCTTTTCACAGAGTTTGAAAGAGACTTTGTCCTGCAAATTATCCTAGAGCAGCTTTCCCTCTTGTCACCTGAGTCCCTCCCCAGCCTTTTTATTTTCTGTCTCTTAGAATCACAGGATCGTTTAGGTTGGAAAAGCCCTCCCAGATCATCAAGTTCCACTATTCCCCCAGCACTTCCAAGGCCACCCGTGTCCCCAAATGCCACACAGCTTTTAACTCCCTCCAGGGGTGGGGTCTCCACCTCTGGGCAGCTGTGCCAGGGCTGGACAAAGCTTTGGGAAGTGGAATTTTCCCTCATGCCCAATCTAAACCTCCCCTGGCCCAGCCTGAGGTTGTTCCCTCTCATCGTTCCCTGGGAGGTGAGCCCGACCACCCCCAGCTGTCCCCTCCTGTCAGGGAGTTGTGCAGAGCCACAAGGTCCCCCCTGAGCCTCCTTTTGTCCAAGCTGAGCCCCTTTGCCAGCTCTCTCAGCCACTCCTGGTGCTCCAGCCCCTTCCCCAGCTCTGTTCCCTTCCCTGGACATGCTCCTGCCCCTCGATGTCTTACCTGAGCTCAGGCTGAGCTGCTGATGTCCTGTCAACCTCAGGTTTTTTGTTAGGCTTTCCAAGTGACTCAGGTTAACTTGGCTGAGTTCCAGTTGCTGGAATGTTGTCCCCCAGAATCCTCTGGCCACGGGCAGGAGACCAAGCCCAGGGTGATGGTTCAACCCTCCTCACCCTGCGCTGTGTGGTGGCCACTGTGCCCAGGTGGCACCTGTTTGCTGGGGACAGCCCTTGTTTCACTCACCTGCTTTGAGACACCACCAGTAGCACTGGAAATGGTGAAAATTTGGAGAAGAGAGAAAAGGTTGGATGTGTGAAAAAAGCAGGATTGATATTCTTGGTCATTCCACATAATTTTGCTTTCAGTAACATTTAAATTTTGAAGAAAATATTATCAGAGTAATTCTCAAGATTTCTCTTAATAATTCATACACATGTACCAAAATATTCCAGGTTTTCTGACTCTACTGGTGTATCCAGATGTCTGGAAGTGCCAGAAGAGGGCAGTGGTGGTTTGTTAATGTCCTGCTGGGGTAAGGCATCTTCCCAGCTCCTTTCCAGCAGTCTATTTCTCCTCCTGAGGGCAGTGCAGTACAGGAGGAGAAATATTTCCTTCACCCAGAGTTAATAATCAAAGTTGTTTGCATGACACTACAGAGAGCCACAGAGAATTCCTGTGTAATTTCTTTCCCTGCAGATGATTATTCTTGTGCTTTTTGTTGCTAAATACTAGAATATTTTTAAATTAATATAGCATATATTTAAGATGGTGCTGCTCCCTGGTGTGTGGAGCCGTAGGTGGTCGGAGGTGAAGCCCTATGCCTGTTCTCATTCCAAGGGTATTTATGTTGGATTGTTTGGCTCTGCTGGCTCCTCAGGTTATCCCACATTAAGGATAGAGAAGAATGATCTGAAAAGTGTCACTCTCATGGAGGCC
This sequence comes from Onychostruthus taczanowskii, assembly GCF_017590055.1. NCBI lineage: Eukaryota > Metazoa > Chordata > Aves > Passeriformes > Passeridae > Onychostruthus > Onychostruthus taczanowskii. The sequence continues at coordinate 4,614,157 of NW_024502680.1, read as the reverse complement.
AAAGCTAAAGTGAAGGACATAGCCATCTCCAGGGAGAGGATCACCCTCAAAGATGTGCTCCAAGAAGGTATTTACAGCACTCAGATGCTTCATTCCTACAACATGCTGTAGATAAATACAAATATATGGATATTTGTTTACAGTCTTTTCTGAAATCATTCACAGATGACGTTTCTGATCTTTGTAGCTTTGGTGGATGGGAGGAATGATGAGTTATGTTTGCATTTGGGGTGTGGGGGTAGGGAAAGCAGCTTCCAGAGTTAATTACCATGGGGGAGTGACCAGGTGTGCTCAGTAAGTCATTCAGCTTGTCTGTCTTAATAACCTGCTCCCTGAAATGATGGGTGGCTGAAGGGAAGGGTAATCACTCAGGGCTCTCAGAACTCACTTTTGGGAGTTCCTACAGGAGAGCTGCTCTTAACAACATAAAAATCAAAGCAAAACCAACCCAAAGCCCAGAAAAACTTCAAATGTTGTCCAAATTTGGTGTCTCACTTTGATAACTTTGCTTTGGAAATCTAATTGGCAGATGCAACATTTACAGCCCTGATGTAAAAGATTAAGGGACTACCTGGTTGTTTTCGTGGAATATCCTGAGTTGGAAGGACCCATAAGGATCATTCAGTTCCTGAATTGTTCACTCTTTGTTTACTGTGCACTTCGAAAGTGTTCATGCACAACATGAATTGATTTTTGTTGAAACTGAATTTGAAAAATAGGCTTAAATATTTAGTTTTCTTTGTCATTCACCTCTACTGCTGCAATTTCAAGTCTCTGTTCCCTGAGAAATCAAACTTCCTGAAGCTGGGGATTGGAGATAATCATCCTTTGGAGGCAGGATGCTTTATGTTAGTCTGAGCAGCAGTGGAGCATGTTCCCATTCTGGTTCAGTGTGTGCCTCTGAACCTCTGGGGTGACAGCTCCATACTCACTTCCAGTGTGGGCTCTGCAAAGCCTTCCTTGGCATGTGGGATGTGCTTTGTGTTCCTGTGGGCTGCCTGGAGCTGGGATGTTGGGAGTCACCCATGACTAGAAGTGACTCAGTGCCCCAGCAACGCTTCAGATGTTTAGTGGCAGAGCTGCCCTGTGCTGCCAGGTGAGGCATAAGGAGCTGTTGAATGCAGTTTGGACCCAGTTAATCCTGGGATCTCGTTTCTTAGCCTCCAGCTGTTACTTTGAGTCAGAACCTTCAAAAGTTAATCACAGAGTCATTAAGGTTAGAAAAGCCCTTTGAGGTCATTGAGTCCAAGCACTCCCCCAGCAATGCCAATTTCACCCATGTCTCCAAGTGCCACATCCACATGTCAGAGGACCTGACCAATTTTAGTTCAGGGTCATAGTGGTTTTGAGTCTCTGCCATTGAAGAACAAAAGAGCTTCAGAGGGGAAGAAGGGGATAAAGTAAATGCATATATGGAACTTCTTTACAGATCTTGGCCACAGATTCATTGTGAACTTCATGTAGCTTCCATAGCTTCACCTGCTTTTACATTTTGGAAATATATATTTAGGCACTTTCTCAAAGTCTTCAAGAACCAAGACAGGAGGAATTTAGTTGCTGTTAAGTAATTGAGGGTGTTGTGGTTGCCTGAGAGTCTTCTGAGTTCAGCTGTTGCTCAGTGAGATGCAGTTTGAAGACCCCTGTCATGCAGGGTTTCCTTGCAACCCCAGGGTGGGTGACAGAAATGTTGCACTGCCCTTTTTTAAGATATTTAAAAACAAATAAGACCTGTATTTCATATTGTCAAAGATCTTTCAACCTAGTCAGGGAGGAGGGATCCTTGGGAAGGGGCTGTTATGCTGGAATAGACTGTGTGGAGATGATGCACACCTTGGTGCAGGAAGGTGTTGCCATGCTGAGAAGTAAGCCAGTTAATTCTCTGTGTGTTAGCAGCTGTTCTCAGCCCAGCTCCTCAGAGTAGCTCCTCTTCCTGCAGTAGCACCAGTAACATCTTGTGAATGGAAAAGTGCTGGAGAGTCTGAATGACCCCCAAACAAACCCAGCACCTTCCAGCTGAGGTGAGATAATGTGATGCTGGCTGTTTCAAGGTGTTCCATGTGTGCTGGCAGGCCAGGATTGCTGTTTCCTTGTGAATGTTTCCAAAAAAACTTGGTCCTTGTGAGAAATGCCTTGGCTTAGAATTCCAGACTGGGTGGGTGAGAAACAGGAGCTGGAGTTCTTAGTGCAGGGAGTTGACTGAAGTGCCACAAATAAACCATCATCATAATGATATTTAATTTCTCTGGGCTCTGCTGCTATCACTAGTTCACTCTCGTGCTTTTCCCCTTAAGTTTTATTTATGTAAAACTTCACAATTTTTGCTGCCTGTAGTTGTGAATCCCCCTCATGCTGGAGAGCAGTTGGGTTCTCTCTTGGTGACTTTATAGGGTTTGGAGGCACTTTACCTGCAGGCATTCCTCACTTTCTGCTGTGAAATGTACTGTTTGATTAAGATACTCCTAATGTTATCAGTGTTTCTTTACTTTACTGATTGGTTGTTCTGTTCCTAGGCACGTTTGGGCGCATTTTCCACGGAATTCTAATAGAAGAAAAAGACCCCAGTAAAGAAAAACAAGTTTTTGTCAAAACTGTTAAAGGTATGTTTGCATGAAGGAGCGGGTTTGTGTGCAGGTGTTTGAACTTTGTGCTAAAGCCAAACCTGGCTTTACAACAACCCCCTTCTCCCCAAAATATGCAAATGATGAAAAACAAAAGCAGTTTGGATGCTTCCTTCAGCCACAGGGAACAGCAATCTTATATGGAAGAAAAATGCATGTGTTCTCCACCAGTGCCTTCTGTCATCACCCTTGAATACTTTGGTTTATTATTCTCCTAAGTAAAAAATTATATTGTTTTTTTTTCCCCAGCATGTCATTGTCTTTCCAGTCACAGCCTTGTCCCCTGCAAATTGCTGAAAAATACCTGAAATGTGTCTTAAAAATCTTTTACAAATGCATGGCTGTACAGAAGACAGGGTATAGTTTCTGCCTTCCTTAAGCTTTGCAACTGATGCTTGAGAATTGGCATTTAGAACTGAATTTATCCAAATACAGCACCTGTGTTCAGGAAATACCTTGAAATGAGGAGAGGTAGACTTAATGAGCAAGGTGGGTGTAGATGAAAATGTTGCAAATGTCCTACATGTCTGTCGTGTGTATCCCATATGTATATTACAAGTATCCTACATGGATCCCTATGTTACCTGTATCCTACATCTATCCCTTCCTCTGCAATCAATCACAAGTTCTCTTTTTGCCAAATTCCCAGTACAGTGGTTGTTTTACCACTTATTTTTGTCATTTCAGTTGGGTGTCTTACTGCCTTTGGTTTTTCATTTGACAACTTCTTTAATTCTTTCTTGCAAAAAAAAAAAAAAAAAAAAGCATCTATAAGAATTTCAACTCATTCTGCTTTTTTTTTTTTGTTTTAGCCTGGCTTTTAATTTTTGAAGGTACTGATTGGGAAATGGTGAAGCTGCTGAATTTTGTTGTTGAATCTTTCTGCTACCCATTTATTCTCTGCTACCTTTAAGGAAAATATGTTGCTTAAAGGAAGCAGCCACCTTGGTCTGCTTCTGACACAATCAGATGTTTCTGGTGCTCTTCTCTCTCACATGACATAGAATAATGGAATGGATTGGGTTGGGGGGGACCTCAGAGCTCTACCCCCTGCCATGGGCAGGGACACCTTCCACTGTCCCAGTGCTCCAAGCCCTGTCCAGCCTGGTCTTGGACATTGGCAGGGATCCAGGGGCAGCCATAGCTTCTCCGGGCACCCTGTGCCAGGGCCCCACCACCCTCCTGGGGAAGAATTCCTTCCTAATATCTCATCTAATCCTGCCCTCTAGCAGTTTAAAGCATGTCCTGTCCCTCCATCCCTTGTCCCAAGTACCTCTCCTGGAGCTCTCCTGGAGCCCCTTTTAGGGGCTCTGAGTTCTCCCTGGAGCCTTCTCTTCTCCAGGTGAACACCCCCAGCTTTCCCAGCCTGGCTTCTCTTATTTAAAAACCAAAAAATTTGCTTCTTTCCAGTATTTTGGGAACATTTTCTGAATTCTGCCTTCCGGTCCCTTTCACTGCCAAACAGTTCTGTCTTTTTTATTTCTTGGCTCTTATTTAATAATAGTTCTCAAAAACAGGCCCTTGGCACGCGAGCTACTTTTTATAGCATTGGATTAAACAACATAACATTTGTCAAAAGTGATCTTAATTTAGCTGCCTCCCATGACCTCTTATTGAATTGCTTTCCCAAAATGGGACTTCCAATGCACTTCTAAATCCATCGTTCTCCCTTATAGTGGCTTGTGTATGTGACACAGTCGTGTCCTATAGGAAAAAAGCTCTTCCCTTTGCAGGGAAGGATTCACTGCAGTGATGGCATTCATCACTGTAGAGAATTTCCCAGCATTAAAAAGGATCTATGTGTAAAAAGTGTAGAGTAGGTTTTGCTGATCGTTGGGCCTGGGCAGCAGAATTTTGCAAGGAATAAAACCTGTAACATCCCCTCTCCTCACAGCAGCTCACTTGCAGTGCTGATATTACACAGCTTCATTTTCACACCCTGGCTGTGATTGCTCTGTGTGCGGCTGGGATATGTAATAAGTTGGGAATTTGATCTGGTTGGAAGTAAAAACCTGCAAAAATTCTCTTGTAACCAGAGTCTTTCCTTGATCTAGTCGTTCTGTGGCCACACACACACTGCTGTTCTGGCACAAGCAGAAGCAGGGCAGGACCATAAAAGCTTGATGGGTATGAGAACCATTAAACTGACTTAAGTATCTCTTTGCTGAAGGCAATCAAGCCTGAGGGTCATGGAAAATAGACAAGGAATAAAGGCTTTGTCTGTGGAGTTACATTATCTCTTCCCAAAAGTATGAGCTGCTCCAGAACTGCCTTTTTTAACCAGAGGTGCACTCTGAAAGTGATAAAATGGAGTCCAGTGGTGCCCTCAATGTCAGGAAACAATGGACAGTGGGGGTGGAGTATGCCAGATCTTTGGAAAATGTGAACTGAGGTTCTTTGAGTAGGTACTGTGAGGAAGAATAACCTCCTTGAGAGAAAAAACACCTCTTTTTTCTCACCAGGATCAGGGCTTGAGAAACTGAAGACACTGTTCTGACATTAGGGGAGTTGTTATGGCTTCAAATCTGGAATTTCAAGAGAATCCTAGAATTCCAGAATGGTTTGGGTTGGAAGGGACCTTAAACTCCATCCACTCCCACCGCTGCCATAGGCAGGGACACCTTCCACTAGCCCAGGTTGATCCAAGCCTTGTTCAGCCTGGCCTTGGACACTTCCAGGGATGAGGCAGCCACAGCTTCTGTGGGCAGTCTGTGCCAGTGTCTGACCTCACAGGGAAGAATAAATAAACAAATTTTAAAAAATTGTCTTCCTTATGTCCAATGTAAATCTATCCTTTTCCTGTTTAAAATGTTGCCCTTTGTCCTGTCCCTGCAAGCCCTGATCAAAAGTCTGTTTCAGACTTTCTTACAATCCACAGGCCACAGAAAGGTGTCCTTGGAAAATTTTCTTCTCCAGGCTGAACCTCCTCAGCCCAACAAGTCTTATAGATGGGCCTAGAGTTTGGGTTTGTTGGCTGTTAGGAGAAGAGCTGTCTGTCACTCATGGATGTCAAGGTTGTGCTGTTCAAGGAGTGGTTTCTGAATGAAAATCCATGAAGAAAAATTGTTCCCTAAGTGCCTGTCACAATGGATCTCTTTTCATGTGTCCCTCCTTCAGCTGTCAGTGTATTACAGCATCCATACATACCCTTTTAAGAGGGGTTCTTTCCAATAATGTGGACAGAGGGAATGTGCTGTCAGTTTTCCCATTTCCTGTGCTGGGGAAGGTGAATGTTGTGGCTGTTGTGCTCATCAGGCAATAGTTATATCTGTGAGTATTTCCTGCTCTGGAGAGAGAGTGATTGCAGCCTTGTCAGTTTGTCTCTTGCCTGTATTCTTTCCCCTTGGTTAATTGTTGCCCCTGAAGGATCAAAAGCACAGGTAGTTGACTGCAGTAACTGCAGCTGCCCTTCCCACTTCCCTTCCCTGATGTTTCCCAGAGCTCCAGTGAGATGCAGAGCATTGCTATGAACCAGGAGAGTGAAAACAGGATCCCTTATTTCTCTGAGCTTTGTGTTTGTTCCCCTTCTGAAGTGATCTGCTCTTAAAGGAGTCAGTAATACATGAGAAAGCTGAGAGAGCCTGGACCTTCCTGAGAGGTGGAAGAGCCCATCCAGAGAGTTTTCTGGAATATTCTGTATTCCCTGTTGTCTCAATCTGGGGTAGAACTATTAGGTCAGACTCTCAAACAGCAAGTTTGAGCCTGATTGAGCAATATCAGTGGAGGGGTTGAATAGGTTGGAAGTGTGCTTGTTCAGCATGATCTGACTGGTTTCTCATCTGCCACAGAATCTGGGGTCTTTCCTTTGAACACTTCATGAAGTTATTGAAGTACTTTTGAAGTGATTCAGTGATTACTTGTTCTGTAGCTCTTAAATTGACGGGGTGTAAAAGTTGGAGATGCTTCTCTTGAAGTCTCAACACCACATCTCTTATAAAGACTGGCTGAAGGAGGATTCGTCCCTGCGTTTTACTCCAGATCCTTGAAAGAGTTTTTTCTTTCATGGAGCTTTGGTTCACTCCAGAGAGAAAGTTGTAACATGCCCGTGGCAGTGACAAAGTTTCTACATGCAGGTTCATGAAATAGATGAGTTTATAAGGTTTTTTTAATGCTGTATCATCTGTGTCTGGGTGCCTGAGCCTTCTGATACGTGCAGTGCCTTGTGCCAAGGAGAGCTTCAAAGGAAAATGGATCTCTCTTGCCTTCCTGGAAGCTCTAATAACTGCACACTGCAAAGATCCCAGGCTCTGGGGAAAAGGTGTGACTTGTTCAGCTGTCCTACATGCTTCATGTTGGCCATGCAGTTGTTGTGTTGTCTTAGCACTTTACACTTCCACTGTGTTCATTTGCTAGGCAAGGTGATCAAAGTCATAGTTACTTTCACACTTAGACATTTCAGTGGAAAATTTGCCTTCGTTCTGTCTTCAAACAGACACTGATGAAGATTGAGGATGTGTGTCATTGCCAGCAAGAACAAGAATATGTTATCTAGAATATCTGGGATTTTGGAATCTTTGGATTAGCACAACCTGAACAAGTTCTTTGTTAGAAAGATGAGAGACTTAGCTGGCATTTGCTTTCTTTGTTGTGTTTTTTGTTTTACAGAAAAAATTATGTGATGAGGGTGGAATGCTTCACTTTTCAATCAGACGTTTCCAATCCCTCTCAGTTTTGGGAATGTCTCTGATGGCATGTTTCTCCAAACTGGCATTACATCTCCTGGCAGGGTTTAACAGATCCCTCCAGCCTTTCTGGGGCATCTTTTAAATCATCTGATGTCAGAGGAGGAAGAAAACACACAGGTTTCACCTTTGATTTAAAGAACACATTGTTTAATGGTGCTTTTCCTGTGAAGGAGAAAATTCTTAACAAAACAAATGTAATTGTGTTATTCCAGGAACATATGAAGTGAGGGTGAGCTGTGTAGAGCCCTGACTCATTTAGGATGTTCTGGCCAAGGTACACTTTTGGTAAAAACAACGCAGTGTGCTGTTCAAGATAACCCGGCTGCTCCCATTTCGTGTTCTAACCACTTAACATTTTTCTGATGTACGAGGAAGGAGTGTTTGGAAACAAACCATCCATGGAAAGCACTGGAAACAAAGTCAGTGTTGACAAAGGTCAGCTCTTTAAACTTTATTGTTCTAGCAACTTTTAATAACGCTTTAGTTCTGTCATCTTCGGTCACTAAGAGACTTCCAGCATTCTTGGTTATCTCTGACATTTCACTATTTAGATTTTTTAAATTTATTGCTAGTCTAGTTAAGAGGAGATACCCCATGCCTGGAAGTGCTCAGGCCAGGCTGGACAGGGCTTGGAGCATTATGATCTAGTGGAAGGTGTCCCTGCCCATGGCAGGAGGTGGAGTGAGATGAGCTTTAAGGTCCCTTCCAACCCAAACCATTCCATGATTGCAACATTGGTGACCCTTTAGGACTTCATGCAGTTGGGAGGTGTAGGAATGGAAATCCTGAGAATCCAGGCCGTGCCAAGCAGGAGAAAGCAATGGGCACATTTAGGGGATTTAAGTATGGACAAGCAGCTCTGTGTTAACCAAGGTAAAGGTTTCTTGTTCACACTAAACAGGTACCAGAACTTGAAGCATCATCCACAGTTGTTCTCAAGGGGTCATGTTTCAATTGATGGGATTTGCTCTTCTGGGCAGTTCATTCTTAAAAGCACAGCCTTGTGAAAATAGTTCTAAGTTTGTACCTTAAACATACAGTATCTGAATTAATTGTTCAAAAGTATTTAACCTTCCAAAATCAGAGTGCAGGATCCTGTTTCTGAAGAATATAGTTTATGCCAAAAAAATAAATCAAGAGTTACTGCTCATCTGAGCTAAATTCTTGAGTGTCTTTATAAAGGAAGATACTTAAATTTAAAAAATTTGGGGTAAGTAGCAAGTTTTTGATTATCAGCCTAAAAATGCACTTAATTTTTAATTTAATCCTAGTTCTTTAGGAAAATACCCTTAGACATCTAAAGCAGTACAGTATGCTTCAGAAAATACTGAGGGATGATCTCCAAAGTATTGTACTACGTCATTTAAAGATTTATTATTCCATGTGCTAAATGCTATTCACCTGCAAGACACTTTAATTTGCATAAAATCTCTACTTGTACATCAGTTTTATTATGTGCTGTCCCTTGCCCTTTGGACCAGGACATCAGTCATGTTTCTCTTTCCCAGTTTCACTGTAAACTTAGTTAACACTTTCAGGTTCACTTTGAGTTAAATGGATTATCGAGCAAAGAGCCTTTTACTTCCTTCTCTTTGCTGCTGCTTCTTGGATTCTGGTGTTATTCTTACACAGGGAACTAAGACTGTCCCCAAATCCTGCTTTTCTCTGCCCTTTTCTGTGGTTTAAAACTGTGTGTGCATTTGTAATGTAGGAAAACCAGAATAGCATTCCCTATTTTAGCAGTGTCATGTTGACTCAGTCCCATGATTTATTGAAATTAGGCTTGGCTTTGTCACTGTGAGCTGCCTTGCTTTGCAAAATAAACTCATGTGGTTGATACTTGATGCCTGGATACCAGGATTGGAAGAGAAATCCTGCTCTCTGGAAATTTTATCAGGACTAAGTGTGGTGTGCCATGCTGTAACCTCTTCCTGCTGTGGTTTGGAGTGCATGTCTTACCTTTACAGGAGACTGGAATTCTGTAGGATGCAGGGCTGCCTTGGAAAGCAGGGGAACTTTGATTTGTGGAAGTGATGACCTGGCCACCTCCTGCAGCTCTGAGCTGGAAACAGGAGCACGGTGTGCTGTGCTCAGTCCATGGCAGGAGGAAGCATCAGATGCTCCACCTGGCTCTGTCTGACTCCTGGGGCCTCAAAATTTTAAAGCTGAAATATTTTTATATGTACTTTCCTTTCTGCCTGTGAAAAAGCAGGTTGTGTCATGACTTCTTGCATTCCTTTAGCATCTTTCTGGTGAAGGAAAGTTGTGAAGGTTACCTGATAGGAGCATTAAAAATGTCCTGTGCAACAGATGTGAGCACAGGCATTGAATTACTTCCAAAGACTCATGTAGAGGGGTTAAAGCAATACTCAGGCATGCATTCTCTTTGAACTGGGGTGGAATTCTGCCTTGGGAGCAGTTTTGCCTAATTAATTGCCACTCAGAAGCAGCAGTAATTAACAAGGATGTGTTGGTACTGGGAGCATTTATCACCTGGAGCTGATCTAGTCCTGCACTCTCAATTCCTGTGACCACTGTGCCTGCCTGTGTGGATGTCACCCTTCTATAACTGGAGCTTGTTCCCTTTGACATGGGATATTTGGCAAAGTCCACAAGGCTGAAAAATAATAAGGGTAATAGAAGCTTGTGAAAACAGGCAGCTGTGTAGAAAATGGGCTGTATAAGTGTTGTGATGTGGGGGAGTGTTACCTTGCAGTATGAAACAGGAGGAAGTTAACAGGGGAACAAGCCATTACAAATGGTCCAAATATGAGAAAAGCTGCAGGTAAAACATCTTCTTAAATATTGCAGTTGGAAACATTCATCAGAAGCCTTGGAGCTCCTGGCTGTAGCATTTGCAGAGCTGCTTCTGACAGGAGTCTTGAAAGAATCTGCTCTTACTGCCTGTAGCAGGCTGTGAGAGAGTTCAAATGGGACTCAGTTCAATTTTGAAACCTGTGCTTACATGAGTTTTCAGGTTCTGCTTTTGTCTTCTGAAGAAACAGATTTCAGTGACCATTCTACAATCAGAAGTCTTGTAAATGTAATGCTGCCTGAGAGGGGGCTGTGGTGAGGAGGGTGTCAGTCTGTTCTCACAGGGAACAGGACAAGAAGAAATTGCCTCAAGTTGCCCCAGGGGAAGTTTAGGTTGGATATTAGGGAAAATTACTTCCCAGAAAGGGCTGTCCAGCCCTGGCACAGCTGTCCAAGGCAGTGGTGGAGTCCCCCTCATTCCTGAAGGGATTTAACAGACATATGGATGTGGCACTTGGGGACATGGATTAGGAGTGGCTTTGGCAGTGCTGAAGGAATGACTGGACTTGATGATCTTGGGGGGCTTTTCCAACATAAAGGATTCTGTGATCCTACTTAAGCTGTGCTTTGCAATTTTGAGGCTCTGGGAGGTCTGACTTACAAAGTGACTCATGAAAGCATCCAGCTAATCAGTTCCCCACTGCAATATCCAGGTAATTGCTGCTTTTCATCTCTGCTACGTCCTTTGGGGTGTGGAGTGACTTTTCCTGGTGAAGCAGAGCCTGGTGCCCTGCAGCTGATGAGTGCCTGGTCTCAGAGCAGGCAATTCCCTTCAATTTAGTGTCATCACAGAACTTCCCCAAGATCTTTTCATCTGATGATTCATGTGATTGATTAATGATAATGAACAAAGATTTTTAAAATACATTTTTGCAGCTGGATTTTAAGGAGTTGGTAAAAATGAAATAGGTGTTTTTTCTCCCCATGAACCAGGCAGAGCCCCAGCACATCCCAGAACTGAGGGATCAGCCTCTTCTGTAAAACCAGCAGTGCCAAGTGCCCCATTGTGCCTGGCTGCATACAAATCCTGTGATATCAGGAGATAAACCTGCAGCTCCATCAGAGCTTGGAATCCTGCCTTGTTCTTGCCCTGGGCCTCAGGGCAGGCTTTCACAGCCAGGCTTTTGGGTAAAACCAGGGCTTGGAGTGCATCTTCCTCTTTGGAATGCATTTACATCTACCTCAGTCTTGGTTTTAAGCACCTTCTGAAAGTTGGACCTTTTTGGTCCTAACTGAGTGTCTGGAATATTTCTGGTGTTAAATCTTCCTCTGAACTTCTCTGAAGTTGCTGCTTTTTGGTTTCCCAGCTGTTGGTGCATGATCACCTTGTGGAAACCTGGCTGCTCCTTGTGAGTATCCAACTGCAACTCCATTCATGGCTGAGCACTGACATGTTCTTAATCACAAATAATGGTAATTCCTCAGTTCAGCTTTTTTCAGGGCTTTAAGGAAGTTTTGCAACGAGCCCATGTTGCCTCGCCCTGGAGCATTCAACTTAAATTGAGGGCTGTTCCTGGTGCCCAGATTTAATAAAGGGGAGACTGTGACCTCTTCAGTTGTGTCTCCAAGTAGGTGTTGTAATTTCAGAGGTTTCTGGCTCTGTGGGAGGCTTTGCCCCCCTCTCCCCTCTGTAGCTGTGTGTGTGGCTGTGCTCATATCTGACACCTTCATGGTGGCAGACAAAAGGAGCCACAAAAGCCTGTGGGCATCCTGTGGGTTTGACAGCATCCTTCCCCTGTTCTGAGTGGCTGCACAAACAGGTCTGAGAAGAAATGAGGTGTATGTGCTTACGTGTAGCACTCAGGGATTGACACAGTTTGGGGAATTTGGGATTATACATTGGCCCAGGCAGGAGGATGAAATCTGTAAGATTCATCTCACTATGTCCTTGGAAAAATGTCTCAGCAAGCTGGGATTGCTCTGGGACTCTGTTTCTCTTATCAAAACTAGAAATGGTGGGTTTGCTGGATTGGTTTTAAGGGTTTTTAGTACAGGATGCTCAGATTCAACAGGCCCTGACAACAAAAAATGTAATATTGCTGAAATCACCTTTGACCTGGTCTGTGAAGGTGTTTGTGTTGGTTGCTCAAAAGTGGTTATGGTCTACTAAATGTGACAGAGTTTGTTTAGCTGAACTTTTTCCTTTGTAATTGATGAAAATGGCCTTAAAAGGAAGCCTGATTGCAGTGGGGACTGTTGCAGTAGCAGTATTTTGGTGTTCTTTTCCCCCTTTTGACAAGAATCACTCCAAGAAGTGGTGATTAATGTTGTGTTTTGAATTATATCTAGTGCAAACCCACAATAATCAAATTGTGTGGTGGTGCTAAATTGGCACTGGTCTCAACTAGGGGAGGATTAGCCTTGAACACTATTGTTTGTTCTGAGTCTGTTGAATTTGTTGGTGTAGGGTAAGTTTTTTTCCATGCAGAAAACAAGGAAATAATATTGATAAGCAAACACAATATGGATGGTGGGACTGTTTCACAAGATAAGATTTCAGTTTCCGTATATACTTGCCTGGGAGTCAATCATCCTTTTGGGTGCTCAACCACTATAACGTGGAGAGAAAACAACAGAACGTCACACTGACCTGCTGGAAACTTCCCTGAGTGCTGGAAAGGGAAAGGCTTTGGCAGAAGAGTCACCATGAGAAGATGAATGGGTGCATTGTCCAAACCAGCCTGACTCGTTCTGTAGATCTTAAATCCACTCTTAAACAATCTCTGATTTAAAGCTTCAAATTATTGCTTGGTGGCTCTTATAATTAAAAGCAAACCAGTTCAGCAAGCACAGGGCCAGAGAGTGTGTGAGGAGTTAGTTAATCAGCTTAAACTCACACCCAGGAATCTCTTTCCTCCCTTCGTCATGTGCTGGGTGAAGAGGTTGAGGTCTTTGGGCCCTGTAATTACTGCTGTTACACCTGAAGTTCTGTACAGGTAACCTGCTCCTCTGACTTCTCAGAATCTGCTTTTCCACCTCCATTTTTAATGCTGGCTTTTAGAACTGCCTGATTCAGTCATTCAGGGCTGTGTAACTTTGTTTTAATGTAGGATCTTAGTTTGATCTTAGTTTTTCTTTCCTCTTTCCAAGCCTTTTCCATCTGTCTTGTATATAATCAAATGCATCAAGTGTCCAGCCCACAGGAGTAGGACTTTCTCATGCTTCTGTTGGAGTGCAGACCAGAGACTTCAGCTGGCCATGGCTTCAGTGTCTCCTGCACTGCAAGAACCTGTTTGTACCTTCCCCACAGACAGAGTTGTTATCAAATAGAAGGGAATCATAGATTTGTTTGTGTTGGACAAACCTTCCAAGACCATAGAGTCCAACCATTCCCCCAGTGCTGTCGAGGCCACCACTCAAGTGCCTCACCTACACAGATTTAAATCCCTCCAGACTTTAATCTTCTACCAGTGCCCCAGGCAGCCTGTTCCAATGTCTGACCATCCTTTCTGTCAATAAATATTCCCCAATATCCACTTAGAACCTTCCCTGCTGCAACTCAAGGCTGTTCCCTCTCCTCCTCTCCCTGTTCCCTGGGAGCAGAGCCTGACCCCCCACCAGCTGCCCCCTCCTGTCAGGAGTTGTGCAGAGCCAGAAGGTTCCCCCTGAGCCTCCTTTTCTCCAGGCTGAGCCCCTTTCCAGCTCCCTCAGCCACTCCTGGTGCTCCTTCCCATTCCCTGGACACACTCCAGCCCCTCAATGTCCTTGTAGTGATGGGCCCAAAAGCATGGGCTGATGCATCCCATAATATACCACAATTGTCACTAATTTATTGGCACGTCTGAGCTTCTCTAGAATGCTTCCATCACTCTTCACTCAGCCAGAGTCCCGTTTTCTTCTGCAGGGCTCAGGCTCAGTTAGGGGAAAGGGTGTCAGGGCTGTACAGGGAGCAGGATCAGACCTTGGAGGAAGGAAAAGAGCAGAGGATTTCTTGCCTATTCTTCCTTCCAGGGCAGTAAAACCTTGGCTTGACTCATCCATGACATGTAAATTCCCCCTGGTGCAGCAAGGAGAGCTCCTTGGGCTGTGCTAGGCTCTCCTGTGCCAGCTCCCTGCCAGAACTAGTCCCAGCACGAGGGAGACACAGAAAATGCTCCCAGGTGTGAGGGGGGTGAGGTTGGGAGAGCTCTTGTTGATGTCTCCTTAAGCTTCTCTAAGGATCTTGCCACCAAGGGGGGAAAAATCCCCAAATACACAGAGTGGTGGGAAAGGGGTTTGAGGCACCACCTGTGCTTCTGCCCTGTGGATGCTCTGCTTGCTTTGGGTTACTGGAGTTATCATAGGTGCCTGAATTTTAGCTGGCATCAGTAGTTTTATTTATTTATTCATTTTAAAAGGTGGGGGAGAGAGCAGCAAACAGTTTTAAGGTTACCAAGAGTCAAGTGTGTCAAGCAGAGAGCGAGGAAATAAGTAAATCTAGACATAAACAGCCTCCAGCCATGTGGCAGTAAACACAAGTGTACCTGGAGTGGTAACTCAGCAGCAAAGCCGTGTCCTTGGAGCACATTCATGCTTGGGAAGCATTTGGCACATCCCACTTCTTCCATGGGCACCAGTCTTGTGCAGGATGGGACCACACTGCCCAGTGCAGCTGGCTTGTGCCTGCCCAGAAGCTGTCAGGAAGTGCAGAACCATAGCCTGTCAGCCCCTGGAATGTGCTTGATTTCCTTTCTGGGCTTGACCCCACTCCTTTAAGCAGAAATGAGTCTCAGAACTTGGCCTTGAACTTCGGGGCTTTTTGTAAGTGCCATTTTAAGAAAGGAGGCAAACAAGTTCTGTACATGCTCAAGTGACCTTAAGTGACTTGCAGATCTGGACTGAATTTTAATTAATATGTTGATTTGTTTCCAAAGTTTGTCTGTGGTTCCTTTTTCCCTCAGACCAAGCCTCGGAGGTGCAGGTGACGATGATGCTGACGGAAAGCTGTAAACTCAGAGGGCTTCACCACAGGTAGGGCATGCAGGGCTGGTGACAAATCCACGTCACTGTGAGGTGGAAGTACCTGGGCTAAAGCTCCCTGGGGAGAGGGAGCTCTTTGTTGGGAATTCAGCAACACTTCTGTAGAGTCATGGAAGGCCAGGGTGATTTGGCTGGGAAGGGACCTTAAAACTCATCTCTGCCATGGGCAGGGACACCTTCCACTAGCCCAGGCTGCTCCAAGCCCTGGCCTTGTCCAGCCTGGCCTTGGACACTTGCAGGGATCCAGGGGCACACAGAGCTGCTCTGGGAAACCTGGGCCAGGGCCTCACCACCATCCCAGGGAAGAATTTCTTCCCAAGATCCCATCTATTCCTATCTGGCAGTGGGAAGCCATTGCCCCTTGTCCTGTGCTTCCATCCCTTGTCCCAAGTCCCTCTCCAGCTCTCCTGGAGCCACTTTAGGCACTGAAAAGGACTCTGAGGTCTCCCTGGATCCTTCTCCAGGCTGGACATTCCCAGCCTTATATAATAAAGACCGTGCCTAAAATACAGGAGTAGCAGGTTTTTGGTGAAACATCCTAAAATAGAAACAAAATTAACTTGCCCTGCTCTCGTCATTCCAAATGAGCTGTTGTACTCCCGTTTATAAGTCAAGCTTTTTAAAAAAAAGTCCAAAAATCTTTTCTTCCCTACACTGCCCATAAAGCTGGGACCTTCATGGGTCTCCAGAGCTCATAGATGTGACATCTGGCTGTGAGAAATTTTCAGGAAGGAGTAAGAAAATTCAAAATTTAAAAAATGGTAAGTTGTTGATGACTTTTACTAATGGTTTTCAATGAAAAATACAGGTATTTTAAAAAGTGATTAATGGAAATTGAAACTGTGTCCAGTTTGGTTTGCGTTTCTATGAATTTACATGTTGATATATATAAGATCATGTATTATATTTCTTCTAAGGAAGATGTGCAGAGACACTGCAGTGTGGGGGTTACCTGAGCCACAAAAGGCTTGGAAAGGCCCTTAAAGTGGCTGATTCCAAGCTAAAATTTTATGTTCTGTCACTTTGCAGCAGATCAGACAGTCAGATGTTCTGACTTTTTTTTTGTTTAACTGCTGTAGTGGAAGTATATATTTTATATCTGTAATAGATTTAGAATGTTGCACCTCCCAGTTTAGGATATAGCACTTCTGTGTATTCACCTGCATTCACAACAATTTATGTCAGCCCTCTTGGACCAAGTGAAAACATTTGGAGGGTTCTTCACAATGGGAAACTGGTCAAATATTTCATTTATTAAAAATACTTTCTAGGGCTTCAGTTAATTGGACACCTTGTGCTCTGCAATTCCTAATACAAGATTAAATGCTTCTCTTCTGTGTTGAATTGATTTTATTACTGTGTTTAGGAATCAAAATTATTTTAATAAATTTCAGTTCCATAACATTATGAATTTCTCTGTTTTCCAGGAATCTGCTGCCTATCACTCATGTCTGTATAGAGGAGGGAGAGAAACCAATGGTGCTGCTGCCCTACATGAACTGGGGGAACCTTAAACTCTTCCTGCGACAGTGCAAATTGGTGGAGGCCAACAATCCTCAGGTACCCTCGGGCATGTGGGACTTTGTGCCCATGAAACCTCCATTTGCTCTGGTGCCTGAGTTTGGGCCACCAGAGGAATGCTTGTGGCACTCTCCTGTTCAGTGTGATGGCAGGAGAGCTGCAGAGGTGGCTCCCCAGCAAGTGTTTGCCTTGTTTCCCACCGGGAAAGCATTCCTGGCTGTTTATCCTGGGTGTTCAGAGTGCAGGAAGCTGTCACCTGTCATTTAGGGTAGGAGCTCAATCAGTGTATCCCAAAATTATAGCAACAATGAGAGAAAATTGTGGATTAAATTAAGGAAAGTCGTGTATGGAGAAATTTCAGATTTACTGATACTACTTTTGGTATCCCAAGCTATAAATACATGCAAGATTTTAATTATGATGGGACTGTGAATTTGCAAAAGGAGCTGAAGCAACGGTCTTTGATACTTGTTTTGGAGAGCAATGAAGATTTTGAATGTGCTGCTGCCTGGAAATGAGCTGTTTTCCAGGGAAACAAAGTGAAAAAGTTGTGGGAAGGGGTAAAATGGACCATTTTTGCCTATGTCCACTTCCAGTCAGAGTAGGTACAAAGAGTGAGGCACTTGCAAGATGGAAGTATTTTCCCTTGGCAAAAAAAAGAAGTTAAAATATAGAAAGGCACTATCATGAGTGCCCGTAGGTGGTTGTGTGTGTGGGGACTGGAAGGGGAGGGGACACTGGGACACACAGTAACCCTGCAGGTACTGGGCTGAAGGGGCTGATGGCTGCTGCTCTGGGCTCTTGCAGGCGATTTCCCAGCAGGATCTGGTACATATGGCCATCCAGATTGCCTGTGGCATGAGCTACCTGGCCAGGAGGGAGGTCATCCACAAAGACCTGGCTGCAAGGAACTGTGTGTAAGTACTGTCCCCTCTGCAGCTCCCTGCACTCAGCCTGAGCTCCCCTTCAAAATGCAGGGTTGGGGTCACTGCTTGTGACCATCCTTTCTGTCAATAAATATTCCCCAATATCCACTTCACTGTCAGTGAAGTTGTTTTCCTCCAAAGTAAGGGGAGCCAGGAGCCACTCAGCCTGAGCTCCCCTTCAAAATGCAGGGTTGGGGTCACTGCTGTAGTCAGTGAAGTTGTTTTCCTCCAAAGCAAGGGGAGCCAGGAGCTGTGGTTCTAAAGGATGCAGAACATCCTCTCTGTAAATGCTTCAGCTGGGTTTGTGTATCACTTTTTCAAAGGCTTGAAAAGAGTTAAAGCTTCCCTTCAACTTTAATAAAAACTTGGAATATCTTTGACAGTTTATCAATGGATAGATTTTTGTTTGAAGTTGGTTTTCTTCATTTTTTTTCTCCTTAAAAACTGAGTTGAAGACTTTGTTCATTGGTAGATTTCTTACTTGCCAAATGATGGATAGATAGATAGAAATGTGCTTTGGAATGGCAGGAATACCAGAGAGGGGTTTGATAACATCTTCAGGCTGGAATACACTCCAAAATGTAGAGGTGGAGGTGTTTGGTGGCCTTCTAGGAACCCAGTCACTCAGTGACCACCATCTCTGCTGTTGTGCTCCATAAGGATGCTCAGTGTGATGGGGCTCCTGACAGATCCTGTTCCTAGTTTCTATTACTTTTCCTCACTGCTGAGCACACTGAGGAGGACGTGGGACCACAGGAGATAGAGATCAGAAACATCAGGGACATCAGCTGGAGCTTTATGTTTGGAAAGAGAAAGAGGTACCAGTAGCCAAGGTCCACTGAAGGACTTTGTTCCACCAGCCCCTCTTTGTTCCCCAAGTTTGCTCTGGGTGGTGAAAGGCTGGAAAGTGCATGAGACCCATGTCCTAATTTTGGGAAGGGAGCCAAGATTCCAGTGATCTTGGCAGGTTTAAGGGAGGAAATGCTTGTGGTCTCATGTGCCCGTGGCACAGCCAGGTCTAATTACAGTGGACATGAGAATTACACAAGTCAGGGCTCACTAATTGCTGGGGAATTGCCCTTTGCATTGCATTTGTTTTCAAACAGGTCTTCTAGGAATTTCTCTAAACTCTTAAAAATTACTAGATAGGAAATTTCCTGTTGTGTAAATTTTGAGGATAATGAACTGGCCTAAAAGTGCATAGAAATAAAATAAATATGTATCTGGGATAGTAAAGAGGGAAACACACAGAGCATTTATATTTCATTTTTCTCATCAAAATAAATAATTGGCAAGATGAGAAGACAACAAAAACCCGTTTGTTATAATACCCCCACCCCAATGTTCCTTCTGTATTTTTGTCATACAGTGTTGAAACCAACATCTTTGCCATATTCTGAAGTCAGCTGTTTATGAGAACACTGAACTTTATTACACACAGTTTTAAGTTCAAAGAGTTTGAATCACACCCCAGAGGGGCAAATTCTCTATGCTATTTTGAGTCATCTGTTCTTGATTAAAGTCAGTTTTCCTTAGTACCCTACTTCTGACAAGCTTCAATATCTGTTGTGGAGGGAATAAACAGTTTTTCAGCAGATGGCTTGATTGGAGACATGCTTTTGGACCACAAAGGGTACTGGTTGGTTAAAGATATTACTGGCTCTTTCTTTGCTGAGATCTTTGCCTCGTTATTGCCACAGAGGTACTAGAGCTACAGTGTTTAATTGCTCTGATAGGGGATCTCCAAAAGAGCAGTAGTAACTTGAGGCAGTTACTTGTTTGCTTTAATGGTATTTTTTTGCACTGGTGTTTGGTTTTGTTTAATCAAGCCTGCTGATTTTTCTACTTCTTATCAGTTGGCACGGAGTAAATTGGTGCTGTGATAATATTTGCTAATCACACAGTAAGTGTGTCTTGATGCAGGAGAGAGCCAGTGCTTGAGAGGTGGGTTAGCAGTCCCCAGTGAGATGCTGAGTGTGGACCTTAGGGCTGGGCAGAGCTGTTTGCTGTGAGGCTGCTGGGGTTGCTGACTGCTGCTCTCTGTGCCCCAGCATCGACGACGGCCTGCAGGTGAAGATCACGGACAACGCGCTGTCCCGGGACCTGTTCCCCATGGACTACCACTGCCTGGGGGACAACGAGAACAGGCCCGTCCGCTGGATGGCCCTGGAAAGCCTGGTCAACAATGAATTCTCCAGTGCTAGTGATGTGGTGAGGTTTTTTTCCCCCTCCCCTTACATTTCGGAAATGTGTTTTGGTAGACATTTTTCTCTTTTTTCAGCTGTTGGAGAATCACAGAATCCCAGAATGATTTGGTTTGAAAGGGACCTTTAAAGCCCATTTAATTCCACCCCCTGCCATGGACGGGGACACCTTCCAGTAGCCCAGGTTGCTCCAAGACTTGTCCAGCCTGGCTTGGAACACTTCAGGGATCCAGGGGCAGCTACAGCTTCTCTGGGCACCCTGTGCCATGGCCTCACCACCCTCACAGGGAACAATTTCTTCCAAATATCCCATCTAATGCTGCTCTCTATCAGTGTGCAGCCATTCCCCCTTGTCCTATCCTTGCATCTCTTGTCCCAGGTCCCTCTCCAGCTCTCCTGCAGACTCTTTCGGCACTGGAAGGTGCTGTGATGTCTCCCTGGAGCCTTCTCAAGGTGAACCCCCCAGTTCTCCCAGATGACCCTAGAGCAGAGCATGCTCCAGCCCTTGGAGCATTTCTGTGGCCTCCTCTGGACTCACTCCAGTAGCTCCAACATCCTTCTGACGTTGGGGATCCCAGAGCTGGAGAAAGGGGATCATGGCACTGGATAGGTAACAGTGGCTTGTTCAGAGCAGCGTGTCTACTCCCACTCCTGCATCAGCTGCTTGTGGCAGGTGGTTCAGGGATCAGTCGGGCCCTTTGTGCACAGCAGGAGTGCCCCTTGCTCCCTGTTCCCTTGGGAGCACTGACAGGGAACACAGTCAAACACAGAGCTGCACTGGGACTAGTCTGCTTTTCATAAAGTATTCCAAGTTGGAAGGGACCCACAGGGATCATCCAGTCCAGCTCCTGGCCCTGAACACGACACCCCAACAATCCCAAATGCTCCTAGAGTTCTGGCAGCCTTGGGGCTGTGCCCATTCCCTGGGGATCCTATTCAGTGCCCCAGCACGCTCTGAAAGTCAAGGTGGACATCCATTCCTCACCTTGTGCTCTGTGTGCTCAGCACAGATCTGGTCAGGCACAGCTTCCTTTGATAAATCCACACTGGCTGTTCCCAGACATCCCTGTGCTTCAGAGACATGCGAGTGAGCTGAGGATAACATCATCAGGATAGCATTAGCAGGAGCTGGTGTTTGACTGTGTGGCCCATAGTCCCCCAAATCCCAGCTCTTCCAGAGGATGCCTTCATTCCAGTGGCCAGGAACCTCTCCCAGCTGAAGTGACCTGTCAGAGATAAGAGCAGTGTTGCAGTGACCTCAGCCTGTTCTCTTGGATGCATCCCTTCCAGGATAGTGGTCTAGTGCCAGTTTGGGAAATTTTAGAGAAGTTCTGGTTGTTTTTTTCCCTCCATGATCTCTGTTCTAGTGCTGCAGCTATGTAAACAGGAAAAAGAAGGAAGGAAGGGAAGGTGCCAGTTGTGCTCCACATGTGTATTCATTGGAAATGAAATTGTGTTAGATCCAACCTGAAGACAGAAGAGGAAATGGAAGTTGCCTGTAAAAGCATGTTTTTAGAGAGCTAAATGAGCCCAATCAAATGGTGGTTTTTTCATTCTTACTTTTTAAAAAAAATCTGGGACATGAAAGCAATTACTGTTTGTGAGAACTAGGAAATCAAAGCTTATGTAACAGCGGCAGTGAGATGTGGAATTTTATTAGGATGAGTAAATCCTAATTTTTAGGATTATTGTAACCATTTTTGAAAACTCCAGTGCAATTCAGCATCTCTTCCAGCCCATTTTAACCAGAAGTACTTTCTTCATTGCTTAGGGATAAATGCCATCCACCTTTTAACACTCAATTCTAACTGCAGACACGTGGCCATCTGAGTTTTGTAGAGTTCAAAAATGAACAGTTTTTCTGTGTGTAGAAAACACCATGTGCCCTAAAATATCAGCTTTGCATCTACCTGGACTCCTTTCACAAAACGTTGATGTCAGATGTTTTTGTGGGTTTGGTAGGAACAAACCCAGTGATCCATTGCATGTAACAGGGAACGGGTGATGAAGTCTGGTACAAACAGTGTCTGTGTCTGCAGAGATGCCAGGGGATGTGTTCCAGGCTTGCTTTTTGGATTACTTTCTTTCAAATGTGTTTGCTGGCTTGAAACTTTCCCAATAATGTGTTGCTCCCCTGCCAACAGCTCTATCAGTCAGCCAGAGTGTAGGAAAACAAACCACAATTCCTGCTGAATCTTAATTCCGTGTTTTTCCTGCTGTTGCACATGAAACTCTGCATCTCTTCATGCCATTTTTGTGCAGCTACCTATGGAATTAGAACAGCTGTATTCCCAGAGTGGTTTTGCTTGAATCACTGTCTCGTCTTCATGATCACCCCTTGTCCCTCAGCACTCTTCTCCACTGCAGCTAAAAAGGGGCTTTATTTCCTTCAGTGGCTGTTTGGAGCGGGGCCACATCTGTGCCTCTGCCCTTCCCACCTGAAAATATCCCTTCCCTAAGGGCTTGGGTCAAAGCAGGGGTGGGATTTCTCTTGGTTAAAACAAGATTCATGTGAGCCTTGTATGAGTCTGCCCCTTTTTAATGACTGATGATGTGTAGCTTGAGTAGTGAGTCACGAGGGTGCAGTATCAGCCCCATCTCTGTTTGGTCTCCTGGGTCTCTGGATACCAGATAATAAATCATTTTCCTTGTACTCTGCTTGTGTGTGGATTCATAGATGGATTTTTCATCACTTTAAGGTCCTTCTGGCAAGGGTTGCCAGCTGAATGTGTTGAATGCTGATTGTGCTGTCAGGTTTACTGAGATGAAATCTTTTTTTTTTTCCCTGAGTCCTATTCCTGAACATACTCTCCAAATATACAGATGATTCGGAATTAAAAAAATACAATTTCATTTCTGATCCTTTGAATATTGCAGACTTTTTTGAGGATTTTTGAGGCATTTTGAAGAAGTAAAATGTTAAAAAAACCCAACAGTTTTGTACTAGACAATCATTCACTGTTCAGTATTGTTGAGATTTAAGTGTTCTGTAATGTCATGTTAAAAATTGCATGATTTTTAGCACTGATATGTTAGTGGAGTAAGATTTTAAGTTTAGTTTAACTTTGTGGAATCACAGGTTGGTTTGTGTTGGGAAGAACCTTAAGACCATCTGGATCCTACGCCCTGCAATGGGCAAGGACACCTTCCACTAGCCCAGGTTGCTCCAAGCCCTGTCCAGCCTGGCCTGGAACACTTCCAGGGATGGGGCAGCCACAGCTTCTCTGGGCAATTTAACAGCAGTTCTGTGATTTTTAATTAGCCCAGTTCAAGACATATGTCACCCTGATTTTTAAGTTTTTCTAAGCCTTCTGATGTTTACATTCTTGTAACAAACTTTCTCACACACTTTTTGTGAATAACTTGCTGCTTTGCATTCTTTTATGGAGGAAGAGAAATTTGATGAACTGTTGGTTTGTCCCGTGTCATTGGAGAGGTGACTCAGTCACCCTCCAATCCACTGTCACTTTTGGAAATCTATAAACGTTGGAGTCAGAAATTAAAAGTGCCTTTTTTACCTCGAGAGAGCATCGTGTCCGCGTTGTGTTACTTCGTGTCCAGTAGCGACAGACGTGTTGAATTTGATTATATAGAGCATTTATGTAAAGCTTTCTTACTGTGTTTAGTCCTCCTCACAGCTGGTTTTGTGCCCTGGCTGGAGGAGCTTGGGGGTTCAGCATGTTGTGTTAATGCCTGCACTGTTCCTTTGCAGTGGGCCTTCGGGGTGACGCTGTGGGAGCTGATGACCCTGGGACAGACCCCCTACGTGGACATCGACCCCTTCGAGATGGCAGCTTATTTAAAGGATGGCTATCGAATAGCTCAGCCCATCAACTGCCCCGATGAACTGTGAGTGCCTCTGTGGGGGAGAGAAAGGTGCTGGTTTGTGCTTGGGGTGTTAAGCCAGGCTGCCCAAAGAGAGAGCCGGGGTTGCCTTTCCTGGCCTGTTTGTTCTGCTTGGGGTAAACATTGCTCATGGAGCTCTGGCTCTGGGGTCTCCAGCATCAGAAGGAAGTGGAGCTGATGGAGCGAGTCCAGAGGAGGCCGTGGAGATATTCTGATGTATGGAGCCTCCTCTGCTCTGGAGACAGTCAGGGAGTGTTCAGCCTGGATCAGAGAAGGCTCCAGGGAGGCCTTAGAGCCCCTTTCAGTGCCTAAACAGGCTCCAGAAGAGCTAGAGGGTGACTTGGGACAAGGGGTAGAGTGACAGGACAAGGGGGAATGGCTCCCCATTGCCAGAGGGCAGGCTTAGATGGGATCTTAGGAAGGAATTCCTCCCTGTGAGGGTGGGGAGGCCCTGGCCCAGGTTGCCCAGAGAAGCTGTGGCTGCCCCATCCCTGAAGTGTTTCAGGCCAGACTGAGCAGGTCTTGGAGAAGCCTGTGCTAGTGGAAGGTGTCCCTGACCCTAGCAGGGGGTGGAACTGGGTAACCTCAAGGTCCCTTCAAACCCAAACCATTCCATGCTTTTATAGCAGTTGAGCAATTTCCAGTGAACTATGTACTGCTCCTTCCTGGATTGCCATGGGTTATATCCTAAATCAAGCCAGGACCTGTGGTGACAGCCCCTTAGCTCATCATTCCAGGTGTCCATCCTTGGAAGGAGCTGTTCAGCATTATGAACCATAAGATCCAGGGCTCATTGTCTCTCTCTGGTGGCTCAGCCAGTTTCCCAGTGGCAGATGCTGTTTTGCCTTTCAGGCTGGGGCTGTTGTTGCTGGGTTGCCTGGCTGACACGGTTCCCTGTGCTCCATGTGCCTCTTGTGTTGCAGGTTTGCTGTGATGGCCTGCTGTTGGGCCCTAGATCCTGAGGAGAGACCCAAGTTTCAGCAGCTGGTGCAATGTCTCACTGAATTTCACGCAGCGTTGGGAGCCTACGTGTGAAACAGCAGCAGAAGATGGAAATCCCTCCTTGGGAGAAGCCATGGCATCCATCTGCAGCTCCATGCATCCCTTGGACTCGCACACATGATGTGTATAAAGCAACACTACAGGGAGAAAGCACTTCTTCCAAAACACTGTGCCTTAGAATGCCTTAGTAGTCTCAAGTTTTTTTTGTAAGACCTCTTGGTGTTGAATATTTTCTAGATATCACTTTTGCTAAGTTAAATTGAGACCTTTTGGTTTGCCATCAGGATTTGTAAAGTGTAGAGATAGTGAACTGAAACATGAGATTTGGATGGACTTTGCACTCTGACAGCAGACGCGTGATTTTTTTCAGAAGGGTTTATGGAACTGGTAGAAAAGTGAGGAGAGGGGAAATGAAAAAAAACACTGCAGAAAATTTTCCCTGCTTTTAAAAAAATGTTGAAACTGAATCTTTCTGACCAGCTCTAGTGTTTGTACTTGTATGTATCTGGAATAGCTTTTTAGTATCAACTTCTTCTATTTTGAGACAACAGCACATTATGGTTGGATCCACACATCTTACCTTTTTAACCCATTCACAAATGTTCTTTGGAAAAGCTGGTCTTCAGGATACAACATCTCCTTTCTAAAGCGATGATGTAAAAGTGATCCCAGTTTACCTCATACAGAGTGGTGAAAGTGGGGTAAGAATGGTGCCCCTCCTTTCACATCAAAGGATTTTTGAGATGGTTTTATGTGCTAACTAAAGGCCTTCAGAGAAGCGCCAGAGCAGCCCCTGTGTGGGAGTCTGTCACCTCAGGCTTCTGCCCAGCAGTTTCTCTTGTTCAAAAAGGTACTGGTTGTTTTTTATGGGCTTTTATGGCCTGAAATGGGCTTAAATATATAAATATATATTTGTAAAGACACTTGCAGAGTAAAGAATGTTTTTCTATTACACCTAATGTGAAAGCTTGGTCCCTCACCTTGCCCTGTGTGTGGATTGTGCAGGTTGGTGGTGGTGGTGGTTAGGTTGGAGTTGGCAGGAAGAGAAAGTGGATTGCCTGCAGTGGAACTGCTTCCTGAGACTTCAGGTATTATCCTGCTGCCTTCCTTAACCCAGAGATCCAGTCCACCCCAAGTTGTTTTGAACATTGCTTAAGAGGACTGAACATGTTTTTTCAGCAAAAATGTGTGATAGATTCAAGCTTTTTCCATATGTAACAAAGTTACTTGCAGGACGTCTCCTGGTGAACTGTAGGCTGCATCCTCTGCCTGGTGTCACCATGAGGAGGGTTGTGTTTCAGCACAGTGTGGGACATGAAAAGTTGCCTTTTGTCTCACCATCTGCAGCTGAGCACCTGCTGCCTCGAGTGTTTGTGCAACTGCAGGGGTGGGACATTGCCCTGACAGGCTCTGGAGCCATCAGAGTGTTTTAGGAGACTGCAGTGCAAGTACAAGCAGCTGGATTTGCCTGGGTCATGAGGATGTGCAGCTTCTGTTCTTTCCAGAGTTGGGAACCTTGCTGAAGACAATTAATCCTCTCTAATTAGTGTCACATGAGGCAGAGCCTTGTGTGGTCTGTGTCCCTCAAAACACCAGAGCTTTCCTGTCTGTTAACCTGTGGCCAGTGACCCAAGTCTTGCTGTATCCTGGAAGGAAATTTTCCTGCTGGCTCAAGTTTGGGCATGTTGTGATGGGCTGTGCTTGCCTGACAGAATTGGAACTGGTTTTGTTTGGTTGAGTTTGGAGTGGCTAAGTCTGGGGACACCAGCAGGGCTTTGGTTGTGTGGTCTCTCCGTTCTGACCTGGGGAACTGGTACCAGTGGCAGGACTTGACAGTGACGTGGGTGTTGAAGTCAGCAGTGGCAGTTCCTGACATCCAGGTCAGTGTTCCAACAGGATCTGCGGGGATCACAGCTCTGAAAGTGAGGTTGGAGAACAGCCCAGGGTGAAAATGATCCACCTCTTCTGTGTGCCCAGGGCAGAGTCACATGCACAGAGGATGTGCATTGTGCAAGTTCTGCTCACACCCCAGGGGTGTCACAGGTGACATCTGACCACGTTGGGCTGGACATAGCTCAGGGATGTGCTGCACCTGAACCTGCTCGACTCGGAACTGTGGGAGCGGGAAATGCGTCAGCTTTCCCTTCCCTGGGCTGCTTCTCCCTGCCCTCATCCACACAGACTGGGAAGTGGTTCAGCACAGGTTAGGGTACAGATACAACTCTTCATTTTGGAAATTTGCTTTCGTTTAATCAGGGTTCATCTACAGGGATGAGGCTGCCAGCTGTTCCGCCCAGGACAGTGGTGGAGTCCCCATCCTTGGAAGTCTTCAGAAAGGA
The DNA here is from genome assembly GCF_017590055.1 of Onychostruthus taczanowskii. Classification (NCBI taxonomy): domain Eukaryota; kingdom Metazoa; phylum Chordata; class Aves; order Passeriformes; family Passeridae; genus Onychostruthus; species Onychostruthus taczanowskii. Next base: position 4,587,243 of record NW_024502680.1, on the reverse strand, counting down.
GGTGGATGTGGCACTTGATGATACAGTTTGTTGGGCATGGTGGGCTGTGGTCAGAGGTTGGACTCAGTGATCTTGGAGGTCTTCTCCAACCCTAATGATTCAATGCTTTGATGACAGGCATTCTGCTTATAGCAGAGCTACCTTGAGTAGATTCCTTGCAGGAATTTGTTGTACCTGAGACTGCAAATAGCTTTACTGCAGGGATTTTGCTGCATGTGCTGTATCTTAGTTCTGTGGGCTTTTGGGGAAACTCTAGAGGAGCAGATCACGTGAGTAGAAGGTTGGAAAGCCAGACTTCCTGGAAGAACATAGTTGGTAACTTCTAGTCTTAAAGTACGTGGAGAAGTCTCAGTGTGACCCTGGGAAGAGCTGGATGGAGCGTGACTGGTAGGTGAGGCAAGGAGATGAAGAACAGAAATCTGTAGTTACACGAAAGAAGAAGATTGTGGCTCCCAGGTTTGTTTTTTTTTCTTGGGAGGGTAATGCCAGAAGTGAAAATGAGGCAAGAAGGAGTAAAAGGCAAGAGGTGTTGAGCATTAAGTTAGTGGCCTAGGTGGGAAGCCAGCTGAAGGACAGGGTTGGATGGGATTCTCTTTGAGGACAGAGTTCTTGAGTGGATTCAGATGGAGGAGTGATCACTCTGGAGTGAAGAGAGGGATCAAACCATGGGGAGAGGAGAAGGCTGAGAGCAGACAGGGCTTCCTAAGTGATGGGTTGAGAGCTGTGGAGGTGTTCAGGGAGATGAAGGACACCTGGAAAACAACACTCGGAGAATGGCTGCTCTGTGGTTTTTCCATGTATCTCAAGACACCTTGGAGGATAAAAACACTTTCCTTGTTCAGCCTTAAGTCCTTTTTTTCCCACTGTAGCTGTGTCCAGATTGGCAGCAAAGGGTGGGGCTGACATGGCAAAAGAAGGTAGGAATGAAAAGGTGACATTGTTTTATTTATTTTCTTCCCTGGAGTTTGACACTTGGAATCAGCACCCCAGAGTGTTCAACAACCTTTGTGCTGGGGGATCTGAGAAGGCTTCCAGCTCTTCTGTCTGGAAAGACTCATGTGTTGTGTGCTCTAAACTACAGCATTGAAAGGTCAGCTGCTGCTTGTCAGAGGCAAGTGGAAATATTGCCAAAATGGTGGAATTCCTGTCAGGGCATTGAATTTTTTTTTTTTTTTTTTTTTTTTTTTGTGGTAACTGATGGATAGGAATAATTTCAAAGAAAAGGAAGATTTAAAACAACAAGGAGGAAAAAATCACCAATCCAAATGCCAGTGTTAAAACTCTCGCCTGGCACCTGGTGAAGAGTGTCCATGCAATCCCATTGGGAAGCACTGCCCTTGGAGTGTTCTGTGCCTCACATCAGGTATTTTTTCAGCACAACACATGTGCAAATGACCCATGGATTTTGAGTTCTTGAGGCTGTGGTAATTTAGCTTGAGAAATGCCTGTCTGTCAGTTGAATTCCTGCTGGTGCCAGTGGATTATCACAGGATGCTGTTTGATCTCAGCACAGGAATTTCAGCGAAGAGCCATTGGAAGAAATTAAAGAAATGTGCTTAAAATACACAAAAGAGCTCTGAACCTGGTGTGAGGGATCCAGGGAGCTCCACTGGCACCACAGAATGCCTGATAAGTTGTCAGCCTGGCAGCTGGAATCTGTGGAGCTGCTGCTGGGGGAGTGAGGCACTTAATGCCCTGGCACATCCAGGTTCTTCCAACCAGATAAGGACACTCCTGCAGCCATCCCTGGGCTCCACACAGTCATGCTCCTGGTAATTGCTGCTTCCTCACAGGTGAGGATGTGGAGAACTACCTTTGCTCTGGGAGTACCTTGCAAATATCAGATGGAAGTGGCATTGCAGAGAGGGAGTGTTTTTGGGGTGGAGGAAATGTGCGTTATTCCTGATGGCTCACCCTGTTCCTGCAGGGAATGTACTGTGCCTGTCCTGACCTCAGGCTGGGTCTTACTTGGAGCAACATCTAAGTGCTGCTGAGAAGGGGTTTCTGCTGCTGTGCAGGAGCTCTGAGCAGGAGGCAAGATCTGGCTGGAAGATTTGGGGGGTGTTTTGGGTCAGTTTTTGGCCTGATTTGGCACTGATTGTTGGACTCAGCAGAGCTTGGCATGTTCTCACATGGCTGAGCTTGATGTCCTGCTGCCAGACATGGTGGCTTTGCAGAAGCTTCCAGTGAAAACATTCTTCCACTACGAAATCCAAGAATTAGACAAAGTTAAACAAAATAACATCCCCAAGTGTGTTTTTGATTCATATGCCAGCTTCTGTGCATTCCTAGGGTGGGAGAGGCTGGATCATCATCCTGTCTCCTCCTTTCCCTCCTTTCTGCCCCCAGCCTGAAATCCTCTGGGATCCAAGAGCTCTTGCCTTGCTTTGCATCCATTGTGGAGCCAAAACACAGAGCAGGCAACCTGAAACCCCGGCACTGGCTGGGCTGCAAGAGTCCCCCAGCCCAAGGAATCTGGCTCATGGGATCAGACTGGAACCAGCGGGTAAGAGAAGGATCTGTGTGGTTCTGCTCACATCACCCTGGAGATGACAAGATGTCTGGGACCTGTCCTGAAGTGGGAGAGATGCAGAGCAGAGGCTGGCACTTGAGGCTTGCTCTTGGAGCTGTCCAACACCTTCAAACGAGACATTTTCACTGTTGGAATGGGTTTGAAATCCCAGTTCTGTGCAGATCCCAGGCCCTGGAAAAGCCAGTTGTTCTGAGGGTGGAAGTCAGGGGAAGTGGCTCCAATGTATTTGTGATGCTTCAGCCTCTAGAATAGACTTGGAGAATGCTGGAAGCTGAAGCTGTGAGTGCTGTGTGCATTTCTGCTGCAAAACTTGGATGAAAGCCAGTCAGAATCTCCTCTGGATGTGCCTGAGATATGGTAGCCTGTGCAGGATGCAAATCAAGTGCTGCAGCCGACATATAAAAGCTGTTTTCCATCTTACCTGGTCCTGAGACTGCTCAGCCCAGGCCCTGTGTGTCCCACTTCATTCCAGGCAGCCTTGGGTCAACACTTGCTTGGTTCTTGAAGCCCCTTGCCCACAGAGAATCCAGCTGTTCTCAACCTTTCCAAATGGAGCAGAGCTGGTGGGACTTGTAAATAGAGCTGCCCTCCAAGCCTTGTGTCTGAGCCAGGAGAAACCCAGGGGTGGATACACCTCTGTGTAATCCTCCCCTCTGGGGTCAGGCTGAGGAGGTTGGGGCTTCAGCCTGGAGAAGAGAAGGTTGTGTGGAGATCTTAGAACAGCCTTCCAGGATCTGAGGGGACTGCAGGGAAGCTGGAGAGGGACTCTTTGTCATGAACTGGAGTGACAGGATAAGAGGGAAGTGATTCAAGCTGAGAGTAGGTTTAGATGGAATATTGGGAAGAAATTGTTCCCTGTGAGGGAAGTGAGGCCCTGGCACAGGTTGCCCTGAGAAGTTGTGGCTATCCCATCCCTGCAAGTGTTCAGGTTGGATGGGGCTTAGAGCAACCTGGGCTAGTGGAAGGTGTCCATGCTCATGGCAGAAGCTGGAATGGGATGAGCTTTAAGATCCCATCCAACTCTTGACATTCTGGGATTCCATGCAGGGGAAGTGCCATGCTGGGCGTGATTCAAGCTCTACAAGGAAAAATAAATGCATTGTCTGTCTGTGGTGATGCAAGTGGGACAGAGGTCGGGAACAGGTGTCTAGGAAATATTGAAGGACAGTGAAAATAGCATTTGACGAAAAAGGCTGGAAGGAGCAGGGAAGTGGAGCTACTAAACTTGTCTTTGCAGACATGTCAAAGTCTTAGGAGGTGGGGAGACAGGAAGCTGCTGTGGAAAGAGGATATTGATACCATGGGCATGATGAAAGGATGAGCCAAGCAGGGAGATGGTCAAATACCAAGGAAGAACTGCTATGTTAGCCTGACAGGAGGCTTCAGGCTTTGTGTTGGTAAATGTTGTGTCTGGAGCATCTCTTTTTACGTTTCATGGAGCAACTGAATAGGACACCCCTCAGGAAGAACCCAGGTTATGTTCTGGCTGATGCACAGGACCAGGTGTGGAATTAGGGGAGAGCTGGTCTGTACCAGTGACCAAACTGGGGTGGATCTGCAGTCCTGCTGGGCAGGGAAAGAAAAAGGGGGTGAAAAACAGGAGGAAAAAAACAATGAAAAACAAAAACCACACAAAAAATCCCACAAATAAATTTGTATTTAATCTTGAAAGAAATGGTGGCTGAGGCTGCCTCACTGAAGAATTTCTTGGAGCATCAGAAAATGGTGGGAAAGCAAGGCCAGGGCAGGTTTAGATTGGATATTAGGGGAAATTTCTTTGCCAAAAGGGTGGTGAGACATTGAAAGAGGCTACCCAGGGTAGTAGTGGAATTCCTGTCCCTGGAGGGATTTAAAAGCTGTGGGAATGTGGCACTTGGGGACATCGTTAGAGGTGTGCTTGGCAGTGCTTGGGTGGGGTTGGACTCCATGATCCTGGAGGGCTTTTCCATCCTGTTAGTTGTCATTTAACAGGGGAAATTAAACATGGGAAGAGGGAATTGCTGGCAGCTTCTGTGGGATTCATGGGAGTGGGAAACCTGTGCTGCATCTCCAAGGGGCACTTCCATAGGGTGCCATTGTAGATTAACTACCGAATTTTACTTCTGAAGCAAAGGGGTGGTTTACTGGGGGCTGAGGAGGCCATTGGCCTTGAGCTCTTACAAAACCATGAAGGGATGGTGAAAACCCACTGAAAAGTTTGCTGGTCTGAGCCTTTCTCCAGCAGGATGGTGCTGGCAGCTGAGTTGTGGGCTCAGCTGGTCTACAAGTGCTCCTTTGTAGCCTGAGTGATGCCAGCAACTCATGCAGGAATCAGGGCTGTCTCCATAAAAAAGGTGTTTTCAGTGCCAGCATCCAGCAGAAATCCCAGTTGTTGCTCTTGGAAGACAAGTGGAGCTTCAGGTGATGTCATGTCAGTCCTTCCATCTCCAACGTCATGTTACCTCAGGATATCTTGGTCCTGCCTGCAGAGGCCATTCCTAGCTTTGTTTTGGCACCGTTGGGATATAACAAAGAGCGTGGATTCTGGGAAGAGCTGTGAGTTCCAGCTCTGCTCAGCTTTTGGGAAAACAGGATCGCACGTCAGAGCCAGGTTTGGGTGTCTGCAGGGAGTTGTGCCCTGGGGGATCTGTGCTGGATCCTCAGTGCCGGTGCCCTGGGATGGTGTTGGCTGCTCCCCAGTCCCGCCGTGGTGCCAGCGCTGCGGGACGTCAGAGTCTTGGATTTTGGAATGCGTCCTCCAAAGACTCTCAGCCAGAAAGCTCTACCTGGGAGCAACAGGAATGCTGCTTCCAAGAAACAGGAGGACTTCCTGGGACAGAACCAACCACCCTGGCATTGCTGCTGCTGCTCTGAAGACGTCTGGTCACCCAGGCTGGGGCCACCTCTGGAGTGGCTTCTCCTCCCAAACCCCGGTGTGGTTCCTGGACCCTCAGAGGAGATGTTGTTGTTCTGCTCCTTGTTCAAATTTTGCTTACCAGATACAATCCCATTCCCTTGGATGTTAAAAATCAGTGCCAGTAATTTTTGGAGCAAAAGTTTGATGAAGGATAGCTGGGGGGCTCAGCCTGGAGAAAAGAAGGTTCAGGGGGGACCTTCTCACTCTGATAGCAAGGTGGGGCTGGGGGAGTTTGGTCTCTGCTCCCAGAGAACAAGTGGAAATGGCCTCAGGTTGCACTGAGGGATGTTTAGGTCGGATATTAGGAAAACATTTCTTCACAGAAAGGGCCAGGGGACCATAAACACCCAAACAATTCCTGGTGTGGGTAAACTCTGGATTTACCTATCACTGCCGTGAAATTTGTCCTCTTTTCCCCTCTCTGATCCGTTCCACACAGCAGCTCACATTCAGTTCCTTGCTGAGGAGTGAGTTGTCAGGGAGCACTGGAATTACAGTAAGTCTTTAGGGATAAATTAAAATTAATGCAGCTCCTGACCCAGGTGTTAGATTTGTCCTTTTCCCTTGTGCAACACTGGTGTAAGGAGGAGTGCCCCACACTGTGGACAATTATCCATACTGGAAAGCTTCAGCATGACTCCCAAACAAGGAAAAAAGACTTTAATAATGAAAAGCTTAATGCCCTAAGTTGTACACACAGGGTTTTGCTGCAAGAAGGGACTTGTGGATATTGTCTTTGAGTCTATAGAAACACATAATTCTCTTAAAGCTCCTTTGTTCCTTTGGGTAGCCCGAGCCATGCTGGGTGTGTGTCTCTAATCTTGAAATCTATGAGCTTTAAGGAAAAAATTAAGTTAATTAAAACAGTTTTTACATGTATTGTCAGGTGGTGCTTCTGAGTGTGGGACCAGACTGCCTGGATCCACGATCACTGAAACACAGGAATCTCTTACCATTATCCCCTCCCAAAATCTGCCTAATTTGGACCAGAGCAGTTTGAAACTCTGCTGTTTAGGGAATTAATATCCTATTTCTCAACATGTCTGCTCAATAGATGCTGGTTCCCATGGGGGAAATTGGGAGCCATAGGAAGGAGAGGTGGGTGGGAGAGCACATTAAGCAGCCGCCACTCCCACAAGTATATTTCCTCCTAGCGAGTCGTTGATGAGATGCTCTGGATTTGCAGGAAGCTTGAGTGCTGCCACTTCTTTTTATCTCCTTCCTGTGTCCTGGCAGAGTTCATCTGACAGTAATTGGTGACAGGTTTGTGTTTTCCTCCAGTTCCCTGGAGCAGAAACTCTCCCTTCCCTTGGCTGCTAGCAGCAAAGTCGTAGGTTCCAAGGGCCTTGGTGGTCAGACCCCTGTGTGGAGCTTGTTGGCCCCCCCATGTACATTCCTCAGCCAGGAGCAACATCTTGTACCACTTCCAAAGTTCATTTGGGCTTCTTTCACCTGACTTTGGTGCTGGGCAGGTCTTTGGGGTTCCAGAACCTGAGGGTTTCCTGGTTTTCCTGTCCCAGGTGGCTGCAGGGCCAGAGCCCAGGTTTGGTGAGCTGATGTTGCTGCCTGTGGCAGCCACCACAGATTGGATGTCAGAGCCACAGAAAACAGCAGAAAACTGCCAAACAGGGCTTTTTTAGCATTGCTTGAATTTGCTCCTTTAAAAATGTCGGGGTCTGGAGTCCTGTCCTCATGTGGACACCTCATCAAGGTGCTGCAGCAAGTTGCCAGCCCTGAAGAAGCAAAACCTGGAAAACAAATGGGCTCTAATAGGGAAAATATCTTCATTAATGTCATTCTATTAAAAAGATTTAATTAGTTTTGGGTTTTTTTCCATGTTGGAGGGAAACTGTTTTCCTTCATGCATGGCGCAGATGCCGGTAACGCGTCAATCCTTGAGCATTGCCCGGAGCTTGGGCACCCCCTGCACAGGAAAGAAGGAAATGGTTTGTGTTTGACTGCAAAAATACGGTAATCTGGGAGGCCCTATGGTGGAGGAAGCAGCTCTAAGTGTCGATTAATTGCTCAGGGCTTGGTTTTAATTTTCCAATCTCAAGTTTTCATTCTTTCCCTGTGCAGCCTAGGAACGCCCCTGCTCTGGGCTGATCCCCAGTGTGGGCAGCAGGAAAGGGATTGGGATTCTGCCCCTCTGCCCTGCTCAGGTGAGGCCCCAGCTGCAGAGCTGCCCGAGCCCTGGGCCCAGCACAGGAAGGAGCTGGAGCTGCTGGAGAGAGTCCAGAGGAGGCAGCAGGGTGAGCAGAGGGATGGAGCAGCTCTGCTGGGAGGAAAGGCTGGCACAGCTGGGATTGTTCACCTGGAGGAGAGAGGATGATTGTGGTCTTGCAGTATCTGAAAGCCAGAGAAGGACTTTGGACAAGGGATAGAGTGATAGGGCAATGGGGAATATCTTCAAACTGAAAGAGAGTGGGTTTAGATTAAATGTCAGAAAGCAATTCCTCCCTGTGAGTGAGGTGAGGCCCTGGCACAGGGTGCCCAGAGAAGCTGTGGCTGCCCCTGGATCTCTGGAATGTCCAAGGCCAGGCTGGACAGAGCTTGGAGCAACCTGGCATAGTGGAAGGTGTCCCTGCCCAAGTCAGGGGTGGGACAGGATGAGCTTTAAGGTCCCTTCCCACCCAAACCATTCCATGACTGCATGAAGTCAAGTCACTCACTTTGCTGGGCTGCTCTGTCTGCTGTTGCAGGCCTCCACAACCTTCCCAGGAGCTGCAAAGGGCAGCTCAGAAATCACAGGAAAAGCTTCCCCAAGTCTGTTTGCTTGGAGCAGATGGTACTTGTAAGGATAAGGGGAATGTGTCCTGGGAGGGGCTGGCTTGTCCTGAGGTTCCCCCTTCAGTGAGTTCTGCTGTCAAGACATATTTGGGGCTACTATGAGTTCCTTCTTTGGGAATTCCATCCCTAGGATGCTTCAGGCTTGTTCTGCCTATACCAGCAGCGAGGTGAGCACGTGCCATGGAGAAGGGATGCTTTTGGAGAGTAAAACACACATGCCCTGGGACTGCTGCCAGGGGCTGCCCCAGGTGGTCCTTAAAGGTAAATGAGGGTAAAAAGGCTGGCAGAGACCCCTTTCTCCTGGCACAGGAGGACCTGGAACGTGCAGCCCCTGTGGGTGAATCCTGGTGGGATGTGGTGCAAAGCAGCCTCTTCTCCCTGCCCTGTGAATCCTCTGAAAATGTGGCTGTGGCCATCCCACCCACCCCAGGACTTCCTTCATCAGGGATCTTTAGGGTAAATTCCTCTGTAACTGAGTCATGCAAAGCTGTCAAATGAGCTGTAAACCCAGCTGTGTGTGTGTGCCCCCCTGCTCCAAAGAGATCCAACATTCCCCAAGCCCTTAGGCCGCACTTTGGGGAGGGAATGCTCAAGTCCTTCCATAGTTTTGCACTGCTGGGTTGCATCCTGGTTCCACTGCAGAGGGTTTGATGCCACCAAAGGCTCGTGAACTTGCTTGACGTGTTCAAACTGTGCTTCCCCGTTGCAGCTTGTGCCAAGCTGTCCCTGTGGGTGGCACGTTCCAGCCTGGCACGCTGCAGCCCTGGGAGCCTCATTCCTTGGCTTGTCCAAACACAGGCAGGTGGCTGATGTGCTGGGAGAGGGAAGCAGGAGTGATGCTCTGAGCTCAGCCTGAAGGAAACAAACGGGTGGGAGCTGTACCCTTTGTGGGGAGGCCTCCAGAAACAACAAAATTGTTGGGCAGGGGCCTGGGCAAGGCCCAGAGAAGGTGGGAGCACCTGGAACAGCTCCAACAACTGTGGCAGCTCCTCCACGTGCCCTGGGCAAACAAAGCAGCATCTGCATGGCAGCACCTGAGCCAACGCTGGCAGGGAGCAGCAAGGGGTCGAGAGGGCTGGCAGGTTTCTCATGCACCTTTTCTAAGCTCTCAGGAATGTCAGAACCCAGAGTAAAACACGTCTGCATTACCCTCTGACTCCAGCGAGGTGTGGAATCCCCAGGAACAAGCTGGCTTTGCTTCCTGAATGCCCCCCAGGATTCCAGCACAGCATTGGGTCACCTGTTCCTGCTGCTGTGTCCAGGGCTGTTCCATAAGAAGACTAGATACTATGAAAATTTCTTCCTGCCCAGGGAAATGGTGGAGTCACCATCCCTGGAAGTGTTCCCAAAACGTGTGGATGTGGCACTTGAGGCCATGGGTTCGTGGTGAACTCTCTGGTGCTTGTTGATGGTTGGACTTGGTGATCTCAAAGGACTTTCCCAACCCTGAGGATTCCCTGGCTCTTGGGAGCAGGGCAGTAAGGATGCTCCCCCATCACACAGAGGTCATCAGCTTGCCTCTGGCAGAGGGATCCTGCAGCCCAGCAGCACAAAGGACAGCCACACCTGGGCTGGGAAGAGCAGGCAGGTGTCACCTACACAGCCTGGGGACCTCCCTGGTGCCGCAGAACCTTGAGAGGCCGTGGCCTGCTGGCATCCCTGGCTCCAGGCTGGGCGGTTCAGCAGGGTGGTTCCGTGTGCTCGGGATAAGGCCAGGCTGTGGGACATCCTCCCGTGGAGCGGCCGGTGGTTTGTTTGCCGAGGGAGATAAAGGCTGGCGTGGGCTCCGCCGCACGTGGGGCTGCGGCTCTTGCGCAACCCCGTGAGAATGAAAACAAACCCTCGTTCTTCCTCTTTCCTTCACCCCTGGCATTTAGTGGAAATGCTGATGGGCCTCATTGATGTTTTTATGTTTGCTTGTTGCTTTCTTTCTGGCCGAAGTCCACGTCGCCAGAGATTTTCGGTTAAGCTTTTTCCTGGAAAGCTCTGCCGTGGAAGAGGAGCGCCCGGAGAAGGCTTGGGGCTCTGTGCAGGTGCTTCAGGGGAGGTGGTGATGGGATGCACCGACCAGGGCTGAAACTTCAGCCTGGAAGACAGAGGAAAACTTGGGTGAGAGCAAAACATTTGAATATTTTGAAGGTCACACACCCAGCAGGGAACACACGAGGGGATCATGGAATTGTTTGGGTTGTAAGGGACCTTGAATGGCCATCCAGACCAGTCCTCCTGGTGTGAGCGGGGAGCTGGACTTGGGAGAAATTCAGATACCACTGAGGATATGCAGGGAGAGCTGAGGAGCAGCAAATGTCAGAGCTGGTGACACAGTGCCAGGGTGGCGTGGCTGCCTGTCACCTGTCCCCACCATGCCCTGGGATGGAGCCACGTGTTTGCTGAGCTGCTGTGTCACCGTGTGCTGCCCTGGACCATGTCCTTTCAGTGAGGGGTCTCCATCCAGGGAGCCATGGGGGCAGAAAAAAGGGCCTCAGCAGCAGAGAAGGTGCTGGAAAAGGTCTCCTGAGCTGTGAGGACCTTGCAGTGACTCAGAGCCCAGCCAGAAGGGCAGAGCTGGGTGTCACACTGTGGCTCTGTGGGCACAGTGGCTGCCTTGGTAGGGTGGGGTGTTCACTGCAGCTTTCTGTGAAAAATCTCACCCTGGGCTTTTTGTAGAATCACAGAATGGTTTGCTTTGAAAGGGACCTTAAAGCACATCTCATTCCACACACTGCCATGGGCAGGGATGCCTTCCACTAGCCCAGGTTGCTCCAAGCCCCATCCAGCCTGGCCTTGGACACTTCCAGGGATCCAGGGGCAGCCACAGCTTCTCTGGGCACCCTGTGCCAGGGCCTCACCTCCCTCACAGGGAGCAATTTTTTCCCACTATGCAATCCAAGTCTCTTCTCTTTTAGTTTTAAACCCTTTCCCCTTATTCTATTGCTATTTTCTTGTGTAAAATTTTTTTCTCTCTCTTTTAGCCCCTGTAAGAACCAAAAGGCTGAAGTAAGGTCTCCCCAAACTTTTTCTTCTCCAGGTGAACACTCCTGTCTCTCTCAGCCTGCTGGTGGCAGCTGCTGCTCTTCCCAGTGCTCTGTTCCTCTGCTCCTGTTCCCTCCAGGCATTGCTCTCCAGCCATCCTGGTGATGTTCCTGCAGAGAGGAGATGGCCTGGCTCACATTGAGTCATGGCACTGTTCATCCCTCTTGCCACCCCAGCTCCTGGAGGGAGCCTTTGTGGGGGCGATGTGAAGTGTTTAAAGTGTTTTGTGAACCCTGGGCAGGTGCTCCAGGAGGATGGGCACGATGTGGTTGCAGTTGTCTGGACTTTGTGCTAGTTTTTCCCCCTGGGCTGTGCCCCATGGTGGCGGCTGCCCGCTGAGGTTCCACATGGCACAGGATTCCTCCCAGACCCCAGCTGCCACCAGCACCAGCTCAGAGTGCTTTGAGAGAGCCAAACACCTCCTGCAAACTGGCACCAGGACCCTGGGCTGCTGAGTTCTGTTTCCCATGGGCCCCCGGGCCCCTCTGGTCACACCCTTCTCCTGGAGCCGTTTCCTCTATCCCAGCTTCTCCTGACAGGAGCTGTGCTGGATGCCCTGGTTGGACCAAAATAGAACAATGCCTTCCAGGGTTTTCCTTTGAGAGTGTCCTGTGGGAGAGCACATGGGAAGGACTCAAATGGATGATGTGCTCCCCTCCCATCCGGGCACGCTGCGCCAGGCCCTTGATAAGGCTGGGTGGAAGACAAGGTTTGCAGAAGGGTTGGTGTGAAGGGCGTGAGAGGGGGCAGCCCACAGGGGCCCCTTGAACCCCACCACACCAGGGACCACTCAGGAGAAGTCAGCAGAGCCCATGAGAATGTGCTGTCCCTGCCAGCCTGCTGCAGCTGGAGCAGCTCTTACCCTGGGCACCTCTGTGTTCTGCTCTGAGCCCTGGCTGGGCTGTAGAGCAGGGACTCCAGCAAGCACAGTCAGCTTGGATTGGGCCTGACCTGGTCCTTGGAGCTGGAGCAGGGAAGCCTGGGAGACCGAGCATCTCCTGATGTCCTGGTTAGAGGCAGGACCTCACCAACAGGTATTCCCATGGGCAGGGTGAGTTAGAGGAGCCCTGGCACAAGGAGGTGCCAGGGCCTGGCTCTCCTGTTGGTGTGTGGGGTCTGGTGTTCCCAGCCTGGTGTGGAGGGCGTGGGCAGGAGCTGGGCACTGGCCATGTCCATGGGTGTGCTGTGCCCGTGTCCCCAGGCAGCGCTGTCTGTCCCATCTGGCTGGGCCACATGCCTCCCTCCTGCACCTGGCGAGACCCAGTTTGCCAGCGGGATCCTGCACCTGGAGCAGGAGACACACTGAGCTGGAGATCTTCCCAGAAAGCAGGGCACAAGCCCCACAGGGTTTGCAGCTTGTGCTGGAGCTGTCACATCCTCCTGGTTCCTATCTCTGGGTGTTGCAGATTGTGTTTCCCTGACCTCAGGTGCCCTCCTAGCTCTGCTTGTTGGTGAGAAGGTCGGGAGGAAGGCTGGTGCCCTGCTGGTGGCTCAGGTTCTGCTCTGCTCACAAGGATGTTTCTGTCTCTCCTCTGGCCCTGAGAGCCCCCGGGTCCTTACTGAGCCCAGCCTGGGAGCCAAGTTACATTGGCAGTGCTGGGTGACCTTGGTGTTTACAGTTCTCCCGCCTTTATTTTGGCAAAAGACAGGTCCTGGCAGCCCTGCTGGCAGTGGGGCACCTTGTGCCTGCAGCAGGAATGGGAAGGTTGGCATGCAAAGCCAGGACAATGGGATGGTCATGTGTGATAACTAGAAGCAGCTCCCTTCCTGTTTTCCAGAGTCTTTCCAGCTGCTCCCTCAAGTTGGTGCCAGCCTGGCCACGTCCCAGACGTTCCCTGTTGCCCAGGCTCTTGTTGTGTGTCAGGACTGAGTGCCCTGAAGATGTCTGTCTGCTCCAGGAAAACCCTCAGGGCTGAGCCTCTGGAGCGGGGAGAGAGGCCGTGGCTGTGCCGCTCCTCTGCGAGAGGCAGCACATGGCAGCCTCTGTCCCTGCGCTGGGCAGGACAGGGAGGGACCAGCCCCGGGGCTGTTCCTGGCACTGCACATCCCTTGGCACGCAGGATAGCCCTCCCGGGGGCTGGAGCAAGGAGCAGCCCCTGGCAGGGCTCTGCCCTGGCCACGGTGGGTGCTGCCGGGCAAGCACAGGGAGCGTGAGCCCTGGGGCATGACCCAGCTCTGCCAGGGATCAGCCTGGGGATCAGCCTGGGGATCAGGCCGGGTCAGGCGTCCAGGTGCAGCAGATGGGTTGATGCAATGTGCCTGTTCCTGTTCGGCAGGGAATGTTGCTCACCTGCCCGGGGAGGTACACGTGCTCCATGGCTTGGCACCGCCTGCCAAGCCTTAATCTCCGCTTTTTGACAGCTGGAGTGCTGCTGACGTCAATGCCATGGCTCAGGGGGCTTTTGGGGAAGAATGGGCAAGTCTCTGCACACGTGGGCTTAGCAGGAAAACATCGCTCTGAAACCACAGCGGGAGAGCAGGCAGAAGGAGAAGGAGGAGCTGGAGAAAGGACAAGGGGCGCAGTGCCAAGGGACGCCGCTCCTCTGCTGACTCACAGCCCGCTCTGCCTGGCTGGGCACCATCACTGATGCAGGAAAATGCCACCCTGCGTGTCCAGCTTGCCGGGAATCGCTGCTGGATTCCCTTCCCCACCCATGCTGAGGGTCTGTGCGTGCCCTGGAAGCATCAGGCCTGCCCATCTGATCCCATGGGGCCAGCTGGGATCACTGCCATGGGAAGCTGGATGTTGTCTGTGCTGCTGGGTGACAGCTGCTCTCCTCTCATCCTTGTCTCAAGGCCTAGGGAAGAGGTGTGGGTTTGCCCCTCCCTTCACTCTATTGTCATTAAAGAGGCTGCTTGTCCCTGTCTGGATTGGGCCAGCTTTGGGCATTACTGTCGTGCCTCAAGGGAACATTTCAGGATGCTGCTTGGAAGCCATGCCCATGTCACTTTTGGCTTTGGTCAACTCAGCTCTGCTGCTCTCCTCATGAAGGAAATAGGTGCTGTGAATAGGTTATGGGAACAGCACCCTGTGTCTCCTATGGACTGATCCTGCCTCCAGGAATGTGCAGGTATCCAGGGTGATCCATGTGGTGGTCTGGGGAATGCTGAGCATCCGTTTGTTTCTCCTTGCAGGGGTGGTCCAGGTCCAGCTTCCTTGGACCTGTCTTGCAAAGCCTCACTTATCTTTTGAGCTGGGATAAAGCTCTGGAGAGTCTTGGCATGGATATCATTGCTGCTTCCACTTATGACCTTAGCAACACATCCTGATGGGAATTGTTCTCCAAGCTGGAAATCCTGTCTGCTCTGCTGCAGGGCTCCTGCTCCCCAAGCAGCTCAAGGTCTTTGGCCAAGGCAGTCAACCCTTCCTGCAGGGAAATCGCTCTTGTCCTGTGGCACGGGGCAGCCACCCCTGGCACAGGCTGCTCCACTCCCTGGGCTGGGCTGCTCCACTTTAACATCCTTAAAAATATTTTAGATTAAAAAAAAAAAAAAAAGAAAAAAAAAGAAAAAAAAAAAAAGGCAGCAACCCAGGGGGTGAGGAGACAAAAGAAGAGGAAGTCAGGAGTTATCACAAGTAACTCCAAAGGGATTTTTTTCCTGGCTTAGAAAGCAACTGTGCTGAAGCTCAACCTGGGTCATGCCTGGGAAGTAGAAAACCCTGAAAGCCATTCCAGGTCCTGAGCTGAAAGCCGGGAGGGTCAAAGAACCCTGTAAATAATCTACTTCTCAAATGTAAGTTGTTTTCTTTTGCCCCCCACCCCTGTCAGCACAAAAGAACCTGAGTAACCCTGGAGTAAATTACTCGACATCTTGCCTTAAGTTGCCTTTGGTTATGCTTGCACCACTGGCATGGGGCTGTGTTGCTCCCTGAGCACATATTTTTGAGGCCTTGGAAACTGAAAGTTGGATGACATCCACCAGGCGAGGGTTTTAGCAAAAAGTGTCTCAGTTTTCAGGTCTCCAGGGAAATATCGACCATGGCTTGGTCCAGAGGAGGGGAAGCAGCACAAGTTGTGCCATGGTGAGTTTTTCTGGAGAAAGCTGGATTCCTCACTGCAATTAGTCAAATGCTGTGATTCAGCCCTCTCTCAGCAAATGAGGCATCCAAAAGTATGCAGGGAGTTTCTCTTCCTTGAAATTCTGCTCCAGAGGGTACATGTGGGCTGTACAACTCAAGTTTTCCATCCTGGAGATAAAAATTGTGCTTTATTACCCAAAAAGCCTCCTTTGATCAATTTTCTTGAATGAGCATCCTCTGTGTATGACCTTATCTTCTTGTCCACCTTGCCCCAGGGTGCAGTGGCAAACCCCACTAATTTCTAGCTGATATTCCAACAATATTTTCTGTCTAATATTCCAGCCAAGACTTCACGTGTGCACGTTTCTGTAGCTGGGGGTGTGGGACAGGCTCTGCAGCCCAGCCCAGGCTTTGGAGACCCACGATCAGTTCTGACCATGCCAAAGGCAGTTTGAATATCAAAATAATGAACAAATCAGAGGAAATCACCATAAGCATGCCGGAAGCTTCCCTAGAAACTCAGCTGGGAAGTCTTAGGAGAAGTCTTGTGGACACATTTAGCAAGATGAGGCTGAGGAGGAGATGTGGTGTTTTGGTTAGAAATATTAATAAAAGGTGTTGCTTTCTCCTACAGACCTGACCTACTGCTCCAGTGACCCCAGTGTCGGCACATGCTGTGATTTTAGCCATGACTTACAGAATTTGTGCTCACCTGAAACATCAAGGAAGAAGAGACAGGGAACTGAGTGATTGCATGGAAAAGATGCAGCCTGGTGGCACGAGGGTGAGGGGTCAGAGTGGGGCATGGCATCCCTGATTCCTTTCTTCTCTGGAATCCCTGAGCCCCCTTGTCCATTAAAAAGTGGGATCCCTGCTTCAGGGTTTCTTTCGGGCTCATCTTTGTGACCTCTGTGAGTGCTGTGGGGGTCGAGTTGCTGCTGGTGCAGCTGGGTTTGCAGAGGCCGAGGGGATCCTGGGCTGTTCCCTCTCCAAAACACCCCTGGGTTTGGGCTGAGCCTACGCCTTCCCCAGGAGGGGCTGCCAGCCTTGGCTGGATCATTGCATGGGAGGGACAGTCACCTAATCGCTTCCACAGCATCTCACCAGGATTTGGCTTTCTCTCTGAGCCACAGTGGCAAACACCACCTCCCTGGTGGTCAAGGACCAGGGTCCCAAACCCCTCTTTGAAGCACTGATGGTGCAAAAACATCAGCACGGGCTCGGCTCAGCTTCCTAAAGAGATCCCATTGTTTCACTGGCCCCAGGAGCCAGGGACTGTCTGCCTGAGAGCTGATTCTTGCGGGCTCCTTACAATCAAAAATCACATGTTTTCCATGGAAAAAAGGTTGTGAAAAGCTGACATCTGAGAATCCAGGGGTTTTGGTTCTGCTGCCACCCACCTTGGTCATGGGGCTCCCTCTGGGCAAAGCCTGGCCAGGCTGGGTCAGTCTCCGCTGTGACCTTGCAGATTCCAATGGTTTTGCCACACACAATTCCTTTTTCTTGTTCTTTCAGCTCTGGGAAGAGCACGGCTGGTGCTGAGAACTCAGCACCAGAACCCAGAAAGGCTGAGCTCAGCCTTTCTGCTCATGGCTTCCTCCATTTCGGACAGCTCTGGAGCACACCAGGCAGTGTCCCCTCCTGCGCCTGAGCTGCCAGCACTGCCAGCTCTGACCCCTCCCTGCCTGTGTGATGGTAAGGCTCCAGATGTGGAACACAGAATTCCAGACTGGTTTAGGTTGGACAGAACCTTAAAGCTCATCTCATTCCACCCCCTGCCATGGGCAGGGACACCTTCCACTATTCCAGGTTGCTCCAAGCTCTGTCCAACCTGGCCTTGGACATTCCAAGGACAGGGCAGCCACAGCTGCTCTGGGAGGCCTGGGATATGTTTATGGAGAGATCCCCTTGAATGAATTGCAAAGGGCTCTGGGACAATTCAATTCCCAAGAAATGGAGGGAAGAGATAAGGAAGCATCCCAAGGAGGGAGAGATCAGGAGGATTTTCCCATCTTTTTCTGCCTGGACCACTGAGTGTTGCAGGTCCTTGGTGCTGAGATGGGGGTCACAGGGAAAGAGAGGCAGAGCTGTGGGATAGTGGAGGAGAAAAGTAATGAACAGAAACACCAGACTCTTAGAACCCAGGCGTCTTAGCCTTTCTAGTAACTCAAACTCAGCTCGGTGCTCATCCATTTCTGCAAAGCAGGGGCTGACGTTTCCCTGACCGTTCACTTCTGAGAAATGGCCTTTCCTGTTCACTGAGTTCACCAGACAGAACATCCTGATCTGTGGCTGGTTGTGTGGTTTTGGGGGTTTTTGCTAGCAGAGGATGTTTTGGTAGGAATTGTCTTACTCTATAAAACCTCTTCAGCCCTAAATCCAGCAGCTTTCAGAGAAAACTATCAGAAGATGTGGGTGAAGCTTCCCCCCCTCACTCTACCCACCTCCCTGCAAATTTCCGAAATCCATGAAACTGGGTGGAGGAGGCTGTTCCTTACTCTCAAAAATGCAAGGCTCAGCTTGGTTGTGCCAGACTCTTGGCCAGCCTGGTTTCTGTGAGCATGAAAGGTCTCGGTGAGAAGCTCTCCCCACCACATCAGCTGATATGAAAACCTGCTTCTGGAAAAATACTTTCTTCCTGCCTTTTAAAAACCAACTGCAGGGTGTTCCTGGTGGAGCCAGAATATTTTCCAAGGGCTAAATAATTATGTTTAATTAGTTTTCATTAAGGTGATGCCAATCCACCCTTCTCTTTGGAAACTCAGCTTTTGAAAGGACTTGGAAATAATGAAGCAGGGGACATATTGTACCTGTCCCTCACTCATTCCATCTGTCACGGAAAAGGAGCACCACCCTCCCAAACTCTTTGGGAGAAGGGACCAACAGATTGCATGTTAGATGTCCATCCCTCCCTGGTCATGGAAGATGTGGAATGTCCTGCTGAGGGGCACAGGGGTTTCCCCTCTGTCTCCTGTGTTACACTGTGTGCCCAAAGCCAGCTGGGGCAGTGGATCCTTGCTCCTCACTTGGCATACGACTGAATCACTGGCTTCCATTTCACAGAACCATCGTTCCATCTGGAGCATTAAACCCTGGAATCACAGAATGGTTTGGGTGGGAAGGGACCTGTCCTTTCTGTTCCACTGGGGATGTGGAACACAGAATCCCAGACTGGTTTGGGTTGGACAGAACCTTAAATCTCATCTCATTTCGCCCCTTGCCATGGGCAGGGACACCTTCCACTGTCCCAGGTTGCTCCAAGCCCTGTCCAACCTGGCCTTGGACACTTGCAGGGATGAGGCAACCACAGCTTCTTTAGAAACCCACTCTTCTGCTTGTATCCATGGTGTTTGATCAAAAAATGGTTTCCTCAAGTTCTGCCTCTTATTGGTCCAATTTCTGGTGTTTTCCACTGAGCTCAAGTGCAACACATTCCCATTTAATTAAAGAATTGAATCTGGGAGCAAAACCTGTTTGGATCTGCTTTTACCTTGGTGCACACTTGCTTTGGGCTTTTCTCTGCTGAAACCATTAATTTTCTTCCTGAATCCTTCCCGAGGAGAACCCTTCCTCCAAGAGTTCCTTGCACACATGAAAAGGTGGGAGAAAACAGAGCCCACCACCCAGATGTCTCCACTCCTCCAGCTGTGTTACCCACAAAGCTGCCTCCTTGGTCACAATCCAAGTCCAAGCAGTGGCAGGGGACGTTCCCAGTCCAGAGGAAGCCATACCAGCATTCCAGTCAGCCTTTTCAAAATAATTGCCAAGGAAGAGCACACACCCTCTGTTTGAATCCATCGAATGTCCTGTTTACCTTTCCTCTTGGACACTACAGGAGAATGTCCCAGTATCACCTGGCCCGTAAAGGGAATTATGCATGAAGGCTTGAAAAATCCCCTGTCCTGGCACTTTTCTGAGTTGAAGAGGTGCCAGCAGCCCAGGTGAGAATTCCTGGGATGGGGATTGCGAAAGGCTAAAAAACATTTGAGACTTGGCAGCGTGTGATGGGGACGGCTCTGCCCTAAGGAGCTGCAGGTCTGCTTTCCCTCTTTGCACCCCACACCTGTGGGGTTTGCCCTGTGCCATAAGATTCTGCTTCTGTGAATTGTGTTGTTGTCCAGTGAGTAGAAAGGGACTCGGTGCAGCAGAGGGAAATGTTGGCCTGGGAACCCATCAGAGACACCTTGTGCTCCTGGACAGCATGGCAGGAGCAGGAGAGGGGCTGGAATTCCCTGGGTACATTGTTGTGCAAAGAATGATAAATTGCTTCTTAAAAGACCTCATCATATAAAAACTGAGTGTGTTAAATCAAACCCCACATCACGCTCCGGGTCTTACATCCTCACCATTCCTGTGGGATTCCCAGGAATGCTTTCAGCACCAAGCTGGCAGTCAAAGCACAGCATTCTGCGCACTCCACATGATGGGGCTTGGAGCAACCTGGTCTAGTGGAAGATGTTCCAAAGGGCTTTGGAATGAGATTGTCTTTAAGGTCCCTTCCAACCCAAACCATCCTGGGATTCTATCCAGTGGTTCTATGATCTGCCTGCAGTAGTTCCCCAGGGAACTACTGTCCAAAACTGTGCCAAACTCTCCGTATGGAGCGTCTTTGGACTGTGCCAAAGGTAGCTGGGACACCCCACTCTCCCGTGAGACCCCAACCCAGTGCTGTGTCCCCAGCGAGGTTGTCCCTTCCCTGTGAGAGAGCACTGCCATGCCCTGGCGTGCCCTGGAATGTGTCCACGGGCTCTGGGAGGAGAACCACCCCCGTGGGTGCTGTGGGAGACGTGCAGCCCCCGCTTTGGCACCGGTGCCCTCCTCACAATGAGGGGCACAACCTTCTGCTCTCCTTCTGCCTGGGAATCTGGGTGCTGAAGGTGATGTTCCCGAGGCTGGTCCCTTCAGGAGAGATGTTGGCTGTCGCTCAGTGCTCCGTGAGTGGCTCTGCCTCTTATCTCTGGTGCTGCAGAACAAGGAGTCCCGGGCTGGTGTCCAGCTGGGGATGCCAACAGCTCCGGACAGGCTGTTCACAGAATGATTCCTCCCGCTTCGGTGCTGCCACGCTCTTGTGAAATGTCCTGGCTGCATCAAGGATCAGGGCTGGCTCTGAGGCTGGAGGCAGGGAAAGGCTGGTTGCCTGGGGAACAAAGACAGCACCAAATCCTGCTCTTTCGGCCCCTCTGTGCCCATGACCTGGGAGGAGGATGCCCCGTGTTATTTCAATAGTTATTTTCCCAAGGATCTGTCTCTAGACTGTGGCGGGGCACTGCTCCATGAAAACCCAGGAACTTTGTCCATCTGGATGGCACCAACTGCATTCAAGTGCCAGAGAGCTGCTGTCTGTACCCACCTCTCTGATGGGTTCTGTCCACACCAGGCTCTGATCTTTCCCCTCTAGGTTCCTCTTAGCCCCATGTTTGCATCATATCCTTGGCATCTCTTCTGGGAGTTTTTCTTGCTGACAGGACAGGCTGATGTGCCTGTCCTTGGGTCCTCCCCAGCATTTTGGAGGGGCAGCAGCTGCTGCCAGTGCCAGCACCAGCAACCTCTGCAGGAGTTAATTTTCCTTAATTTGGGTGAGTAAGGAACCTGCTTCCTGATGCATGGATGGACCAGGCAAGACCTGCACTGCTCTTTGTGGCAGCAGAGGGGAACTGGCTGAGTCTTAATTCCTCGTGGCATCTTCCCATCCCTCTGCTGCTGCTCTCTTTGTGCTCAGACAAGGTTTGAGTTGACATTGTCCATCTGAGAGGAAACCTCCTGGTGGGACTGGAAAAGAAGATGAGTCTCCAGGTGCCTACGGCCTTCTGTTGACATCAAGAGCCCACAGAGAGGGCAGCCTGGATCCCTGGAAGACCCCAAACACCAGGGCCTCTGGGGATGGGAGGAGGTGCAGCCTGAGTCATGCAAGAGAGGAACTGCTGCTGTGCTCCACCTATTTCAGTTATGTTCCATCCCCTGCCCGCTTGCTCTAGCAGGGGAGCAGGCAACAAACGATGAGTCAGGCATTGTCCAGAGGGTCTCCAGGGGACAAACATCATGCTATCATCTTTCCTTGGCTATCTCCTCAACAACTGCATCCTACAGCTGGCCTGGCGGCTTCTCCTCCTGTTTTGTTGCTTCCTCCTGGCTGCAGACTGCTGTCGCTGGAAGGGGAAGTGTCGACGGTGCCTCTCAGTCTATCCTACCTAAATTTAAACCATTATTTTTATCTTTCCAGGCTCATTGTGTTTTAAATTTGGAATTAAAAAGTCACATGAGGAAAGCTGTTTTCTGATGTTTGGTGCCTTGTTGATGAGGACCTTGGGCTGGGACAGCCCAGCCTTGCCACTGAGTGTCCTGTGAGGGACAGGGTTGTGTTTCCTACAGACATTCCCCAAAGGAGCAGGGAGGGGGCAGGAGCAGGATGGGATGTCCCATTTCTCTTCCCAGTTGAGTGTTTCCAGTCAAGAGGCTCCTTCAGCAGCATGCCAACACAGAGATAACAGAGGTGGGCACATTTCGGGAAGCGGTTCCCAGAAGTGGGTTGACATTTCTCACTGGTGTGACCTGGGCTGAGGGGTGACTTTGCAGAAGAAGGAAAAGCAAAGCCAGAGGTCAAACACAGGAACAGGCATTGAGGAAATGATCCCTTGCTGAAAATATTGAACTTGTGTGGATGAAAAGACATTGAACATGTCTTTGGGTGTGAGTCAGAGCTTTTCCCTTCATGGTGCTGAGGGGAGCACTGGGCTGTGGGGTTCCTGGTGTCCCCGGGGTGCCAGGGATGCTGGAGTCTGGGCTGAATGGGGTGAGGGCTTTGGTGGCTCCTCACCAAAGGAAGGGCAGTGCTTGGGATGGGATGGCTGGGCAGCCCCACTGAAATCACCCCACGGGCTGTTTGTGAGGAGCTCAACTGGCCCCAAAAGCATGGTTGTGTCCATGCAGCTTCCCATTGTTTTGGCTAGACAGTGCCCACCGCTGCCAGGTGAAGCCAATTCTCCCTCACTCCAGCTCACGGGGAGATCTGAAGAAGGGAGGGAGCGGAAGGATGACTGTGCAATTCCAAATGCCGACCAAACTCCCCCCGTGGCCTCTACCACCCCACCCCTGTGGCAGCAGTGCGTGGTCCTCCCTTCAGGTGAGTAGCTCAGGGCGGTTTCTTCTCTAAAGAACAGCAAGTCCAGTCCCTCTCCTTTTGCTCAGGGTGCAGGGAAACCTTAAAACGCAACTTGCTCCATGAGCTGGCAGCTCTTGAAATGATTGATTTTGGGAGAGCTTCAGGGAACCACCACATCCTTTTTACACTGGGATGTATCTCCCCTTACAGCTCTGTGCTGGCACGTCAAAGAGAGCTGGAGAGGGGTCTCTGTCCAGTGTAGGATCTCAGCTGTGCCTTTTGCTCTGGAATTCAAACCTCTTGACAGATCCTTCATCTGACTGTCAGCTGTCAGATAGAGACGAGGAACACAATGTTCCTGATTCAAAACAGTTTCTAAGGTAAGTAAAGTCAAGCCCATCAGGAAGACATTTGGTCAGAGGAGTTCTTCTGGGTGGGAGTGCTCCACCATGGCTGTCAGAACAATTTATTGATTTCCCTGTAGAAATAAACATCTGCCTCATTTTTTAGGGTGAGGCTGAGCAGCCGTGCAGAGGCTGAGGAGTCACTCAGTCACTCTCTCACTCACCCGGCGGGTGGCTCTGAAGTGGCTCAGGTGAAGTGTGAAGGCAAAATGTGTGTCACGGGAGCTGGCAGCTCCTCACCACACCTGCTGCTTGCTCCAGCCTCACTCCCTTGTGTGACCCGGGTCCTTGCTGTCCTCGGAGCAGCTGGGAACAGTCAGGTTCCCGTGCTGGCACTGCAGTGCTGACACCCCAGACAGGGACTCTGTGGGCTGGGCTGGCCGAAGGATGTGGCTCCTTCCACCAGCCCATCCCAGCACAGTCAGGGGGACATGAGGTGTGGGGTGGTCTGGGAGCTGAAGCACCATCTCCATCAGGATGTTGGACCATGGAATCACACAATGTTTGGGAAGGGACATTAAAGCCATCCAGCCCCACACCCCTGTCATAGGCAGAGACACCTTCCACTATCCCAGGTTGCTCCAAACCCCATCCAGCCTGGCATTGGACACTTCCAGGGATGGGGCAGCCACAGCTGCTCTGGGAAATCTGTGCAGGAGCCTCAGCAGCCTCACTGGGAAGGATTTCTCCCCAGTATCTCATCTAGCCCTGCCCTCTCTCAGTTCCAAGCTGTTCCCGCTTGTCCCATCTCCTAAAGGAGAAGAGGAAAGAAAGGATCCTCTTTCCAACATGTTTGACCGGAATACTTTGATTTTTTTTTCCGTTTGTGTTAAAAATTGTTTCAGAAGAGGAAGGGAAAAAGGGGCACCTTTTGTTTCAAACCCAAAGCTTTTTACAATCATTTAGAATGTGGGGAGGGGGGATGAGGGGAGGAAGATGTTTCAGAGTCCTCAGCCCATTTTTGAGAGGAAACAGCGGCAGATTATTTTGCTCAGAAATGATTGTTTATGAATGTGAGCTAATCACATAGTGCTAAAAAAGGCACGATCTAAAGGAAATGTTTTGAAATTGTGAAAGGGCAATGCTGCAGCCAACCTGAGACTGCAACTTTCTTCTGCTGATGAAGCTTTTCAAGAACAGGGTTTTTTGTCTGGATTGGAGATGGGAGGGGTGGGAGGTTCCTTGAGTCCTCCAGGTATGAGAAACCTGAGACAACAACAAAGCAGCACTGATTTCTCAGCTGTTACCTGTTTTCCTTCCATTTCTCTATGGAAAACTGACAAAACTGGGGTTTTGGCTTCTCTCCAGGGCTCCTCCTGTGCTCTGGACGTGGGTGCACAGGGACTTGCTCCCACCCAGCCCACAGAGGAGATGCAGAGGCCTCCTCCTCCTGTCAGGTAGAAACCAAGATCTTTAAAAACCATCCCCAGGTTACCTGTTCTGTGAAATGTCACATTTCAGAGCTGTTTTGTCTTAATTTGTTGGCCTTCCCCCAAGGTCTTATGGCTCCTCAGTCCAGAACACATCCCACTGTCTTGCCCTCCATTTTCCACATTAAAATAGGTGTTTCCATGAGCTGTGCCCACGGGGACTGCTTGGATGGCTCTCCATGCCCCTGGATGGGGTGGTTGGGTGGCTGTCCTCTGCTCTGCATGTGGCTCCATGGATCCCTCCTGCTGAAGCGGGAAGGGCCAGAGAAGGATGGAAACTGTGATGGGACGACTCCTGTGTTTATCAGCAGAAAAAAAAAATGTCATTTCCATTGGAAAATATTTAAAGGTGTTGCAGCCTTTCAAGATGAAACAAAATCTTTCCTTGCAAGATGTCGATTCCAGCCATTGTTCCAGTTGGACTTGCCTGTTCCAAGGAAAACAAATTTCACTTGCAATGGCTCATGCCGATAGCAGCCCAAAATCGGCTCTTCCCTGCCCGCACGCAGGGCTTGGAGAGGCTCTTGTGATCCAAAAAACCTTTTCACTGTTTTGATCCCAGCTTCTCCAAACAGAAAGTTTCCAGCACCTTTTGGACGACGGACATTGCAGTTTTCCATCCTGCCCTGGGCGACGCCAGCACTCTCCTCTCGGAATGACGCCCGGGATGGAGCCAGAGCTGCCAGCACCAAGGTATGGCCAAGCCTTCACCCTAATTTCGAGATCTGAGCTGCTAAATCTCAGTGCTGGAGGGAAGCCCACGAGAAGAGACACCCTCCAAAGGTGTTTTGTGTGGGGATGTAAAGACCTCCTAGCAGCGGTCAGTTTTTCCTCCTTGGAAAACCTCAGAGGAGGAATAAAGAGATCCAGCTGCTCTGGGCATTCAGGAACGGGTCTGTCCAACCCCACTGCCAGCTGGGCTCCACTAAACCCGTGTCAGCAGGGCTCGGTGGCTGCCAAACCTCGGTGCTTGCTCGGAGCCAAGCAGAGCAGGTTGAATGGCTTGGTCCTGGGGCGTGCTGCTGAGTTTGCTGCCTGAAATCCAGCCTGGCTGATGCAGGGGGTGACCCTTCCCTGGTGACAGCCAAACCATGCGGTGACACCCCACAGCAGCGGGGGGATCTGCAAGATTTCTAGCCAAACAAGGAGTTTTTGTGAAACTTCTGAGCAGTTGAACAACAAAATGGAAAAAAAAAAAAAAAAAAAAAAAAAAAGAGATGATTACACAACTTTGTTGGCACTCCTGTTGCCATCATCGTTAAATAAGTCAATATATAGTATAATAAAAATATTTTGCTGCCTATTAGTGGAGACTGAAGCATTTTCCTTGCAAACACAAAACTCTCATTCCATATTTAACAATGCCCAGAGCTTCAGGACTTGCAGCAGTGTGAGTGCAGAGCCAGAGATATTAGGAATGAGATGTGCTGAATTCACTCTCGCTTATCCTCTTTTTATTGAATTTAACCTTTTTTTCCAGAGGGAAGCCTACAAGCATCCAAAGTTTGTGGTTTTACTGTCCTTAGAATGGCTTCAGGAGGGATCAGATCAGAGCTGTGATCTTTGCACAGTGCTTGGACCAGCTTCTGTCATGTAATGGGGTAAGAGCCATTAAAGCTTTTGGATATTTTTCTCTTTTTTAGTTTAATTTCCATTCAGTGGTGGCTGCCAGAGCACTTGGAGATCTTTTAAAGGAGGCAAAGCAGCTAAAGAAAATAATTTCCAAGTTTAAGGGCCACAGAAGCTGTGGCTGCCCCATCCGTGCAAGGCCAGGTTGAACAGACCTTGGAGCAACCTGGGACAGTGGGAGGTGCCCCTGCCCATGGCAGGGGGTGGAACTGGGTGGGCTTTAAGGCCCCTCCCAACCCAGACCACACTGTAATTCCATGATATCCCCAACCAGGATCAGCTCTTGGAGGAAGTGAAGGTTTGCAGTGGGATGTGACCAATGTGGGCGCTTGGGAGTCCCATGTCCGAAACCACAGAGACACTCCCACCCTTCTGGCCCTTCCTGGGGTGTCTGTGGGGATTCTGTGCTCACGTCAGTCCCTCGTGTGTCAGAGAGCAGAGACTCCTCACCCACAGTGAATTAGAGGGTGTCACACGGTGACACATCTCACACAGGGATGTGTCACCTGCCAGGCCTTCCCAAGGGAAGAAGGAGGCTGACACCTGAGCTCTCCGTCTTCTCCTGGGACGGCCAGTGCAGCTGGGCCACAGCCAGCTGGGAGGAGGTGATGCTGGCATGTCACACCTCCTTCCCTGAGCTGGGATGAGCCCCTTGCCATGGGGAGTCCCTCTGGGTAGGACCCTCCTCTGCAGTCCCACCCCTCAGCCCTCGCAGCTCTGCAGCCCTGCAGGGATTCAGGACGCTCCTCCAAGCAACGGCAGGACTTGGTGCTGCTGGATGCACCAGCTTTGCCCTGCAACCCATTCTGAGGCAGAGGAGAGCCTGGAAAAGTCTGTGTCTCCAGGGTGTGAGTCCATGGAGGTGTGGAGGTTAGGGAATTTTACATAAATATTTGACTCTACCTTTCAGGCAGCAGAACCCTCGCTTAGGGGCACTGTTCCTGAAATATTTACCAACTGTGCAGTTTATTGGCAGTGGGCAGAAGTAATTTAGATTGTCTCATCGTGATCACTTGAAGCAATCTCAAGGAAATGCAATCCTGCTTTGAATGGCTCTGTCAGATCCTTGTCTGCCTCCTTTAATTGCTTTTCCTACAGGATACTGATGCTTTAGATTGCAAATCCTCCGAGGCAAAGACTGTCTCTTTGTTCTGGAGTGCAGAACACATCCTGCAGGGAAGGCCGGGGCTCTGCCTTGGCTACAGACATCTGGCTGTTTGAAATGCTGTGCTCAGGGAGTGCCAGGAGGGTGTGAGGGCTGGGGGGGCCTGTGGGTGCCCTGTGGGTTCCAGGTGACCCCTGGCATTCACAGCACCCCCACGGCACCGAGGGATGCGCGTCAGCGCCCATCCTTCCGTCTGCCCTCGTGTATGGCACAACACAGGTGGGCAGGGCGTGGGGTAAATTATCTGAATTGCAATCTCCCACCTCCTCCTTTAACCAGCCAGAAGAGTTTCTCCTCTGGAATGTCCTGAGCTGAAGGCCCCACATGTGACACCTTGGGGCTGGCATCTCCAAAAGCTCTTGGGGAGAAAGGAGAGGTGGGAAAGGTGTCAAGGAGAACGGAGAGTTTGCCCTCCCACCAAAATAATCCACCCCTCAGGTCATCTCCAGTTTTACTGAAGAGCCTCTGTTGTTGTTGTTGTTGTTATATTTATATTTCTATTATAAATATTTAACTGAAGAGCTTCATGGCATTGTCATTACTGATGGTGAAACTCAAGTGGCCTCAGAATAAACAAGAGTTGCTTGAAACAGAAAAGGCAGAGGAAAAGAAAGTGGTTGTTTTATGAGACACAAAGCACAACCAGGGCTCATTTAAAAGCATTTCCTCCATTGCCCTGTTGGCTCTTAAAAGTGGAGGAGCTTCTGCCGTCCTCTCTGCTCTTCCTAAAATCTCAGCCTCCCAAAATCACAGCGTCCCAGTTTCCATCCTGCAGTCACAGCCTGGCAAAACCTGCCTTCCCATTTATTCCTCCAGAATGCAGCTTGCTTCTGCTGCTGCCCTGCAAGAGGTTTGCCTGCCTGGCTTTGGATTCGGGCTGGAGCTGCTTGACGTATTCCTTAGTCACCCCACGGGAGGGAAGGTCCAACCCTGACATGCAGCTCCTGAGGAGCTCCCTGCCTCCATCCCACCTGGCCTCACTCCCAATCCCGGCCGTAGCTCTGGCTGCCCTGCAGGGCTGGTGGTGGCCTCGGATGGAGGACAGGCAGTGTCACCTCCTGCTCTGGGGCTCAGCCGTCGCTTGTCCCAAAAGCAAATCCCCTATGGCCTCTCCAGCGTGGGGACAGCAGTGTCACCTCCGCAGGGATGGACATCCACGGGGGAGCTGGTGGATCACCTGCCCCTCACTCTCCGTGCCCAGGACAGTCGGGCTGTGAGCCAACCAAGCCTGTTCTTCAGGTACAACTGTGCACTTCCCCTGAGGAGTATTCCTGCTCCAAACACACGGTGCTGCCAGACCAGACCCAGCTCTGTCATTCCCAACCATGGGCACTGGCAGGAACCACTGATGCCACTCCGGTCCTTGTTCCCCCTGTGCCACACCACCAGCCCTGGAGAATAAATGGAAGCTCCAGGGGGGGGTTGTGTGCTGCTCTGCTCTCCCAGGGGCTGGCTCTGGTGACATGGAGGGGGTTCTAAATGCACATTCCCAGCACAGTGTTTGTACTTGCAATTGTGAAACCTCCTGGAAGCCCAGGGGCTCTGTGTTTGCTTCCCCAGCAAATTAATTTTCATTCAATGGCAGCTGTCAGAGCACTCTGAGGTCTTCTAGAGGCAGCAGAACAGCTAAAGAAAATAATTTCCAGGTTTAAAGTTCAGAGCAGCAGTGGCTGCCCCTTCCCTGGAAGTGTCCAAGTCCAGGTTGGATGGAGCTTGGAGCAACCTGGTGCAGTGGAAGGTGTTCCTGCCCACGGCAGGGGATGGAACAGGATGAGTTTTAAGGTCCTTCCAACCCAAATCTTTCCATGATTTCTGTGTTTTTAAAGCCCAGTTGGCAACAAATAATTGAGCAGGACAGGCTGGAGATACCACAGAGGAAAAGTGAGGTGCTTCAGTCCCTGCCAGACTGAAGGTGGGTGGTGAAGCAGAGTGAGCCTTGTCCTCAAACAAGGATCAGCCACCACTCGGTGGAAACTGAGGAGGGGGATGTGGCCAAAGAGTCTTCACTCATGTAGAAGCAGTTTGACCCAACCACCTCCCCAGCAGAAGGAAAGTGGCTTCAGAGGGTTCTGATGTTCTGTGAACAAGGTGAGCACCCCACAGAGGGACTTGGCTTAGCTCCTGCACTGCTGCACCAGTGAAAGTTCATCCTGGCCATTGGAAACATGCAAGGTGGGCATGTTTCACATGGAGACAAACCATTCCACTTGTTCTGGATGAGGGAAGGGGCTAGGTTGGAGGGTGAGCTACTGGGTACGTGGAGAGCTGTGGTCTGAGTTAGCTGATTCCCTGTCAGCAGCATGAGGGGTTCTCCTTCCCCTGATTCCTTGCCAGGGGAGCGTGACCACTGGAGGAGGAGCATGAAGCACAGCCCAGGAACCCTGTAAAACAAAGCAAACCCTGTAAAACAAAGCAAACCCTGCCATGGGGGATCTCTCCTGCCAGGCACTTTAACATCAACCCTATCGCCCTGACCAAGCACCATGAGAAGAATGTGAAACCCAGCTCTCCACCATAAATCCCTTCCCTCCTGTGCACTCATCTTCAGGATGAGCCACTGCTTGCCAAGAAAGTGAAATTCAGTAGAGAAGCCTCAAAAAGAGGCAAGAGATCCCCATTTTCTCACGTGCAGCTCATTTTGTTAACTCCTGTTGCACAATCTCAAGCCTGTGATTTAAAAGCAGTGTTGGTGTAGGAAAGCTGGAGATGAACGTGTGTCCAAGGGCTGGAGTTTCTGTTCCAGCACGATAAAAGTTTGGGAAATGTCAGCAGTGCTCTCTGATGGTCAGAGATGACTGGACTTTAAACTCAGACCGTCAGCTTTTATTGTGTCACTATGGCTATTTAAGCTGCCATGGCTTGGGCAATGCTCCCTGCTTGGGAAAAACTGGGACCTCTTCCTGGAGCACAGGCTGGGATGGCCTGGGAGCTCTTCCTGGAGCACAGGCTGGGATGGGCTGGGAGCCCTTCCTGGAGCACAGACCAGGTGGGTCAGCAGGGCATGCAGCCCCGGGGGGTGCCAGTGCGGCACAGGCTGGGATGGGCTGGGAGCCCTTCCTGGAGCACAGACCAGGTGGGTCAGCAGGGCGTGCAGCCCTGGGGGGTCCCAGTGCAGTCTGTGCTCATGGCTGGGCATGAACCAGCTGTTTTCTTGCCTTACCTATTGCAAGAGCTGCACATTGAGAAATACAACGGCAGCATGCTTTGCCAGCATCATTTCTCCCTGCCCTCCAGCAAACTGGCCCTGCTGGGGCACTCCCCATGCCTGAGACCCAGCAGGGGCTTGCTGGGGATGCCCAACCCGGGCAGGACAGTGGTGCCTGGGGGGACAGATCCTGTGCTGGCCAGCACAGCTGAGGCTGCTCCAGCCACTGAGAGGGCATGTGGTCAGTTCCCACCAAGGACCTGCATCCATGAAGAGTCTGGAGCACCAGGAGAGGCTGAGGGAGCTGGGAAAGGGGCTCAGCCTGGATAAAAGGAGGCTCAGGGGGGACCTTCTGGCTCTGCACAACTCCTGACAGGAGGGGGCAGCTGGGGGTGGTCAGGCTCTGCTCCCAGGGAACAGGGACAGAAGGAGAGGGAATGGTCTCAAGCTGTGCCAGGAGAGATTTAGATTAGATATTGGGAACATTCCTTCCCAGAAGGGGTGGTCAGGCATTGGAAGGCACTGCTCAGGGCAGTGGTGGAGTCCCCATTCCTGAAGGGATTTACAGAGGTGTGGATGTGGCACTTGAAGACTTGGGTTAGTGCTGGACTTGGCAGTGCTGGGGGAACAGCTGGACTCCATGGTCTTAGAGGGCTTTTCCAATCTAAACAATTCCAGTGGGGCAGCAACATCCAGCCCCCAGAGGGGTTCACTAGAGGCAGATCCAGAGGGTCCCATGCCTTTTTGACCCACCAGAGCCTTTTGCCTCCCCTTGTGGGGGTCACCATGCCCCCTCCACAGGGTGTCCAACCCTTTCCATGTCATGGGCCATCAGGGCAGGGATGTTTCCCTGCTGCCAGGCCGGGCTCAGACTTGTAAGGCATCTTCCCCACTCTGTTTTGCTTTGTGGAGACAAATTTGTAGGGAAAAGCTGGAGTCAGTGGCCAGAACAGCTGCTGTGTGAGGGGGTTGTTATGACAAAGTGAGCCTCACAGCTGCTGCAAAATAAACCCAATGGGGAGCGGGTCAGGCACTGCCTGAAAAATTAGGTCAGTGGCACGCTGGGCTCCCGGGGAGGATGGGAGAGGAGCAGAGGTGTTGGTTTGCTGGAGCTTTTCTCTTGGTGAGGCTGAAACTTCCATGTCTTGCCATAGAATGTTGGCTAAAAGGGCTTGGCTAACTCTGACAGGGAATAAAGGGTCTCTTCATGCCATGTCCTGGCCCCAGATCTGGCAAATTCAGAGATGGAAGCCGAAAAAAGAAAGCTGGAAAACAAGGATGCTTCTTTTGCCACCCCAAAGCCAGCGATACCCACCCGTCCTGGGACAGGCTTCAGAAACTGGGAAGCTGGCAGCCCAAATGAGCCCTTTTCATCTTAGCAGCGCTGACTGTCACAGTGCCCCAGGCAGGTCACATCCCGAGGCTCCTCACCGGGGGTCGGGCGGCGGAGGCAGGGAGGGAGGGAGGGAGGGAGGCAGTGCCCGGGAAGCCGCTTCCCATGGGCTCCAGGCACCCTCTCGTGGTGAGCACCCACGGCCGGGTGCCACCCGCCAGCCCTCCCGGGAAACCCTCCCGGGAGCTGGGATTTATTTCTCCAGCCTCAGGACAGCGCAGGGTGGTCCCCACTCTTTGGCGTGGGGTCCCCCTGTTTTACACAGGGAAGCGGTAACGAGGACAGAGCACCTGAAGCTGGTTTCTCCTCCGGCTGGATCAACCTGCCCTTCTCCTTCTGACGCGTTTCCCCCTGTCAGGAGCTTGCAAAATAAATCAGTGCTTTGCATAAACAAAGCCCCGAGAGGTGTTGGTGAAAAAAAACAGCGCTCATGAGCTTCACGAATGCAGCTTTTCCTGTAAAAACAAACACCGAAGTTTCTTTTTTCCCTCCAAAACCCCACTGCCCGGGGAAGGATTTCTCCATCTGTCCTCTCGGTTTCCCCCTCCCACCATCTAGGAGCCAAAGCTCAGCTGCTGAAAGGTGCCTCCCTTTCTCCTCGCCCCTTCAGGGGACCTTTGGATTAAAATCCCAGTCGTTTTCCTTGCGGCAAGGCTCCAGTGCCGGCGCGGTTTCCTTGTCCAGCCACGTCCTGCAGCCGGGCACAGGAGCCCAGAGGCGGCTCGGGGCGCTGGGTGTCCCCGCGGGTGGGTGTCACTGTCACCCGGCACAGCCCGCACTCCCCAGGCGTCCTCGCCCCTCGCTGCTCCATGCTCGCTGCCTTTGTTTCCTGCGACTTTAAAGTTCCCTCGGCGCTCAGAGCGAAAGAGGGAGGAGAAAGCGTTTCATCATCGCTCCCGGGAGCCGACTTATAAGAACTTGGCGCTGCCGCTGCCGGGCTCACTCGCAGCCTCGCAGGGATTCCGGCACAGTCCGTGCGGCCGGCGGGACGGGCCGGGCCGGACAGCGGCGGAGCCCACCAGCAGCCCAAAAATCCCGGGCTCCCCGGCAAGCCCTCGCCATGGGAGTCCGCCCCGAAGTTGGCAAATCCCCGGTTGACATCCCCAAGAGCTCCAGCACCTGCTCCAGGAGTTTTTTCTGCAACATCAAAGTAAGGATGGGGCAGAGATGCTGGCGGGGAGGGAGGGGGGTTCTTGTCCGGAGAGGGAGCCCAGCCCACCCCAGGCATCCCCGTGTTCCTCGTACGCACCGCGGGTGAAACGAGGGGTGTTTGATGATGCAGAATTTGAACATCAGCTCCTGGGGCAGTCCTGGGGAATCCTGCCTGGGCAGGGCCGGGGGGGCTCTGCGGGTTCGCAGTGATGCCCTGCACGGCACGGGGGTGTTTCACCCCATGGAGCAGCTCTCCGTGAGCTTCCCCACGGCGTCTCGTACACGGTGTGCTGCTGCCTGGGGAATGATTAACCACATCCTGGTGTGAAAAGAAAGCCCTGCCTTAGAATAGCACTGGCTTGCTTTAAAAAAACTCGTGTGAGCAGAGGTTTTGAGTGGCAGAAACAAAAGCTCGGTGGGCTGAGGTGGATTCCCGGCGCTGCCTGCCCAGTTCCTCACCTGCTGCCCCGAGAGCCGCCCCCTGCCCGAGCTCCAGGCTCCCGAGCTCGCTGCCGGGGGAGGGCACACCGCTCCCCCCGGCCGTGTGTCACCTTTCCCATCCTGCCTTCACACCCGCCCTCACCTGGCTTTCCCCCCGCCCCGCTCTTTGGTTTTTGGATGCGCACCGAGGCTGCTGCACGTGCTGGTCCCTGTCCCCGGGAGATCCGCCGGGATGTCCCTGGAAGGGGGATTTCCGTGCCTCCCTTGGCAGCGCCTCCTCGCACGGGCACTGGAGCAGCCGGGCGCGGTGTTTGGGAGCGGCTCCGGGGATGCGCGGGGCAGGACCCTCCGTGCCGGCGCTGCCGGGGCTCCCCGGGCCGGGCCGTGCTTTCCCACCGCTGCTCCTGCTCTGCTGCGTCCGCGCCTCCCAGCCCGGGGTTCTCAGGATGCGCGGCCGTGGGGAAGGTGTCGCGGTCGGGATGGGTTTGGGGTTTGTTTTTCGTTTGTTTGGGGCTTGTTTGCCATCACGCTTCCCTCGCCCGCCTGGAGGACGGTGCTGCCCGCTGCCCCCTGGGCTGCGCTGGAGCGCTGTGGGAATGCTGTAGGGTACCACGGGGCTGCTCCTCCTCACAGCTCCCAGGGCTGGAGGCATGATCCCAAATGATGCCTCCCAGTCCCATATACCCCTGAAGGTCCCCACTGCCTAGGCTGGGCTATTCCAGCAGGTGACTTGATGATACTTTTTGGCTGCGGGCTTCAGGAGAAAGAGCTTGAGATTACCCTGGGTGATTTCTGGGCTACACTGGTGTTCCTCTGCAGGGGACTGCTGACCTGTCCTCTGCTCTGCTGGAGGTGCAAAACTTGCCCCCAGCCCCCTCCAGACTGCTGCAGTACTAACACTGAGTTGGGGTGAGTAAAGTCACCCAAAAACCAAGCCCTTCCTGCAGTTCGTGCTCTATTCTGGCAACTGGCAGCAAGCAAAAACAGCCTGGAGTGAAAAAAAACATTGCCAAACCCTCTTGCAGGATGTCAAACTTTCGGATTAAAGAACAAAAGCCCCAACAAATAAGTGCTAGTCCATCTGTACACCCCAGAGGCAGCCGCAGGGTGCGGGCTGTGGGTGCCCCAGAGTCAGGCTGGGTGCTCAGCACCCCACATGCCCCAGGGCACTTGCATGGGACCTTTTAGGGGCAGATGACTCAGGAGTGTCACTTTGCTAGTGGCAGGAAAACCATTGCCTGAAGAAAAGCTTTAAAACTGCTTTTTCAAGTTTTTATTTCAAAACTTCTAGTTCAGAATTGTTTCTGGTTTAGAAAGTCAGCAGTCTGGCAGTGGCACCGTGCAAGCGCGTGAAGGAACAGTTTGAGCCCTACCCAAACGAGCTCGTTGGCATCAGAGGGATGATGTGCTCCATCTGGGATGGTGGGCAGTCAGGACGCACATCCCTCAGAGAAATATTCATGCCTTTAAGAAAAAATGTATAAATTGACAGGCAACAAGATCCCCCACCCTTTCCTGACCTATCCACTCTTCCTGTCCTGTGACAGCTGCATTAAAAACCTACACATTAACAAAAGAACTGCTTCAGGGTCAGAAAGGATTAGCCTGTGTGCAGTGTCAGTCCCTTCAGCCCCCAAAACTGTGTAGGATGTCAAAGGATCCCAGTGGAATTTCCAGATTTGGGGAGTTTTGGAGTGAATGGTCATCAAAGCATCACAGTGGAATTTCCAGGTTTGGGGAGTTTTGGAGTGTGGTCAACATCTGGCTTTGAAAGGGTTTGTAGCTCTTATTTGTACAAGAAGCCACTGGTGCTATGAATGATGGATTATAAAAAAGCCTCATCCAGCCCCAAATTTTATGGGAAGCTGCAGGCATCACCCTCCCCAGAGCCGTCAGACACAACATCCTCACACAGACAATGACAGGTTCCGATGGGGACAGTATTTCCAACACAACAAAATTCCCTACATTTAGCAGGCTTGGAAGGACACAATTAAGACTTGGAAGAGTTAATCACAAAGCTCATATTTAATCCCCAAAACCCATGTGATGGGATCATATCCAGGGTGTCTTTTGCAGGGCTGGGGCCGAAATAACAAATTATTTTTCCATGTAAACCATCTTTCCCCCCCATGATCCCTGTGACAGGGACCACCACCCCCTGCAGCAGACCCCATCCCTCCCAGGGTGTTTTCCAGAACTGGAGCCACCTTTGGAGGTGTGGGAACACAGTGGTGCCAGGGATGGGCATCGGGGAGGGTGAAGTCCTGGTGGAGAGGGGCAGTTTGTGGGATTCCATGGGATGGGGTTGGAGTCCTGGGGACACGGCTGGGGGTGCAGGAACGGCGCAGCTGCACTTCAGGAAGCAATTCCCTGTGGATGTGGCCGTGGGCTCGGACAGGCGCGGTTCCAGCTGCTCGCCGTTCCCTGTGGAGCCCGGCTGTGACAGTTCCGCGTGGAGCTGCGAGTCACCGCCGGTCACACCGGGTCTGTGAGGGCTGAGGCAGTGACACACAGCGGGCTCGGTCCGCGCTGATACCGCCGGGCTCCGCCTGGCCCGGCCCCAGCTGTGCCTCCCAGCTGGAACCAGCCCAGCCACTGCTTCTGGTTTGGGTGCAGGGCTGCCGAGCCCTCTGCCCACTGCTCCCACCCTCGTCCCCACAGAGGAGACAAAGCAGAACGCAAAACTCCTTCAGGTTCCGGGGCTGGGAGGTTTTGGGGCTGCTGAGCTCTGACCTCAGCCAGAGACCTGGAGCATCCCGGTAACCCCACAGCACTGCTGGAGATGGGGGTGATGATGAGATATTTAGATGGGATATTGGGGAGAAATTCTTTGCTGTGAGGGTGCTGAGTTCCTGGCACAGGTTGTCCAGAGAACCTGTGGCTGCTCCATCCCTGGAAGTGTCCAAGGCCAGGCTGGATGGGGCTTGGAGCAGCCTGGAACAGAGGAAGGTGTCCCTGCCCATGGCAGGGTGGAACAGGATGGGCTTCAAGCTCCCTTCCCACCCAAAACTTTCCATGATTTCTCTGATGAGCAGGACATCCCCCTGCCTGGACGCTCACCAGAGCTGCCAGGGCTGTGCTGACTGGCACGGGGCTTTGGGGACGTGCAGCTGTGCTGCTCTGCAAGTGCAGCATGAGCCCAACCTTCAGGTGGATGCCAGCACCTGGTGGCACTGGGGACACCGGGAAACTCACAGCCTAAAGGATTGAAACAGGTTTAAAAGGTTGGTCTTTTTGATACCCACACATGGCCAGGGACCCCATCAGTGTCCCCCAGTCCAGAGCCCCAACCATGTGGTTTAAGCTCATCTTGGGCTTGATGATCTTGGAGGTCTTTTCCAGCCTTAATGAGGCTATGATTCTCTGTCCATTTTCTGCTCCCAGACAACCACTGGAGAAGGATTATTTCACAGGAATTCTCTGTTTACAGAGCCTCAGATATTTTGGCTTCTTCGCCTTTACTGTCTCATTGGTGGTTTTGAACTATTTTAATTGATTTTGGGATCCCCAGGAAGATGACAAGGAGGAGAGCTTTATAAATATCTTTTGATTTAGAGGAGCTGGACTGGTTTCAGCTGGAAGCTGGAGAGCACAGAGGAGCAGTGTGAAAGTGTTGAGAGTGCAGGCAGAGGGAGGCCTTTTTTTTCCATGCCTGCAGACTGCCTGGCATGGAAAAGGAAACAGGAGGACAACAGAGAATTATTCTCACTTATGTCAGCCGGAGGTGATCCAGAGAGAGATTTAAAAGCCTTAGGAGAGGTTTAAATTGGGTGTTGTACTGGGGCAAGGAGAGGGAGGGAATGGAGGAGGGTAGGAGAGGGGACAACAAGGTCAGGAGGAGACTGTGGGCTCTCAGGGTGTGATAAGGCTTGGAAGCATCCTGGGGTGAAGGTGCTGGGAGCACGCAGGGAGCAGTGAGCAGGAGCAGGGAGCTCTCCTCCCTGGGGAGGCTGGATGCCTCCAGCAGAGGAAACAGAGCCTGGCCTTGGGGTCTGAGGTCCCAACAGCAGCAGGGCAAGTTTTTTGTCCCTTCCTTCCAAGGGACTAAAGGAATTTGCTGAGGAGTGTATTCTAGAAGCCTGGAGATGTACCAGTTGTGCTCTCATATCCTGTTGGAAAAGATTATTAATTGCTTTGTTTAGCCAGAACAGGAGATTTATCAAGTCACAGATCTGGAGGCAGTGTGGCTGTAGGTTTGGAGAGGGAAACACAGAAAGGAGAAAGTCATGGCTGATTAGAGCTATTGATTTAAGCAGGAAAATCAAAGCAGTATTGCAGTTCTGGGCACTGTGCAGGCAGGCACGGCGGGCTGGATGAGTGTTTGTGGCAAAGACACAAGGAGGGTCCTTAGTGACATGAGAAGAAGGACCAGGATCTTCCAGCATTTGTGGTGATGCTGCTGGCACCAGACAGCACAGGTTGGGTTTAGATGGTCCAGCACCGCTTTGGTGGGATCAGGCTCCAGAAGGGAAGAACCACCTGGTCTTCACCAGCAGTGGGATAAGGAAAAAGATAGGCTGGAAAGTTTAGTGGGATCAAGGTCTAGGAGACCAGAGACAAGGTAATTTTATGAGGGGCGAGGTGGTTGGGTGCCCAAACACAAGCAAGGAGTGGTCAGTATAGATAAGATTATCGGGAGCAGGACGGGAGAGGAGTGACGCTGATAGGAAGCACGAGGCCGGCCGGGCGGGAGCAGTGTTTGCACACACTTCTGGGTCAGGCAAAACACAGCCAGCCTGGACCTGCCCTCAAGGAAACCCTCCTCGGATCCTGATGCCCCAGAATGAAAAGACACCTTCAGGAAGGAATGAAGGAAGACCAACCTGCCGGAGGGAGGAAAGGCTGAGGGATGCCCGGCGTCCTATTTTGAGGGCGGTATTTTCTTGGGAAGCATCCCACACTGAGGGTCCGCCTCAGCAATCCTCTGCAGCCGAAACCCCCCCTTCCAGGCAAAGCTGGGCTCACCTGGGCCTTGCAAAGGGATACAGTGCCAGGAAATCCCGTGTCTGTGTTTGTTGCAAAAAAGAGCAAATATTGTCTTTGCACGTGACAGCCGGGGGGTGTAAAACGTGCATGGCTTGGCAGTAGACAGTCATCATTCCAGCGTGCTTCAGGCAACCCCTGATCAGGTTAATTTTCTTATTACTTTATTGTTTGTGATAGAAATCCCACTGAGAAGCCAGCTTCTGCCACCAGACCAGGCTCAGAGGTTTTGTGCTAAAGAATGGGCTCTGTGCAGGGTGTTTGGTTCCCTTTATGGAAATGCTGTGCTTTCTTTCATCTTTCATGGTACTTTTTGATCAACGAATCCAGGCAGCTGCCCATAGGAAAGTGATGCCAAGGAGGACTGTATTTCCTCACTCTATTTAACCCTAACCCTAACCCTACACTTTCCATGTCCAGCTGATATGTTTCTTTTGGACTGAGTGACCTCAGCTGTCCTACTGCAGGAGGATCTCCCAGTGTAGTAAGAGTTATCTTACTACTCTAAAATAAACACTCTGTCTTCTCCCTCTTAACATTTTGGGGCTATTCTTATTAATTCCTTGAGTTCCCCCGTCCTTTTCATTTTTTTTTTCTCTTGCAAGCTCAGGAGATTAAAGTGGAGGGAGACTCCAGAGGTGGGCAGCTTGGAGTCTCCTGCTTTGGGAAGAATGTTCCCTGATTTTGGGATGAAAGTCTTCCGACTTTCCACTTGGGTCAAACAATTTTGCTTTGGACTCAACTCCAATTGTACTCTGCAGAGGGAAAAACAATGGAGCATCCTTTCTCCTAGTCCTTTCCAAAGGTTTACTCCAGCCAGATTAATTTTGCTCTTGGTCACGTCCTACTTTGGTGTCACCTGTCCCATCACCTGGGAGCACCTGGATAAGTTCTGTGAGGGTCTGAAGCTCTCCAGACAATCCTTGTGTCCACCTAATGAACAAAGCCCTGGCTCTTTCCATCCCCACTGCTATGGGAAAGATGCTGGACACAGCAGAGATTAGCACAAGTGCCGTCAACTTTTCCACCCTCTTCATCTCCAGCCAGGGCTGCCACGGGGAAGACACTGGAAAATGAGGTGAGAGATTACTTTGGACATGAACTGTGGAAGCAGAGTAGGGAATTAATATCCTTATTAATTAATACCCTTAAATCACTCCTCCAGGTGGAGCAATGGCCATGCCACATGTAGCAGGATCCTCCCAAAGCTGTGGTCCTTGCAGAGCAGAGTTAGGCTCCCGCCTGGAAGAGCCTTATCCTGACTCCTGGAGATCCCTGGAGGCTCCATAGAGATGGTTCACGCCTATGAAATGAAACCTGAGTATTTGTTGGACACATCTCAGGCAGAAGTTTAGGCTGGGATTGGCCAAATCCTTGCCAGTTCCCCATTGTCCAGAGCATGGAAGGACCAGTCCTCCCCCTTCCCTGCCATGGGATGGGTTTCTCTTCCTTTGGAAAAAGCCCTGGGAGGTGCTGGTCCCCACGAGCTGGGTGGGGGCAGCAGCCTGTCTCCCCCAGGAGTTTGCTTCCCTTCTAAATGCAGCTCCTTTTGGAAAGGAGTCAAGTGCCTTGTATAAACAGCCTGGGGTCAGGATTGCTCCGAAACGAGGGGATTTTGGGGGGGGTCCACGTGGGTGCACGCCTTTGGCCTTCCTGTGCTGCTCCCTGCCTGGCTGCAATCACTCCTTGCCTGCGGCTCCAAAAATACTCCAGGCTCCCGTGGGAGCCTGTGCTCCGGAGGGTCAGCACTTGGGAGTGCCCCCGGCTCCTCAACCTCCCACCGTGCCTTCGCCCTCGTGTCGGCTTTGCGTCAGCGAAACCTCCCTGCGAGTGAGCTCGGCTCTTCCTTAAGAGCCCCTTTGTGTCATCAGGGAAGATGGATTACGGCAGCTCCCTCCCCTCCTGGGGCTGCTCGGCGGGAACATGGGGCAGCACAGCACATCTGGTGCAGCGGGAAGGGCCAGGCCGGGGCTGCTTTCCATGCACCAGCAGGTTGTGGGTGGTCAGCATGAACGTGTGGGGATGGAATACATGGGAAGAGAGACAGGGATGGGAGAGACCCATGAGGATCTGTGAGGGGACACAGGAGAGTGGTGCCCCTCATGTCCACCAGCCTCAGGGGGTGCATGGACTCCTTTTGGGGAGCCTTCCAAGTAAGGCCCTCTCCCAGTTTTTTGCACTCAGAGCCTTCAAGGTTTGGGATGTCCTTACTATAATTAAAACAGTCTGCTGAATTCAGGGGAAGTCTTGAATCAGGCCTCATCTCCCCTCCAGACACTTGGAGTGTGTCTGGAAAATCCACGCTCCAGCCGCACAAGTCCTGGAGCAAAGGTTGTTTTGCCTTTCTCTGGCTGT
This sequence comes from Onychostruthus taczanowskii, assembly GCF_017590055.1. Lineage (NCBI taxonomy): Eukaryota > Metazoa > Chordata > Aves > Passeriformes > Passeridae > Onychostruthus > Onychostruthus taczanowskii. The sequence goes on along the minus strand of NW_024502680.1, from coordinate 4,546,771 downwards.
TTTGGGTAGCAGGTTCTTCCCAAGGAAAAAAAAATCACCCCTGCCCTTCCCCTCCCATTCTCTGGGCTCTGCACATCTGAGGGCTGAGGCTGCTGTGTGGTCTCAGGGTGGGATCACATCCCTGGAAGATCCATCCGGCTTTGCCGCCTTTCCGGTTAATCCTGTAGACAGGAGCTGGATTAGGAGGACCCATGGGCAAGGGGAAGCAGTCACACCCCGAGGTTTTCCTCTCCCTTTGCTGGTGCTCTCCAGCTGCATTTCTCCCACCTCATCTTCCCTCCTGGCAGGCAGCCCCAGCTTGTCCCCAGGCATCTCTGGATCCAGGGCTCCGTTTTGGCCATCCCAGGTTATCACCAAGGCACAAACACACCTCGGACCCTCTCCTGGCAGCTCTGCCTGTTCCTCCCTGCCCTCTCCACCCATGGCTTGTCCCTCTCTTCTCCTGCCGTGGTCCCCATCGTCCTTCCATGCCTCCAACCCATCTCCTGCCACCCCCAGCATTCTGGGGAGCCAGCCTGCTCATCTTGCCTCCGTGCCAGCATCCCCTCTATCCTTGACACTCCATGTCCCCATCTGCCCTGGGGTCAGGCTGACATTTACTGCGCTAAATTGGGCCTCGGTGATCCACCCTCTTCCCTCCCTGTTGGTAAACAGCTTTGCTTCTGCGGCTGATGCCTGGCTCCGGGAGAGCTCTGTGTCCAGCTGCTCTGCAGCTCGGGTGCTCCCGGAGCGCTGCTCTTCAGCCGGCGCTTCCTTGCTCCAGTGGCTTCTGTAGAGTCTGGCCAGAGACTCTAATTGATCTTCTCTGGCCACAAGGTCCCCTCTCCAGTTGCCATCCTCACAGGAGCCACCGCTCTGCTCCAGATCAGCCCGCAATGATTCCAGGTCAGGCTGGAGAAGGTGGTGGATCCAGGATTTTGTCCTGGAATGGGAATTCAAATGTGGGAGCTGATAGTGGGAGGATGGAGAGGTCATTCAGCTCCAAGAGTTTACTGGCAGATATTTCACTTCCACTTTGGCCCTGTCTGGGAGGATTTCCCACGTTACACCCCAAATTCCTGTTCTGCAGCTTTTTTGTCAGGGCAAAGTCCTGGCTTGGGAGTTTGTCCTCTCCTGGTTATCGCAATGGCAATGCAGCCTGATGCCAGCCTGTCTGCTCTACCCCTCCCAGATGTGGCTGGGGACTCCGTGATGGCAGCTTGTGCCTGTGATCCTTCTTTCCTTGTTTTTTGGGTGTTTGCCTTCCTCCTTCATCTTCCCCATGGTCTCCAGGTTTTGCCAAGCCTGCCCTCACACTGCCAGGGGCTCCATTTTCTCCTTCTCCTTCATCTCCATCCTCTTCTCTTTTTCTGTCTGTCAGCATCTCTCCCATCCCTTTTGCTTTTAGATTCCCAGCCACATCTTTTGGCTGGATCTCTCTTCCTTCACAAGAGAAGACTCCCAAGAAACCATTTCCTTGCCCATCTTCTACCCAAATTCTGCTACAATTGCTGGGCCTGGCCATGTATCATCCTCTACTCCCTAAACACAACTCCACCCACTTATGGAATTTGCATCCTCCAAACTGGTCTTTTTTGATTTTTTTAAAATCATTTAATGGGTCAGGGCTACGGGGTGCTACCGCCCTTCCAGATAAATACTCATAAGGACTATTGCTGCTGTTCTGGCCAAAAACACCAGGAATTTGTCAGCCCTGCAGTACCTTTGATCCCCCATCCATCATCTCGCACTTCCCGACGTTATCATTGAGGGACACTCTTCCGGTATTCAGCAAATATTTGATTTCCTGTGAATCTAAATTAAAAGACCTTCCCCCATTTGTATTTTTTTATATTATTTGTTTGTTGGGATTTTAAAAAATTGATTCTAAAATGCTTTTGGCACTGTGTGGAAGCATTCCATTCTAAGAAAAATAAAGGAAAACTGTTCTGACTAAATATAGATCAAAAGACACTTGTGAGCTGCCTCTTGCATCCCTGGCTGAGAGCACTCTCCTCTCGCAGCCCACCCGGGCTCTTTCAGCCAGATTTCTCCCAAACTCTCTGTATTCTCTCCTCTGCCTCTGCTCAGCTTGGCTCCTGGCTCAGCTCACTGCCCAGCTCAAGGGAAGATGCTGGGTTTGGAATACTATTTTGGAATCTTCCAGCAGTGAGACCACGCTGTGCATATTTCATCCTCTCCCTCTGGGGCTTTTAACGCCCTTTTTCAACTTTTTCTAGCAACACCCCTTGGAGCAGGTTCAGTTAATTGACTTTCCAGCTGAGTGAATCCCAGGATGCTCCATGCCAGAGGTGCAGCCTTTGGCCAAAGCCAGCTGGAATACACTCCTGCAGGATGTGGTCACCAGCAGTTACGCAGCAGCAGGGCACTGTGGTCTCATATGGCCTCAAAGGGTGCATGGAGAGGCTTACATTGGATATCAGGGGAAATTCTTCACTGAAAGTGGGGTTAATCATTGGAACAGGCTGCCCAGGGAGGTGGTGGGGTCACCATCCCTGGAAGGGTCCAAACAGTGAGTAGATGTGGCAATTCTCCATATGGTTTAGTGGGCATGGCAGTACCTGGTCAAAGGTTGGACCTGATGACCTTGGGGGTCTTTTCCAGCCTTAATGAGTCTGTGATTCCAGCTGGGTCCTCACTGGGGTGGCACTCTCTGTTTGCCCACAGGTGTTTGTGCTGTGCCATGGGCTCCTCCAGCTCTCCCAGCTCCTCTACAGCGCCAACTTCAAGAGCAGCCTCACCACCATCGAGAAGCGCTTTGGGCTCTCCAGCCTCTCCTCAGGTTTCATCTCCAGCTTGCACGAGGTAACTGGGAGAGGAGCACCCAAAGGGTGGGCAGGACCTGGGGGCACCTTCCCAAAACAGGGTCTCAGGGCTGTTCACACCCAGGGCTTCCTCAGCCTCCGTGTGCTGGGAGGAGCAGCTGTGCTCTGGGACACCTTGTCACACCTCATTCACACCTCGTCACACCTCATTCTGCTCTGCCACCTCCAGGGGGGGAACGGGGGTCCTGTGGTGATGGCTCTTGGACAAGAGCAGACTTACACTGGATGGAATTCCAGAATGATTTGGGTTGAAGGGGTCCTTAAAGTCCATCCCATCTCATTCCACCCCCTGCCATGGGCAGGGACACCTTCCACTAGCCCAGGTGGCTCCAAGCCCTGTCCAACCTGGCCTTGGACACTTCCAGGGATCCAGGGGCAGCCACAGCTCCTCTGGGAACCCTGTGCCAGGTACTCAGCACAGTCGCAGGGAAAAATTACTCCCCAGTATCCCATCTTACCCTGCCCTCTGGCAGTTTAAGGCATATTACTGAGCTGGCTGAGGATGTTCTCACACTTTCTTATCAAGAAATCCCTTGGAATAAGTTTCCTCATTCACATTTTTAGGAATTCTGTCCTTCCTATCAGCTCTTCAAGGCCTGACAAAGGCCAGGAAAAGACCTGCTGGCAGAGACTTTTTTTGCTGACACCAACTGGCCACACACTTTTTTGTGAGCTCCCTGGTGAGCACATGGGATGCTCCACCAAGAAGCTGGACCCTGGGAATCTTCCTGTATCCCTGGGGAAGTAGATGCCCAAGTCTTACCTCAACCAGCATGGACATTTGGGATTAAAAAGATGTCTCAGGGCCCACTGAGACTTCCTGCTGTCTGTGACTGTGTGAGGTGCCCTGCCTGTCCAGGACAACAATCTTAGTGCGTTGGTGCCTACAGCAATTCCAAGAACAAAACCCACAAAGAGACAAACAATGGAGCCCACACAAACACAAATACAAAGTTTTCTTAGCCATACATAGAATCACAGAATGGTTTGGGTTGGAAGAGACCTTTAAAGGCCATCTTGCTCAACCTCCTGCAATGAGCAGGGACAGCTTCAACATGCCAAAGTTAAAATGATGTTTAGGTTGTCCAGAGCTGTTAAAGCCCATGTAATGGGAATTTTGTGGTGTTCACCCACTTGCCTGAGCGAGCTGTGTGGTTTCATGGCTTTCTAGTTGATGCTGTCTGCAGCTGCAAATGCCCAGGGTCAAACATTTGCAGTGAGCTGGACTTTGTAGCAGGCTCATGTCTGTTTGAGTCACAGGAATGGAGGCAGTATGTTTCATTCCTTGCTGGTTTTGGAGGAATTGTCAGTTTATGCCACATCGGTCAATCTCTAAAATTTCTTCACTGAAAGGGCTGTCCAGCCCTGACACAGCTGCCCAGGGCAGCAGTGGACTCCCCATTCTCTTCCTGCTGTCTGTGACTGTGTGAGGTGCCCTGCCTGTCCACGACAACAATCTTAGTGCGTTGGTGCCTACAGCAATTCCAAGAACAAAACCCACAAAGAGACAAACAATGGAGCCCACACAAACACAAAGTTTTCTTAGCCATACATAGAATCACAGAATGGTTTGGGTTGGAAGAGACCTTTAAAGGCCATCTTGCTCAACCTCCTGCAATGAGCAGGGACAGCTTCAACATGCCAAAGTTAAAATGATGTTTAGGTTGTCCAGAGCTGTTAAAGCCCATGTAATGGGAATTTTGTGGTGTTCACCCACTTGCCTGAGCGAGCTGTGTGGTTTCATGGCTTTCTAGTTGATGCTGTCTGCAGCTGCAAATGCCCAGGGTCAAACATTTGCAGTGAGCTGGACTTTGTAGCAGGCTCATGTCTGTTTGAGTCACAGGAATGGAGGCAGTATGTTTCATTCCTTGCTGGTTTTGGAGGAATTGTCAGTTTATGCCACATCGGTCAATCTCTAAAATTTCTTCACTGAAAGGGCTGTCCAGCCCTGACACAGCTGCCCAGGGCAGCAGTGGAGTCCCCGTTCTTGGAGGGGTTTAACAGACGTGTGGATGTGGCACTTGGGGACATGGGGCAGTGGTGGCCTTGGCAGTGCTGGGGGAGCAGCTGGACTTGATGGTCTTGGAGGGTTTCTCCAACCTAAACAATTCCCTGATGACTATGGGATGGGGGGCAGGTGTGGGTGCTAGAGCCTCAGACAAATCACATGGAGGCTGTGATGTCATTCATGCCAACAAGGGATGCCCAGAGGTGGCCGAGGCCAGGGAGTGACCCTGTGGCTGGAGAAGAGAAGGGAGCACTGACGCGCTGTGAGCACGCAGAGCAGGGGGATGCTCCTGCTCCTGTGAGCGCCAAACTCCTCCTGATGAGAGCCCTGTCCACCCACCCAGACTCAGCCATAGGGCCTGGATGTCCTCTGTGACGTCTTCTCACGTTCCTCCCTCTTCTCTGTGCCTTTTCCAGATCGGCAACGTGGTGCTCATCATCTTCGTCAGCTACTTCGGCAGCCGCGTGCACCGCCCGCGCGTCATCGGCGTCGGGGGGCTGCTGCTGGCCCTGGGGGCCTTCCTGGTCACCCTGCCCCACTTCCTCTCAGGCCCCTATGAGTACACTGCCCTCAGCACGGGTGAGTGCCCCCAGCTGTGCCCCACAAACCCAGACCCAGCTGCTCCAGATGGGGGGCATGTGACTGCCCCCCAAAAAAAAGGGGGTGTTTCCAGGGCACACGTGATTCAAACAGTGGTTGAAGGCAGAGCCTTAAGGTGGGTAGTTGCTGGTTAAACCTGACATTGTTATAGCTTTGGAACCCTTTCTGAATGCAAAAATTATGTGTGGGGTTTCTTCTGCTTCTCCTGCACATGTTATTCCAGCTGTTGTTACAGAATCATAGAATGGTTTGGGTTGGAAGGGACCTTAAAGCCCATCTCATTCCCCCCCCTGCCACGGGCAGGGACACCTTCCCCTGGCCCAGGTTGCTCCAAGTCCATCTTTGAACACTTCCAGGGATGAGGCAGCCACAGTTTCTCTGAGAGAGAGTAGGTTTAGATCAAATGTCAGAAAGCTATTCCTCCCTGTGAGGATGCTGAGGCCCTGGCACAGTTGCCCAGAGAAGCTGTGGCTGCCCCTGGATCCCTGGAAATGTCCAAGGCCTGGTTGGAGAGGGTTTGGAGCAACCTGGGCTTGTGGAAGGTGTCCCTGCCCGTGGCAGGAGGTGGAATGAGATGGGCTTTAAGGTCCCTTCCAACACAAACCATTCTGGAATTCTGAGATATAGCAAAGCCCCCCTGTCCCCAGGGCCTGCTCTGGCCAGGATCCTGATCTGATCCAGTCCAAGGAAGGCTGCTGCTTTAACTGGGAAGGCTTTGGGAACAAGCTCATGTGAACAATGACAGCTCTATTTTCCATGCAGAATGGAAATGACCCAAAAGTTCTGCACAGAACACAATTCTTGCAGAGCACCTTTGCTAAACTGAACAGGATTAGAGATGGACTGCAAAAACAGATGGACAGGGCAGAGATATTGACATTATGAGGACTGCCTAATGGAAAAGAACACATTCAGTCTGTGAACAGCCCATGAAGGTACTTCAGTCCTGGTTGGAGTTTCCATGGCAGTCTGGAGCAGGGTGAAGATCCCCGGTGTCTGGGTTGTATCAAGAGGCAAGGGCCATGATTTGGTAGGAGCTGGGCTACTCCTGAGCCATGGTGCAGCAGGGATTCAGGGCAGGGTGTCCTGCTTAGGGCAGCCACCTGACCCCAGAGGGCATCACACCCTGTTCCTGCCTGGGTACCAAAAGGGAGCAGAGACCACAGACAGAAAAACCAGCCATGGGTTTGGTCTGCCCTCATTAAACCCAGAGCACCCTCACTCCATGGCATGAACTCTTTAAAAGTGTGATTAAAATCACAGCCTGGTTGTTTGCTGACCTCAGTATAATACTCCAAAGGAAGGCCAGGGTGATGAGAACTGCTGAAGAAAATGAGCAATCCCTCCAAAATCCAGCAGTTTGTGCTTACTCAGTGAGTTTGGGAGATTCCTGCTATTTGGGGATTTAGTGTGGGAGGAGGCAGGGGATGTACCCAGCGTTGAAATGCTCATTTTTTTCCCCTTCCAGGTAACAAGAGCCAGGGGCAGGTTGAGCTGTGCTATGCAGAGAGTAGATTTGTGTGCTCAAACACCACCCGGGACCCCGAGAAGGAGGCCAGCAGTGTGTGGGCCATGATGGTCATTGCCCAGCTGCTGGCTGGCATCGGCACCGTGCCCATCCAGCCCTTTGGCATATCCTATGTGGACGACTTTGCAGACTCCAACAATTCCCCACTGTATGTTGGTACGTGGGACCATTGCTGCACACTGTTTTGTTTCACAGAATCCCAGGATGGTTTCGGTTGGAAGGGATCTGAAAGCTCATCCAGTTCCACCCCCTGCCATGGGCAGGGATACCTTCCACTAGCCCAAGCTGCTCCAAGCTCCTACATCCTTGTCTTCCCTCTGCAGTGAGGGATCACTGTTCCAATGAATTGTCCCACTGATCCCTTAGAATTCTCAAAACTGCAAGGAAATTGAAGGAAAGAGGGCTGAAGGAACCTGAAAGGTTCTGAAGAGGAAGGAAAGTGGGATTGGTGTGTTGTTTTTAATACAGGTGCTCCCTTCAGGGCTGTGGGAATGTCTGTCAGGGTGGATGGTTCCAGGGTTGCCTCAATATAGCAGAAATTCCATCTCCCCAAGTCCCATTTCATTTTACGTCTGATGCAGCTCAAGCTCACTGCCTGCTTTTAAACATCTTGAGAAAGCTGTGTAAAGAGTTTCTCTCAAGGAGGGAACTTGGATCCTGTCATTGCAAACAAAGGAAAAGAAAATGTCCCGACCTTATGGGTTATCTATTTTGGAATGGGAGGGTTCAGCTACACCCAAGGTGGTCTGGTGGCCTTTTTGTCCTCAGAATCTTCCACCTCACCTGACGTTTGAACCAAATATTTTGGTTCAAATATTTTTCCTTGGATCTGAGGATTAGGATGTGTTTGTTTCCTTGGCCATGTCCTAGAGGATATGGAGGTCTCAATCACCTGTGTGAGCCCTGGATGTCAGTGCCCTGCTGCTCCCTGGGGTTCATGAATATCATGGATATTACTGATGTAGCTGACAACTTGTATTTTGTCAGCAAAGCCTTTTTGGCATCAGAGCAGGGGGACTTTGTGCACAGGCAGCTGCCTTCCCCCTCTGTTCCTGTCAGATAAACACCAACTTCAGTGTTGGGGCAGTGGGGACCTTCTCACCATCTGAAGGGTGATGAAGGGTGTTTTCTCCCCTCTGTATGTTGTGCCACATTCCTGCATTTCCTGGGAAGACAGAAGCTGTTCCTGTCAGATAAACACCACCTTCAGGGTTGGGGCAGTGGGGACCTTCTCACCATCTGAAGGGTGATGAAGGGTGTTTTCTCCCCTCTGTATGTTGTGCCACCATTCCTGCATTTCCTGGGAATACAGAAGCCATATCTGCATGGAAACTGCATTTCCCTGCTCACAGGGGCTCTCTCTGCTCCCTTTTCCCAGCCATCCTGTTTGCCATTGCTGTGTTTGGCCCTGCCTTTGGATACTTGCTGGGGTCCGTGGTGCTGAGGCTCTTCGTGGATATCGGGAGGGTTGACACTGGTGAGTATTGCTCAGACAGCAGAGGTCCTAAAGACCCTCTGTGGGTCAGAAGGTCACTCTGAGATGAAAGGTGACAGAAGCCACCAGTCCTGTGACCCACAAAACCCACTGCCCTGGAAAGACTCGACCTGGAAAAGCACCCCCAGCATACTCCACTCTGTCATCCCATAAGGACAGATACAGGTGGTCCTGACACCACCACTGAAGCAGAGCCCTGGGGCAGGGACATTCCTGTGCCCAACTCATGGTGCTGCACTGGAGGGCATGGCTGGGGTCTACCCACTGCCACAACACTGAGGAGGTGTCCCACAACCCCCGCGTGGTGGTGGAGAGGAACAGGGAAATATGAGGAATCCAGGGATGGAGAAGACAACCAGAGAGAAATCACTGCCCTGTGGATAAAAAGAAAACTTGAGTGTACTCATCCTCCTCCCCAGAACCAGCACCTGAGAGAGAGGGGCTGAGCTGATGCCACCACAGGGATAATTTGCTTTATCCATGACATGTGCTTATTATTTCTGGTAACTTAATCACTAAAGAATTCTCCCCAGCTCCATAATTAACATGGCTTTTCCTGTGTTTCCTTAGAGAGCCTGCCTGACATTTTTGTCCGATGTGCTTATTATTTCTGGTAACTTAATCACTAAAGAATTCTCCCCAGCTCCATCATTAATGTGGCTTTTCCTGTGTTTCCTTAGAGAGATCAGAGCCTGCCTGACATTTTTGTCCAGTGCCTGATAAGAATAATAAATGAACGTGGGCAGGAAATGCCAAAAAGCCTTGGTCCACTCCCCGCGGCGGCAGACGGATTTAGCAACCTCTGCCTGGTCGCTCCATGATGACATCCAAGCTCCAGAGTGGAGTGGTCCTGTTTGGGGAAGCGGGCTGATTGTTTCAGTGGGGTGTGGGCTCCTCTCCTGTCACCCCTGGCACGGAGCTCCCAGCAGAGCTGGCCGTGGTTCCTTCCCAGCTGCCACATCCCGGCCGTGGGTAGCCGTGTCCCCAGGCCAAGCCAGGCAATCTGTCAGACCTCCCGTGAGCATCACTCGGCCCAGCCAAAGGATGTGTGTCCTGGAGACACAGTGGCTCTCACCTTCTCCTCCTTTTTCCGGAGAAGGCGCCCAGAGTTTGGTCCACTCGGAAACCGGGAGCTTCTGCCAGCACAGGGCCTTCCCTCGGTCCCTGCGAGCAGAAAGTGACCGAGCCTGGAACAATGGAGAGAAACTTTTTCCAGGAAAGCAGCACAGCCTTTCCCAGTCCCTGTTTTGGCTCAGCATCCCTGTCAGCAGCATGGTCCCACCCACTGTGTTCTCCAGGCAGAGGATGGAGTCAGGCCCCCATAATCTGTGCCTTGCTGACTGGCTCGGGACTTAGAGTGAACCTGTGCCACCAGAGTGCTTCCATGCTGACCAAATCCATCCTGCAGTCACCTGGGAGGCTCAGTACAGTTGGGATGAGTGGCAGTGGTTGTTTTCCTAGCCAGGGAAGACACAGGTCAAACACGACCAGGGCCGGTCTTGCCAACACCGGTGGGAGTCCTACCTCCATACATTTGCTGTTACATGCCAGAGGAGAGACCCTTGGGTTGTGCCCACAGGGACTCTTCATACTCCACCAGTCCACATTTTCATGGAGATCTGTCCCTTGGAGCTCTTACAGTGTGTCCTTGTGTGTTGCAATGGCAGTGGAGCTGACGCCGAGCGACCAGCGGTGGATCGGAGCCTGGTGGCTGGGTCTGCTCATCTCCTCGGGCTGCCTGGTGCTCACCTCCATCCCTTACTTCTTCTTCCCTCGGTACATGCTGAAAGGAGAGGTGAGACCTCATCTCCAGAGGCTGGAACGGCCTGGAGCCAGGGATGTGTTCAGGGAAGGAATACCTGTCCTCAGAGGAGAGGGGTGGGAGGGAGGAAGGCGGTCCAGCAACCCTGTCCCATTAAAACAAATTTTAAAAGGTGGAAAATAATTAACATGTATCATTTTGGTGTTTTCAAAGCCAAATCCCACTGGTTTTGTTACAAAAATACTTTAGTTCTGTTTTGAAATTGTTTATTCATTGATTCTTTAAAGGTAAAATTAAACCCAAAATATTTCACAGTTATGGCTAAAGGACTCACCAGACCTGAGCTGAATTATCTCTAACTTTCATTTTCAGACTTTTTGCAGAGTTAAAAGGGAGGTATTTTGTCAGGGTTCAAGGGAAGAAAGATTTCCAAGTTCTTGCAACCTGCCAACAACAAGCTGTTGTCTTGCTGCTCTGCTCAGGGGCTGCAGTGATATTTGAGATAATTCACTCCTTTAATCACAGAATCCTGGAATGGTTTGGGTTGGAAGGACCTTAAAGCTCATCCTGTTTCATCCCCTGCCACAGGCAGGGACACCTTCCACTATCCCAGGTTGCTTCAAGCCCTGTCCAGCCTGGCCTTGGACACTTCCAGGGATCCAGGGGCAGCCACAGCTTCTCTGGGCACCCTGTGCCAGGGCCTCACCACCACAAGAATTTCTCACCAATATCCCATCTAACCCTAATGGCAGTGGGAAGCCATTCCCCCTTGTCCTGGCACTCCAGGCCCGTGTCCCAAATCCCTCTCCAGTTCTCTTGGAGCCCCTTTAGGCTCTGGAAGGGGCTCTCCCCAGAGCCTTCTCCTCTCCAGGTGAACACTACCAGCTCTCCCAGCCTGCGGAAGTGCTCAGGGCACGTGGGACGGGGCTTTGCTCTGATTGTCAGGCTTGGCTGGGGGTCAAAGGCCCCTGGGACCGACCCTGGCCCTGCTGAGCCTCCCTGTGCCAGGACAGTGCCAGCCCCTCTCACCGCAGGCTGCTCCTCTCTCCCTGCCAGGAGCGGAACACCGAGGCCGGGATGCTCAGGAAGATGGAGACAGGGGCTGCTCAAGACACCTCCCTGCTGGAGTTCATCAAAAGTAAACTCCTGGGGGTGCAGGAGAGGGTGGACAGGGATGCTGGGCCATGCTGTGCCATGGGGAGTGGCGGGTGGGGACCACCACAGCAGCAGCTTCACACCAGGGGGGCTTCTTGGGAGTCCTGGGGAGCCCAGCACCGTGTGTGGAGCAGCTCTGGCACCACGAGGGCCTAAGGACCAAGGGAAGGTGGGCACAGCCTCCCTCTTGAGGCCCCTCTTCTTTGGGGCCTGAATTGTTTCCAAATTTTGTGTTGAGGACGTTAAAGTGGTACAGTGTGCCAGAAAAGGGTCTCTGGGAGGTTTAACCCCAGCTCCAGGAGTGGGCATGGTGCTGCCGGCGCCGCCAGCTCCTCCACGAGGTCACTCCACTGCGGCTGACCCTGTTTATGTGGAGCAAAGAGGCTTGAGAGGGATGTCACTGCTGAGGGACCAGATTAATGACTCCTTTAGCTCCAGAGGATTTCTTCCCAGATAAAGCCCCTCCCTCCTTGCCTCTTCCTCCACTGCAGTCACATCCTGGAGCAGTCAGTTCCCTCTTCTCCTCTCTTTGGCCTTTAATGGATGCTGGCTCTCCACCACTCTCTGCTAATTAGAAAACTCATAAGAGACCAAATAAACAGAGTTGCTCCCAGGGTCCATCTGCCTCTGTTGATGGGGCCAGAGGACACAATGTCCCACCAGGAAAACACATCCATGGTGCTGTCAGCTGCTGGGACACATTAGGGTGTCTCCCCTCCTGCTTTCCCATATCCACAGACATCTCCAGTAGATCATCACCATCATCCCACAGACATCCTTACTGGGAACAGGCTAAGGGTGGGCGTTTATTGCTAGTACAAATTGCTGGCGTAGGGATCATATGGCCAAAAGACATTTTTCCTACTGTTTCCCTGTAGGATTCCCGAAGATCTTCCTCAGGCTGCTGCTCAACCCCCTCTTCATCCTCCTGGTGCTGGCTCAGTGCAGCTTCTCCTCCGTCATTGCGGGTCTGGCCACCTTCCTCAACAAATTCCTGGAGAAGCAGTACGGTGCCTCCCCCTCCCAGGCCAACTTCCTCATAGGTGAGCACAGAGAGAAGCAAAAAATATCCATCAGCAGGGAGCCAACTGCCCATATTCTCCAGGCTCTTAAAATCCTGGAGAAGAAGCCTGTGAAAGCTCATTTTTGGATGAGACCTGGGGCTCACCTTGGGATAGTGTGTGACTTTCCTGACCTGTAGTTCCACAGCTGCCTTGGGTTTGGGCTGTCTTGGACAACAGCTGGATCTGTGGGTTCTCCCAACTCCAGAGGGGTCCAGAGAGCTGCCCCCTGCCCATGGAGGGGTTCTGGGCAGGCAGGACCCCCCTGAAGGCTCCGTTCCTCTGCAGGAGCTGTGAACCTGCCAGCAGCAGCACTCGGGATGCTGCTGGGAGGGATCATCATGAAGCGCTTCTCCTTCTCCCTGCGCGCCATCCCGCGCTTCGCCGTGGTGGTGCTCGTCTTCTCCATCCTCATCTGCCTGCCCATCTTCTTCATGGGCTGCTCCACAGGGCACATCGAGGGCATCTACCACCCCAGGTAATGCAGGTGCTGCTCCCAGCTCCTCGTTTCTCCAGCTCTTATCCATGGGGAGGGACACACGCAGGTGGAGAGGCAGAAGACATCACCATGCTGCTCCTTGATTTGCACTGCATGGAGGAGATCTGGGTGCTTCACAGCCCAGAGAGCTTGGGAGGGTGTTTATCCATGATTTTCTGGGCCAAACAAGCAGGGTGTAGTTTTTCACTCTGGATTTTTAGGGGGAAATTAGTAACATTGTGTCCACATCACTTCACACGCTCCCAGTGTTCCAGCTGGACATCATCTTTCTCCTCACCTCAGTGCATATTTTTGGCTCTTACCATGACTTCCTAAGATAAAAATGACATTTGTGTACGACCAAGGCTTGATGTCAAGTGCATTGAGCTCATTTCCCAGAGCACTGCCAGCAAGGAAGAGACTTCTGATGCCATCTTCCCACATGGGGTGGAGCAGCCCCATCCCACCCTACCCATGGGCAGCTCCCCAGTGCCACATTCCTGCCGGATTCAGGCTGTGTGACTCCAGCAGATGGGGGAATGAGGGAAGACAGGGCAGATTTGGGGTTGTTCACTTCACTTCCACAGCCATCAGGCTTGTTTGGGAACATGCCCACTTTCAGTTTGTGTCCATGTGGTGTTTCCAGCTGTGGCTGTTCACACATCTGTTTGTGCAGCTTTGGATGAAGCCCAGGTCCATTTCTACAGGCTTTTGGCCGATTAATTTTCAGCTGAGGAAAAAAAAAATAAAATAAAAATAAAAAAAAGATAAAAGAAGTGTGTCAGTACTTGTTTGTAGACATAACATAATTCCTGTGACATTCACTGCACGCTTCCAGAGGTACCTGCAGGGATCAGGGGCTGGCAGAAGGCCAGGCTGCTGCTGGCAGTGTCCCAGCCCAAACAGGAACAGGAAAACTGCTCAACTAGTAAAAGGGATTTTTTTTTTTCTAAATTCCTCCTGTCCTATTTCTTAATTTTTTGCTAATTTCTCCCCCCTCCTTTCTGGCAGCACACCCAATTCCCAGCAGCAGGTTAAGGCACGGGTTGGGTGCCAATGCTCTAAGCAGATCTTCCACCCCGTGTGCCGGAAAAACACCACGGAATACATCTCACCCTGCTTCGCTGGCTGCACCAACAGCACCACCAACCCCTCCAACCCCAGACAAACAGTGAGTAAAGCAAGTGGTTAGCAAAGCAGCCTTGTTGGGAATAGTGGAGTGATGCTGCAGGAGCCCAACAAATGCAATAAGGGGCTGGAATCTTTTCCAAATGGTGCGCTGAGCCCTGGGAGGGTGCCCTGGAGAATTGCTGTAAGGCCCTGGGAATCTGCTTGGAGGAACGGGGATGGTGGTAAATCCCATTACAGGATGCCATGGCTGTGCCTTAAAACTGGAGCTGGTGCTCTTATGGGTGTCCTGCACAGGGATGTGGGATGATTCGTCCTGAGAAAGCTGCTCCAGGCGCTGGGAGTCTGACGTCTGTTTTGTTCCAAACGTTTCCAACAGATCTACCACAACTGTTCCCTGAATGGGAATGAGCTGTTCTCCACCTACACGGGTTCTTGTCCAGTCAGCTGCTCCCATATGCTCCTTCCTGCCATATTCCTCATCTCCTTTGCTGCCCTGGTGGCCTGCCTGTCCCACAACCCCCTCTACATGATGGTGTTACGGTGAGTGGTGTGCAGGGTCCTCAGTCCCGGGGGAGCCGATAGGATGGTTCCCCATGTTGGGATCAACGGGATGCCATAAACGTGCAACCAGCCCAAATCTTGGCCAAATCCAGGGCCAGCAGCTCTGACCTCCTGTGGCTTCTCCCCTGCAGGGTGGTGAACCAGGATGAGAAGTCATTCGCCATTGGAGTCCAGTTCTTACTGATGAGACTGCTGGGTGAGTGTTTGTCTGTGAATGAGGCTGGGGGGCTGCTGGAGCTGTGGGAGGCACCGAACCTCCTCGGGATCAGCACCTGACTCCATCTCTCTCCCACCAGCCTGGCTGCCGGCCCCAGCCATGTTCGGAGCCCTCATCGACTCCTCCTGCATCTACTGGCAGCAGCAGCAGTGCACCCCGGGCCGCTTCTGCGCCTACTACAACAACGATTTCCTCCGGAACAGGTACCCTGTGCCCCGGCCCCGGGCAGGACGGGGGCCCCAGCCCAGCTGGAAGTGCCAGCTGCAGTTGTGGCATGTCCCCGCTCTTCTCCCGGCAGATACCTGGGGCTGCAGGTGGGCTACAAGGTGGTGGGCACCGTGCTGCTCGCCCTCATCGGCTGGAAGGTGAAGAGGAGCAAGGAGTACAACGTGCAGGAGAAGGCGGCGGGGCTGGTGTAGCCCCCGAGGAATGACTCGCACCCCCATCACCCACTGCCACTACTTTGTCTTGTTTGGGTTTGTTTTACTTCCCACGGGAGCGACTCCGCAGCTCCGAGCTCCCCTCCCGCAGCCCAGGTGCACCCGGCGAGGGATGCTCCGGGCCAGCCCCGTCCTGGGAATGGCATCGCCCGGGGTCTCCAGCCGCGCTCGCCCGTCTCCCTGGGCAGGGGCAGCCCCGGCCAGCTGAGCAGGAGGCAGAGGGGGCTGGAACACAGGGACCCGGAGAAGTGCCTGCTGTGGGCGATGGTCCCGCTCCGGAGTGACATTCCCGGCCGGGAGGTGCCTTCCCGGCTGGGACAGGAGCAGGGGAGGTGGCTGCCAGGTGTCCCCCCGGCCGCAGCCCCCACGGAGGTCAGCAGGGACACCGCACACGTGTTGGGACAAGACAGCACAAGGGGTTTATTGCAGAACATCTGGGGTTTGTTGCTCTTTTTATTTTTTAAATAAAGGTCACTTTTCCAACCGCGGTGCGTTCTTGGTCTCCCCCCACCAGCAAGGCACGCCCTGGGCAGGCTGCAGCTCACAGCCTGGCCCGTGCTGAGCACATTCCAGCTGGGAAAGGGGAAAAAATGGTGGCAGAGGGGGACATTCTTCTGCAGCTCCACCAGTGATGGGGGAGGGCTGGTATAGGGGCTACACGGAGCTCAGGGATGGCTGAGGAGCCCTGCCTGCAGTCCCACGGAACCTGCCAGCCCTGCCTGCCTCTCCCTGATGGGCACAGGGACACAGGCAGGGGCTGCAGGCACAGCAGGTTTCATCCACGGAACCTGCCAGCCCTGCCTGCCTCTCCCTGATGGGCACAGGGACACAGGCAGGGGCTGCAGGCACAGCAGAAGGTTTCACCTGAGGTTCTCATCCCCCATGGGTTTGTTGGCACAGATCAGTTCTGGTATTCAGCTGCCCCTCTGGTGCCTCAGAGAAGGGATCATGAACAAAGAAATGCCTGGCAATTAAAAAGCTTCATACCCTCTCCCTCACACCACAGTGCAGAGCAAGAGCCTGGGGTCCTTCTCACCCTTCACCGAGCTGCTGTTTTGGTTGTTTCACACCCCTCAGGTGGGTTTTGGTGAGGGTTTGGTGGGTGGGTTCTGTTAGTCCACACTGTGATGGAAGCCCATTTTGTGTTCCAGTACACAGACCACAATCTGCTCCAGCATTTTGAATATTTTAACTGCAGCTTTGCCTATTATAACTATTATTAATGATCTTTACAATTATTATTGATCAGATTGTCAGCTCCTGGTTTCCTTCTGATCCATCTCTGCCTGACACAGCACAGCCTTAGGGTTCATATCAAGTTCAACCCATAGCCTAACAAGTCCAGCTACTGAGCTACTTAAAAATCCTGTCATTTTTTCAATGCAGTGGGCTCTGGGCAGGGTACAGTGGGTTTGGGGCTTTCTTTCAAGGACTTTATGGGTAGAATGCATTCAGGCCCTGCTGTCCTTACCCCATAGCTTTTCCCTGTGGTCATGGCCCTGCTGCATCCATGTTCATGGAGGGAGCCAAGGGAAAGGAGGACAGGAGCAGACCTGTCCTGGATTTGCTCTGGATCACCAAAGTCTTCACAAAAAAGAGCTCTCTCCACATTAACCCTATTCCTGTTCCACCTCTACCTGGCACATTTCCCCTGAACACCCACCTGACCCTCCATAACTTTCTCCACTTCTTTCACACCAGGAGGTGTGTAACACTCAGCAGGATAAACCCCAGGAGGGGACGGTCACAAAGGGCACGAGGTGGCCCAAATGGGGCCAGAAGCTCCAGAAGCAGAAGCTCCTGACCACAAAGGTGTCAGGGTGGTGGCTCTGTGCACAGGGAACAGCTGGAATACCTGCATTGAGGAGCCCTGGGAACCACCCCTTGGGATGCTGATGTCCAGGCATTGTTAATTTTGCTTTTCTTTGCCTTTCAGCAATCTCTTCTCCTCTTTCAGGTTTTCTGCTATCCCAGTTATCACTGTGCTCCTCATTCTCCTCCAAAAACATCTGCCTTTTCCAGGGGAACAATTTGGAGTACATCCATAGCAAAAAACATTGACCAAAAGAGCTTTAGCACAGTGAGGCCTCAGTCCCTGGGGATGTGTGAACAGAGGGTTCCTGACTCAGGGTCAGGCAGCTGCAGCAAGAAGGGGCTGAGTTTATCACATCCCACTGTCCTGCCAAAGCCATCCCAACACAGCCCTACCGAGCTGCAGCCTCAGGAGCAGCACTCCTAGCCAGCAGAGCCACGGGCTGGGAACAAGGTCAGGAGAGCAAAGAACAAAGCACAGAGCTGACTGGGGAATCAAGAAAAACAAGAAAACAACACTCAGTTTCCAGTTCTGCTCTCTTCCCTCAGTCACTGGGGAAAACCAGCCCTGAGTATTTAAATATTTTAAAAATCACAGTGAGGCCCAAAAAACTCCTGGAGTTCTGCTCTGTGCTTCAGCACGAGTGGCTCTGGGTACAGCCCCAGCTCGGCCATGGCCATGCAGCCATTCCCCAGCCCAGGAAAGCTGAGGCATCTCATCTCCATCCAGCACAGCCACAGGGTGCCACAGCCACCTCCAGGGCAGAGCAGTGTGCTCTGCCACCACAGCAGGCTGGAGCTTTCCTGTGCACATCACCAAGGTGCCTTTCAATTATGATTTGTGGGCATTTTTTGCTACGTGATTATCAATTTCTCAATTGAAACCAATCAACCAACTGAAACCAATCTTGGTCAAGTCGGACCAAGAAATACAAAACCAAAAAAATACCTCAACCCCAAAGCCCTCTGTGTGCAGAAAACGAAGACAGACAGACCTGGCCACAGAGCAGGAAGGCTGATACCCAGCACTGTGCTGAGCAGGAGCAGAGCCCCATCCATGTGGATCTGACACCCTGGGAAGAGCCAAGTCAAACACACAGACTGAAGCAAGACTTGAGAACAAACATTTAAGCATAAAAGAATTTACTTAAGGAATACTTTTAAAAATAATAACTTAAAACCCACCATGGCCTCATGGTACCTCCTCCCACTTAAGCTGAGGCTGGTGCTTGGCTTCTCTGTCTTTGCAAGAACAATCACACAAAGAAACAGCAATTTTTTGCCCAAAATCATTTCAGCATTATGGATTTGAAGCAGGCAGCCCAAGACCTCCAGCTAAAGGAGTTCAAAGCATGACAAACATGCTCCAACAGGACTCTGCCTGCAGGAAACAGAAGAATGTAACATGTTTGGTAAATAAAACCCTCCCCACCTCCTGCACGGATGGTTCCTGAGGCTGGAAATGCAAGGACCAGCCTCATTACAGGCACAGGGCTTTGCTGAAGGCTGTTCCTGCTCTTCCCAACACTTGGCAATGCTGCAGGGAGGCAGGAAAAGCCCCAGAGAAGGAAAAGAACACAACAGATGAGCTGAGTGATGAAGGAGGACTCAAACCACAGGGGAGAGTGGGCTGCAAACTACAAAAAGGGTCTGCCAGGAGCCAGCCACCCCCCCAACCCTAAAACAGCAGGGGAAGCTATAAAGGGAAAATGTCACTGCACTGGAACTCTGCAGTGAGTGCAGTGAGACACAAAGCGGGAAAGTCTCCCCTTTCTTTCCCCTGTTCCTTGAGCATCCTGCCACAAGGAGGAAGCACTCACGTGCTGGCAGCTCATTGACTTTCCCTCTCACTCGGCCCTAAGTGCTGACTAATTAATTACACACAAAGCAAGGCCTTCCTGCAGCCAGTGCAGCAGGAGACTGCACAGCAAATGCCTGGCAGGTCCCAGCTGCAGGTACAGATCTGGAAGTGTGCCCATCTCACAGCTTCAGGCCATGATCCCCTGTAGCTCTGCCACTCTCAGAGTGTTTGTTGCTGGCTGTGGGAGGAGAGCTTGGAAGGAGAAGCAGAGTGAAGCTTCCAGGACACAGCCCTCAGCTGAAGAAAAACTCCCAGGAGCTGATCAAGAGAGGGAATCACCAGACATGGGCACAGAGCTGAGCCCAGGGCAGGCAGTCTGGTTTGGGCATTTCACACTCCTCCTGCCCCACAGAAATGGGGCTGCACCAATTTGGAACAATGGGAAGGCAGACACGAAGAGGAAACCAGCTTTTTATGCTCTCTCAATGCCTGCCCAGCTTAGGGAGCCTGTGCATGCTCCCCAGCAGCCCCAACCATGAGGTGGTCAGTGGCTCTGAGAGGCAACAGGGGTGTAACCCATGGCAGGAAAAGGACAGGCTCACTCCAGTCTCTAAAACTCACCTGCCAGTGCACTCCTTCCTAATTTGCTTGGCAACTACCAGATGAAAAGCCTAAAGATTAAGGAAAAGAAAAGCCCAGAGGTTCAGCAGCCCAGAGGAGGGCAAGGGAAAAGGTGAGAGGATAAAAACGTTGCAGCATGAAGGGACAGCCAGAGGGAATCACACCAGCAATTGTCATGTCTCTCCCAAGCCCACGAGCAGCAGAAGAAGACACCACAGCGCTGACTTCCAGCTGAAGTTCCTTCTTTTCACACCAAGATGATATTTGAGTGCTCCAGACCATCTTTTTCCCTTCAGCCCCCCAGCCCTGTCCATCTCTCTTCAGGCCACCTTCCCCAGCCACTTCTCGAGGCCCTCCAAGTCAGCCTCTCCCTCCTCTCCCTTGCTGCCCCGAGCACTGCACTCCACAAACTCCACCTTCATGGGCAGCTGGGAGAAGTCGAAGTCCTTGCCCTTCTTCCCCAGCTGGGCAGGGCCCCCTGTGGCTGAGCCATCCAGGCTGGTGGGGGCTGCAGAGCGTGTCACCCGCAGGGTATTGCTGCAGGGAGAGAAGGGAAAGGGTCAGGAACTGGGGAACAGGGGAGCATCACCTGCACCAGGGCTCTGGGATGTCTGGGGGGTCAGCAGCATGCCAGCTACTCCAAGGACACAAGGCCCAGCTCTGCCCTGTGAGGCTCAGCCAGGGCCTTTGGCCACTGTTGGAAGGCACAAGGGCAGAGGCTCAAGGGAGTAGGAGGGCACTCAAGGAGAGGTGTTCAAACAGGTTTAGTTTTGTAATAAAGGACAGCAGAAGTCAGATGATGATGATGATGTCCTTATCCCAATTTGCCCATGATAAACACTGGAATAACAGTGCCTAACAGGCCACAACAACTACCTAGAAATCCAACACCTACACACAGGTAGTTGGCAAATGCTCAACATCAGCACAAGCAACCCCTATTTTCCAGGAGAACGTGAATGTGTGGCAACTAACTCCTCTGCTAAAAACCAGGAGGTTGGGTATTCAGCCTGCAGGAGGACAGCACAAACAACCCCTGCTGCCGTCTGCTGGCCAAAGGGCTCATAGATCCAGGGAATCATTTAGCTTGGAAAAGCCCTCTAAGACCATGGAGTCCAACTGTAAACCCAGCACTGCCAAGCCCCAGACCAAACAGACTGTTCCCAGCTCCACAGGGAACTCAGACACGGCTCAAGAGAGCTCACTGAGCACTGAGGTAAGACAAAAAGGACAAGAAGAAAAAGCTCAGAGGGATTGAGATCCCATTCCATACTTACAGCTCTTTCTCCAGCTGTTGCTGGATGAGTTTTGCTGATTTTGCCATTGTGACATCTGGAGAGAAAATAAAGAAATCAGCTCTTTGGTTGTCAAAATTCAGAACCTGGATCCTCCCCCTAAAGTAAGGCCAGTTCATACTGTGCCCTCACTGGAGCTACCAGGACAAGGACAGCCGTGCCTGCAGTGGGATGAGGGATGCTGCAGCTTCGGGATCGCAGGCATGAATGGGAACAACCCAACAGTCTGGTACAACAGGGAATTAACTTCTTGCTGGGCAGGGAGATACTTCAGAGGATGGGTTTGATGCACCAGCACTCCCTCCTGTCCTGTGCTTTCCACCCGTGACACACAGAGCCATGAAGGCCTCAGGCAATTCCTGACCTAGGGCAGGAAATAACTACAAAACCCAGATCTGATAGTGCCCCAAAACACCCAACTGTTACACAGGGACCCACACTTTCACTGTAGAACTTGAAAATCGAGTCTATTCCAGTAGCTGGGTATTCTGGTTACTCCAGAAAAAAACATGGAACCCTGGCAGCTGGATAACTTTGAACTGCTGAGTGTGTAGGGATAGTTCATTATGCTCCAACTGATCCTAATTCCTGCTGCCTGGAGACTGAGGAACAGCTCTGCACAAAGCCAGCAGAAACAAAAAGCCACACAAAATCCCCCTGCATCACCTACACCCACCCAAAGAGCTGCAACTCTCCCAAGCAGTCCTCCAAACACTCCAGCTGAGCAGTCAGAGTTTAAGCCTAAATCCCAGCCTTCCCAGCTGCAATGCCAGGCTCAGGAGGTGTGGCAGAGCCCTGCAGCAGTGGCCAGGCCCAGCCCAGGTACCTTGCTTGTTGCAGGCGATGAGCAGCGCGGGCGCGTTGCGGAGCACGGTGCTGTCCACCAGCACCTGGTACAGGAACTCTGCCACGTCCTTCACCTCCCGCTGGAAGGCCACGCTGTCCACCACAAACACGATGGCTCTGGGGCAAGAGGGAAGGACAGGGGCTGGGGATGAAGCTCTGCAGTCACCTCCCCCTGTAAGTATTCCAGCCTGGGCCGAGATTTTCACATCTGGTCTCACCCAGCCCAAGGCAGGCTGGCAGCACGGATGAAACACATCCCATGAAATACATCACATGAAATACATCCCATGGCCAGCTCCAGCCCCAGCTCCAGCAGGAATTCTTCCCCTGTGTGCCCCAGGATATCCCACACCCCCCAGACCTCCCTCCTACAGAGGCTTTGCCTCCTGGTGCACCACAAGCACAGGTAAGAGGGAATTCATGGTGGGATTTTTGGGATTGTCCTGTGCAGGGTCAGGAGCTGGACTCGATGATCCTTGTGGGCCCCTTCCCAATCAGGATATTCTATGAAGGCAAAGCAAAAATTAACCAGCAGCACCCCACAGCAGAGCTCTGACTCTGGGGACACCACCAGCCCAGCTCACAGCATTCCCAGCACCATCATTTGGTTTATCCCTTTCCAAAGGTTCACCTGCCCCCTCCTGCCCTGCTGATCCCCTCCAGGTTACCTGGCTGCAGCCTTGAACCTCTCCAGGAACTGCAGCCTCAGGCTCTCATGGCCTGGAAGGTCGATCAAGGTCACATTAGTGCTCTGGAACACAGGCAGGAAGGAATTAACAACACCTGATCTGGGGGTTCCTGTGATCAGGGACTGGGGAAAAGCAGTCTGACCCTGGATTTGTGTCCTGAAGGCACAACCCCATCTGCCCTGACACAGAACATAACAGCCTCGCCTACTCACACACACCAAGCCTCCCCAAATACACCAAACCTCGCTGGGAATAACACAAAAGTGCCTTTGAAAGAGCCTTTTTTAACTGGAGGCTGCAAAGGTTTCCCTTGCCAGGAAAGGGAGCAGCCAAAGCCAGGACATGGGAGAGAACACAGGGCCGAGCAGGGCCACGTCACTGCTCCCCAGGTAAGGCTGCAGGAGCCCCTTCCTTGCATTTCACTGGAAACCTTGGCTAGGATTAAAAGAAGAACCAAAAAAGCACTTTGCAAATAGTTGTCTGCTCAATTAAAGAGACACAAAAATGGGGAAAATTTTTCAAAAATCCTGACATTATTTTACAAAGTTTTTAACCTTTTTATCACCGTTGTTAATAATGACTGAGAAGGTGAAGCCACAAAACGTCCCCCTACTTTCACAATTCACCAGCAGTTAAGGTGCTGCCAGCATTCTGCTCTCCCTGCCACGTGTGCATCCAGCACAGGAGATTTCCAGAATGAAAGAACTGCCAAAAACTGAAAACTACCAGATCTGTGGACCTAAAAATAACAAAATCCTTTCTGGGACCATATAAAGTCCAGCTGGAGCCTCTGCTCAAACCTGCTAAAGCTTTTAATTTCAGGTTTTCTTGGCAGAAACAGGAATTACTGCTGAGGAAATAGCAACAGAACAGTGAAGCCCCCAGATCTCCCAACCCAGATGTGTGGTTTTCAGTCAGAAATGTTTCACTATTTTACAAGCAAAGTGAAAAAGAACCCGTGGAGCCCAGTAATACGTTACACATCTCAGTGTGCACTGCCTGGAAAAATCCTGTCCTGCACTCCAAGTGCAGGCTGAGCAGCTCAGGAGTTTGCCAGGTTTAGCAGGGGGAGCAGGAAAAGGCTGTCCCAGGGCTGGGGCAGGGACTCACCTTGTCCTGGCTGAGCCTGTAGACGGCAGAGCTGTCGGTGATGGAGGTCTGGGTGTCGCGGTAGCGCCCCGACAGCAGCTGGGGGGACAGGCACAGCGTCAGAGCCAGCAGCCCCAGAGGCTCCCCAGCCCCACCTCAGCCTCCTCAGAAACCAAAATGGTCTCACTGGGGTAATGGCAGCAGGGATCTGATTGCAGTTTCCTGCAGGAAACCACACCTGGGGTCACTTTCCCCAGTTAGTTAATAAATGGTCATTAGGAAAATGAGTATAAATTTATATTGTGAATCTCCACTGAAACAAGAAGGAAGAGAGTGTGCCTGCAAATCCTTCAGAGTTTCCAGCTGGGACCATGGTAAGCATGGCTGTGCCCCTTTCCTTTTCAGACTTAGCAGTAACAGAATATCTAGGGCTGGAAGGGAGCCACCAGGACCACCAGCACAACCCCTGGCCTGCAGGACACCCCAACAATCCCACCCTGGGCATCCCTGAGAGTGTTCTCCAAACTCTCCTGGAGCTCTGGCAGCCTCGGGGCTGTGCCCATTCCCTGGGGAGCCTGGGCAGTGCCCAGCACCCTCTGGGGGAAGAACCTCTCCTGATGTCCAACCTCAGCTCCCCTGGCACAGCTCCAGCCGTCCCCTCGGGTGCTGTCCCTGGTCCCTGAGACTGGAGCTGCAGACTGCGGTGAGGTCAAGTATCCCTAAAACTTTTACTACGACAAATTCAAACCAAGACACAATTTCTTTGGACACTCCGTGGTGGACAAAACTCGCCCTCCATCCCTCCTTACAGCTATAAACCCCACCTTCCAAGCTTCATTAAAAGATTAAAAACCGAACTAAAGGGAACTCCTTCACCTCCGTACAAGAGGCCCCCGCGCCCTCCCCGCTCACCCGCGCGAAAAGCAGCGTCTTCCCCGCGTCGCAGAGGCCCAGCAGCAGCACGGCCTTGCGGCTGCTCTTCCTGCCCTGCACGAAGCGCCAGATCACTGCGGGAGAGAGGAGCGTGAGGGTGAGGAGGAGGATGAGGAGGGGACACCCGAGCCCGCCGCTGCCGGCACCGTCGCGCCCTCAGCAGGTCGCGGGGCGGGGGGAAAGGGAGGTTCCCGCAACTCACAGAAAGTGATGGCGACGGCGATGAGCGCGACGAGCACGGAGAGCACGGCGGGGCCGCCCAGCTCCCGCCGCAGCGCCTCCAGGTGCGGCTCCAGCCCGCCCGCCATGGCCCGCACACGTGGCCACGCCACACTTCCGCTTCCGGCTCCGCGGCACGCCGGGAAGGGCGGCGCGCGGGGGCTCATGGGAGTTGTAGTTCTCCCCTAAGGAGCCTGGAGAAACACGAAATGATTCGGGATGGAAAAGTTCTCTGACCCCAGCGCTGCTAGAGCCATGTCCCGAAGTGCCACCTACACAGGGCTTTTAAATCCCAGGCAGATGTGCCAGGGCTCATTCTACAAAGAAATTTTCCGATGTCCAACCTGAACCTCGCCTAGCCCAGCCTGAGGCCATTTCCCCTTCCAGCCACTCTGTCCCCAGCCAGGAGCATTCCATGGGGCTGTTTTGTCCCAGGCTGTTCGTACCAGGCATCAGGAAGCAGAGCCAGGCTTCCCACAGTGGTGTAGGGTGAGGAGTAACAGGAATAGATGGAAACGAGACGGTTCCAAGTGGATACGAGAGGAATGTTCTCCTTTGGGGGCTGCCCGGAGCAGGACAGCCTGCCCAGGGAGGCTGTGGAGTTCCATCACTGGAGGTCAAGCCCTGAGCACCCTGGCTAATCTCTGTCCTTGAGCAGGAGATTGGACTGGAGACCCCCAGAGGTCCCTCCAGCTTGAGTGATCCTCCAATGAGGTTCCTTTTATCCTTTAATGCCTTCTGCTGATGGTCAAGGGCTTGCACCTCACATGAAATGCAGACGGTGCAGCTTTCTTGGGGGAAAGTTCTCTAACTGTAGCCATACTGAGTTGTAGGAACAGCCTGTTAGAGGCACTCTTTCTTTGCTCGCTTTTAAGAATGGGTTATAAAACCACCTGTCCAGTGTATTCATCCTGCATAAATGGAGGGACTACATTTAATCCTTTCCTGTCACACTCTGCATTTCTGCCATCCAGGGGGATTTTCAGCCAGGCTGCTGGACTTGTCACCACACTTAGCATATGCATCCAAAAATCATCAAAATATTCATTCCCTCAAGGCCAGGAGCTCTGTGCTCTCAGCAGCTCCTCCACACCTGCCTTGACACCAGGACTGAGACATCCTGGATGAGCCCAGGCTGTCCCAGGATTGCACACCCTGGATGAGCCCAGGCTGTCCCAGGATTGCACGCCCTGGATGAGCCCAGGCTGTCCCAGGATTGCACGCCCTGGATGAGCCCAGGCTGTCCCAGGATTGCACGCCCTGGATGAGCCCAGGCTGTCCCAGGATTGCACACCCTGGATGAGCCCAGGCTGTCCCAGGATTGCACACCCTGGATGAGCCCAGGCTGTCCCAGGATTGCACGCCCTGGATGAGCCCAGGCTGTCCCAGGATTGCACGCCCTGGGTGAGCCCAGGCTGTCCCAGGATTGCACGCCCTGGGTGAGCCCAGGCTGTCCCAGGATTGCATGCCCTGAATGAGCCCAGGCTGTCCCAGGATTGCACGCCCTGGGTGAGCCCAGGCTGTCCCAGGATTGCACGCCCTGGGTGAGCCCAGGCTGTCCCAGGACTGGGACATGCTCCATGAGCCCAGGCTGTTCCTCTGGAGCACAGGGCTTCATCAGCCCTTTTTGCCTTGCCTTTTTATTTTCACTGTGGCTCAGAATCAGGCAAAACAAACTACCTGTTTGTTTTCAGGTTAGCAGCACAAAATCAGACAGGCTGCCAAAACAAACACGTTTCTGAGCAAATCCTAGATTTTTCCAGAAAGGAAACCCAAGGCTGGACTCTCCCCATCAATACATGTATGCCCTCAATGAGTCCTGCCTGCTGGAAGGGCCTGAGGGCCAGCTGAGATCTGAGACACAGCAGCTTCTGTTCACACCTCCCATCTTACTCCCACTGTATTATTTTGGTTTGGAATGGTTTTTATTCCTTCTTCAGCCTTCAGCTTCCCTGACACAAACACTCTCCCTCTTCCTGTGTCCCAGCCACACTGTCCCAACCCTCACCTGCCCGGGAGACAATGGGATAATCTGGGCAGAGCAAAAGCACAGAGAGTACAAAGCACCTGTTAATTAGGCTTCAGGGTGTATTCAATCCATTTTGCTTTGGCAAATGGTGCAAGAAATTTCCCTAAAGGGCAGCAGTAAGTGACAAGAGCCATGCTGGTATCTGTCACTGTCCTACAGCAAGGGGCACTGAGGAAGGAATGGGCTTAAGGACCATTTTGAAAAATCTCAGGACACTTGTTTAGATTTTAAATTTTATTTTTTTGCTGTGCTGGCAGCAGAGAATTGTAAAGTGTCAAAGAGCTACTTTCAGAGTGATGAGGGAGGGCAGAGGAAGCAGTGAAGGCAGAGGGCCCTCCGTGGGTCAGTGTTCGCTGCTGAGGGCACGAGAGGAGTCATGGCTTGAGGTTTTCTCCCCCACCTCGAGGATCCTTCCCACCTCACTACTTGTCTGCAAGGAAGGTGCACACCTGGAGAAGATCTGGAAAGGGAAAGGACAGGGAGAAGTTCAGATCCTGCTTTTAAACACTTCCGTCCCACCAGCACACACCCAGCCATGCCAATGTCACACCATGGAAAATCCACAGTGTGACACAAAAAAAAAAAGCTTTAACCACAAATCCCACACTGCTGGGTCCTGGGGGGCTCTCTGTGCTGTTTCTCAAAGTCCATATTTTCTAAAGGTGAGGAAAAGTCTTTTATTCACGTTGCTGCCAGAACAGCAGATTTTAAGTCTGTTCTCAGTTCACCCAAGGAACTTTGGAAAAGAATATTGGCATTTTCTTCCTTTAAAGGCATGGAATGGACAGTTCCAGAAGAAACTGCTCATGCCTGCAAGGTAAGAACTGCAATTCAGGACTTCCTCTGGGGCTGTTCCAGTTACCTGATGGATTGCAGGTGTTGAGGCTGGCAAGTGAAGCATAGTATTTATCTCCAAGGAATTCCTTGTACGATATTCCATCACGGAGCTTGATCAGGCACTTTGTCCGGTCTTTAAACAGAAGATCCTTGGATTCATATGCAAACATATTGAAATCATCTTTCCTGGTTCCTTTTGGTCCAAACAGCCTCTGAAATAAAGGCACAAAGAGGAGAGAAGTAGAAAGCTGGCCTACTTTTTCTTCCTGGTCCTTCACCATCAGCCTGGGAAGCCCCAAGCCAGGCTCTAGATTTAGGATTGAACCTTCTGTCTGTGTGCTTAGAGGAGGGATTGCTCACTGGGAGGCACATTTCTTGCCCCATTTTAACACGTCCCTGTGTGCAGAGATGCTGCCAGCAGGTCCTGAAACTTAACCATGAGTAGAAGCAAAAGGCCCCAGGTGCCTCTGAGCAGGCCCTGATGGTGGAGCCAATATTAATGTTTGCAGGGAGAAACAGAGATGGTTCAGCCTGGTTCTGGTCAGCCGTGTGTGTGTGCAGGGAGCCTGCTGCTGGGGCTGAGCCTGACCCAGCTGTGGCACAGACCAGGCACCACAAAGGAGTTTCTGAAACACCCCAGCAGGAGCAGACGCTGGAAAGGAGGTGACAAACTCATGTCACGCAAGTACAGTGTGACAGCAGCAACAGCTGCAATCCCACTGCTACCTAAAGGTGTGTTTGCCAAGGTGGAAGAGAAAAAAGAGCACTTGGGAAGGGTTGGAGGAAGGGGGAGGCCAAGGCACAAGGCTGTCACCCCGCAGCAGTGAGGTAAAAGCTTCCACCCATGCTGACTTGGGGAAAATCAGAGCAACCCCACAATATTTTTTCTACTGTCAGCACTACAAACCTCTTGGTTCTCCAGCATCTCACGGACTTGTGCTGCTTTCTCAGGACGTGCCATCACAGCGTGGGTAGGGACTTTGGCCAGGTTGCATCTTCTGTAGTCCATGACATTTGCCCGCTGGCCGTCAGTGCACAGCAACTCAAATTGGTCCATTTTCAGGTCTTTGGCCCAACTTTCTGTGTTTTTGCCTTTAAAGAGAATGTGTTTGGAGATTCAGAGAGCTTGCATGGCAGGAGAACATCAGCCTCAACACCACCTGGGCAATCATGCCGATGGGGAAGGCAGCCCTGACCACGTACCATCAGTGTTCTCCTCAACGATGGAATGCTTGATAAAGGCCACATCCCCCTGCTCAACCAGACACCTGGGAAGTAGAAAGAGAGGCCAGTGATGTAAATGCTTGAATCCTGTCCCTTTCCCACAGATTTCATTTAGACTTGAGGCTTATTCTGTACAATTAATCTCCAAGGACATCCAGGTTTAGGAGTCCTGCCACAAATATTTTAAATGTATCTGAAACACAGCCTTTACACTCCTTATTTATGCTAAAAGAGGAGCACTTCTGCCATTGTGACAGGGCTTGTGCCTCTCCGGGTTTGCCCGGAGGCACCAGGACATGAGTTTTACAGAACAGGGATATTTCACATCAATTTTCAGAAAGCAAAGAAAAAGCACGTGACACATGTATAGTGTTACAGAGATATGCCCTTTCAGTGGTGTGCTGGAGAAAAAGAGTTAGTGCTGACATGAGGCTGCACTTGAGCTGTGCCCTGCCCACTGTGAGCAGCCCCAGGACACGGAGGCAGCCTGGCTGTCCCCAGCACGTACCGTAAAGCTCCGGTGTAGCCGTAGTACTGCTCGTGGCTGCTGGCAACGCACTTCTCCGGAGGAACCCCGCCTGAGCCCTTGCACAGCTGGCACAGGCGGGAGTTGGGAGGGGACCCGGGAGCACAGCCCTTGCTGAAGTATTCATCTGGAGGCAGGGATAGGAGAAATTCACTTTTCCTGCCCTGAGAAGTTAGGTTTTATTGTAATAACAGGTTCTTGCTCACAGGGGGCTGGGAGAAGGAGCGTGACTTAGTGGGCAGCAAATCACATGCAACCAGCTTTTACCACAGAACTCAGGTCCTGCTGTTATTGCTGATTATTGCTATTGTGGCCCAGGGAAGCTGTGGCTGCCTCTGGATCCCTGAAAGTGTCCAAGGCCAGGCTGGATAGGGCTTGGAGCAACCTGGGATAGTGGAAGGCGTCCTCATGGCAGGGGTGGAAGGGGATGAGCTTTAGGGTCCCTTCCCACCCAAACCATACCATGATTCTGTGATGAAGCAGGGCCTAAGGCTCAAGTGCAATAGGCACTATCTTGGCATAAAAAGAGGAATGTTTTTCCTGCAAACCATTCCCAGCTCCCACAGAGCCAGCCTGAGCCTCCACAGCCTTTATGGGTCAGCACAGGTGCAGCAGTGTCAGAGCTCTTGGGGTAGAAGGGACAGTGGGAAATCAAGGCCGGAGGATAGAGAAGCCAAGAATAAAACTTGCTAACACTAATATCTTCAATCTTTTAATAATTATGTGCTTCCTTTGTCTTGGCTGTTAACATTGATAATGTTTCCAAATTATTTTTGTTGGACCATAACTCTCAATGAAGTCTCAGGCAGTAGGATTAAGTTTCTTGAAGATCAGCCTCTGCCCCCTGTTCTCAGCCCTTCCCCTCCTTTGAGTTTCATCCTTTATCCCCACACCACACCCTGCACAAGCACCAGGCCCATGTGGGGCAGCCCACATTCCCTTTTCGGGAATACCTCCTGGGCTGCTGCAAAAGGAAGGGGAAAGATGTGGGGGAAAAAAGCAAAGACCCCCAAAGCAGCTGATGTGCTATATCCTACTCTGAAGCAGATGCCAAAAGCCTAGAATTTTGCTCAGTGAAACCTTAAAAAACAGCATCTTCTCCATTTCCTCCCTCCAGAAGGGAATCTTTGAGGCACAAGAAACTTTGAAAATCCGATAAAGGATGGTAAAAGATTTTTTGTGAGCTGGTTCCCACCCCAAATAAATGGATTCCAAGCTGGACTCACCGAAGTTGCAGTTGCCTGTCTTGTTGTGGATCAGGCCCATGGGGATGTTCCAGCCAGCAGTTCTCCCCACGGCTGTGTGGCACGACTTCTTACCCTGAAGGTTGTTCCAGTTGATATCCTTGTTAGACTTCTTCACAACAGCCACAGCAAAGTAGGTTGCTTTCAGAAGATAAAATAGAGAAGAAATGAGGCCTGGCCCAAGGATCCTGTGATCCCTTAGGAGAGAGCACTGGCTTCACTTGGGAAAGGGCACCTACGAACAGCACTGAATTACTCTGTGCTTAGAAGTACTTGGCCAGGCAGCAATAATGGAAGAGTTCATAGATGTGATGGATCTACTTCTACCACACCCCTGGGAAATTATTATCCCTGACATTTCCCTGCCCTCCAAAGCTCTGATACATGGGTACAGGAGAAGGCTATGAGAAGGCACATGTGAGGATTTCGTGTTCACTCCTGATTTCTTATTCTCTCCTTAGCAATGGACAAAACCCTCCCCTCCTCTCCCCCTTTCCATTTCTAAAAAGAACAATTTCCTAATGCTGCAGCCCAGACCCTCTTTCTCTGTTCACAGCCCTGACACTGTTACAGTGTGACCTCACCAATCTCTGCCACTACCAAATGCTTCACCTTTATCTTATTGCAGCCCCTAATTTTCTCTCCAACTGCTAAACCTCTCTCCCAAAATTCTAATACCTACACTGGACACTCTTTGGGTGGAGACTGGCCATTTGTTCTCCACTCATGACTCATATCTACTTTTCTACTTATATCCCTCTGGACTGTTTTCCGTCCCTCTGTTGGCAGTAATTACCTGGTTCTTCTTGTGATTCACAGTGATTGTCTGTGAGAGGGGAGAAGAAGAAGAGTTTAAGTTAAATACACCTCAAATCCAAAAGAAGAATCAAGCTCACTAATTTCTGGAGAAACTCTGTTGTAAAAGTGACCATTTCAAGTAACACCTTGTGCAGGTGAACACAGCAGAACAAAGCACAGCCTCCATCTGCTCCTCTGAGCTAAAACAAGCAGTTTTACCAAGGCTGGTGCTAAAGGACTAGGGCATCCTAATTAACACAGAGTTCCTGACTATCCATGCCTGCTCCACCAAGGCTGTTCAGCTTTCATGGAAAGACAAGGCATGCAATGGTGAGCAGAGTTGCCTCAGAGCTCCGTGTGTTAGGTTGGGTATCAGGAAAAGCTTCCTCCCCCAGAGGAGTGGGGTGCTGGGCACTGCCCAGGCTCCCCAGGGAATGGGCACGGCCCCAGGGCTGCCAGAGCTCCAGGAGCCTTTGGACAACGTTCCCAGGCACAGGCTGGGATTGTTGGGGTGTCTGTGCAGGGCCATGAGTTGGATTATGATCCTGGTGGGTCCCTTCCAATCCAGGATATTCTGTGATTTCTGCAGGATGCAGCACTGCAGCTGCTTTGTAGGATTCCAGAATAGAACCGACACTTTGGCACCAGCCCATTCCCCACCACCTGGACCCTGAGAGAGAGCTGTGCTTACCCTCATAGCTCTCTGCCATCACTGGCACCAAGCCACACATGCCAGCAGTGTAGACAAAGCCTCCATCTAAGCTGATGGCATCTGCTTCACCTTTCTGCAAGGAAAAGGTGCAGAAATTAAACGCTGCACGTCTCCAGGCCAGTGCTTTCCAGAGCTCAGGTGGTAAAAGAATCACCTGAGAAGTTCACAGTGAGAAGAAAAGGTAAAAAAAGCTGTACCATGATCTTTGTGACGCATTCCTTGGTGTCCTCTGCCACAACACACTCCACATCCCCGTTGCTCATCACGCTCCACACGTCACACTTCTTCTTCTCATCCCTGCCAATGGCACACCACTGGATCTTGTTGTCCCTGCGGCTGGGGGTCAGGCGGTCTGCACAGGCAGCACAGGGAAAACAGGGGTGAGCCCTGCAGAGCCACGTCCTGCTGTGAGGGACTCAGCCACAAACCACCTGTGCACACCAGCCTGCTGCTGCTCAGGGCAAGGAGTTCTTGTTAATTAAGCCCTGGGCTGGCAAGAATAGAAAAAGTGATTCTTGAGCTGAAAAATCAACTTACAGGTCAGAAAGCTGAATTGCTGCATAACACAAACCATTCAGGCAGATTTCTGTTAGCTAAAACAGCACAACCATTAAACACCTGTGTGATAATAGCACTTGGAATTGCTGCCTGAAATATGTCCCACATTTCTGCACTCCTCACAGCCGAGACAGCCATGAGACTAAGACCACACTGAACTGGAAACCCAGTTATGTTTCTGTAGAACAGCATTTGAATAATCTGGTTTAGTGCTATGTGAAGTCCATTCACCCCTTCCACAAATATCACTTAACAAAAGTGCTTTAAATTGTACTATGAATTCTAAGTGGATTTCAGAGATCATTTGTGGGATGTTTGACTGTCAGAAAGCTATCACAAAATGCTTGATGAGTCTAGATGGAAATCAAGGACACTTTTTCCCTCAAGTGTCTGAACCTGGTGTCCTGGGATGTTCCTTTTTTTTTACAGCCCAGAAATGGTTTTTCTAAGCAGCAGTTTTGACCATGCCCAATCTGTAGCACCAGCTGAATAACTGGTGTAGAGTTTGTGTATATTTTCCATATTTGCCAGTGTGGTAATTTGGGTTTGGATACAACAAATTCCTGTTGATGTAAGTGAAGTTTGTGAAGGTTCTGTGATTTCACATGAAATATTTTGCAGATGATAGTCTGTGTCTGAAAAAATCATGTTCCTTTGGCCGGGCTGTATTTGCCAATGCCAACTGTTCCACACAGCCCATGCTGACATGACACTGGTGTTTGATGTCCTGCCTACCTTGCTGGAGGCTCTGGACAGCACTGTAATACTCAAAGCCCAGGTAGAGCTGAGAATCCATCAGTGGTGGGATTTGCTTCAGCTGTACTGCAGAGTCTTTGAAAAGCAAGTCTTTGAGGCTTGGGTCCTTCTTGCCAGGTGGCCCAAAGAGGTGGAAGGTGCTGGTTGTGCCCACGCCAAATTTTTCCTGCCAGAAGGGAAAAATAATCAGCAAAGAACCACACCAAAACTCTTGGAAAGCTGGAGAGAGCAATCAAAACCAGAGGACAGGGGATGTTAGAGGAAGGAGAGGAGAGATTGGTGGTACCTGTGCTTTGGAGAGGAAGTTCCAGATGTCATTGACCTTGCTGTCATCTCGAGCCACCACGGCGTGAGCAGGAACCCTGGCCCAGTGACAGGCCTTGTAGTTGTCCACGGGCTGGCGGGTGCCGTCCAGACACAGCAGCTCGTACTCGTCCTTCTCAGCTGGGGCATTTTCTGAGGGAACGGAGGAACCATGAGTTGCACCACCATGAAAAGAGACAGAAAGGCCAGTTTGGGAAGCTTTGTGATTAATTGATTTCTGTTGAAGCTCTGGGGGGAATTCTTTGCAGAAGACAGGTTGAAGGCACTCCCCTGCAATGGGGTCATCTTGGGCATATGAAGGCAATGCCTTTGGAAGAGAGATCACATCAGCCTCTGCCATAATTAACCCAACAGTGTCAGTATTTATGCACAAAGGGATACAAATAGGTTTACAAATCCCATACAGATGGATTGAGCAGGTCAGGAGCTGCACATGGTCAGTGAAGGCCAGAAGGTGACTAATGTCAAGGCTGCAGACAAAGCCCAGGACTGAGATCACAAGGCTATATGAGAATTCAAGACTTTTGAAGATCCCTGGTCAAGGCAGGGACAGAGCAGGATGTTCCAGGTACATCTTGAAACGCTTCAAGGATGGAGAGTGCACAGCTGTCCTGGACCTGTCCCAGTACCTCACTATCCTCAAGGAGAAAAAAATTCCCCTTGTATCAGGTCCCCAGGCTGATCAATCCTATCCCACAGAGCACCTCCTTGCAGGACAGTTATCCCTGCCCCATGACCACCTTGGTGACCCTCCACTGAGCTCACTGCAGGTCCTGGGTGTGCCAGGCCATCCTTGGTCTCCACAGACTTAGTGAACTCTTGCTGTGGGCTGAATTCCCTCCAAAATCCCTTCCAGAGGGACGGGTGACCTGCTCATTTTATTGCTCACATTACAGCTGGCTCTGAGATACAGCGCCAAGCAAGTTCTCCAACTATAAAGAAGAACCTCAGAGAGGACAAAGTGGATCCACCATAATCCCATTCCTCATTAGCAAGGATGAGTCAGTTCACAATGTGCAAAACTTTTTTCAAGACATGAAAGAGGCATTTTGGTCTGGAGAGGAATGAAAGTTGCACAGAGTAGACAAATTGTAGGATGGAGTGGCAGCGAGAGGTGGGACCAGAAAGAGGAGAAATGAGGGATCTTGCAGTGTACCTTGAACAGTTGTGTGTTTCACAAAAGCCACATCTCCTTTGCCATCTTTCAGACAGCTGCAGGTGGGAGAAACAGCAGTTAGAAAAACAGACATTGTGACTCCCTATCTCCTGTTTCAACAAATTATTTTTGGCATAAACTGCAACCATAGAGTAATGGTCTTCCCCAAAAAAGCTATGCTGGAAGGGAAAAAATTGTAATGGCAGAGAAGTAATTCAGTCTCCTCAGGACCCATTGTCACCCTGACTTTTTTAAGATTTTCTAAGCCTTCTGATGTTTACATTCATGTAACAAAATTTCTCACACACTTTATGTAAATAACTTATTGTTTTGCATTCTTTTATGGAAGAAAAAAATTTAATAGACTGTTAGTTTGTCCAGTGTCATTTGAGAGGTGACACTTTCGCCTTCCAATCCACTGTCACTTTTAGAAATCTATAAATGTTAGAGACAAGAAATAAACTTCCCCTTTTTACCTTGAAAAGAACAGCGAGTCCATGTGGTGCTGTTTTGTGTCCTAAAGTAACAACCCATGATTCCAACACAGCCCTCCTTGGTATAATAAAAACTTGCATGTGTCAGGGCTAGAATGTTCCCCCAAAGGAAAAATAACTCTCACTCACTGAAAAGCTCCAGAATATCCAGAATAAGGTCCCGTGCGGGACATTTTGGTCTTGGCATCCCCCTTGCACTGACGGTACAGTTTGGCTTCAGTGGTGACACCAGGAACACAGCTGGCAGAGAAGAAATTGGCCACAGCTATGGATGAGAAGGAAGCAACAGTTGGTCAAAAATTCACTTTTAGGAGGACTGGGAAGGGAGGGGATCCCCATGAAGGGAAATGTCAGTGCCCTGCGAGCTACCTGCTGACCCCCACAGAAGGTTGGGCAGCACCTTTCACCGTGCACCCGCGTGGCTGAGCTCCCAGCGCAGTCTCACCTTGCTCGATGGAGCCCGAGTCTTTGCCGTCCCACTCGATGGCCCCGCGGTGGATGAGTGTCCCAATGGGGATGACCCAGCCAGCCGACCTGCCCAGCCCCGTGTGGCACGAGGTCTTGCCCTGCAGCTCATCTATGGAGAAGCCTGTTCCTTTCTTCACAACGGCCACGGCGTAGTAGCTGGTAGTGGAGCCTGCAGTGCAGGAAAAAGGGATGAAGCAATGGGAGAAGAGGACTTTGGGACATTTCAAATCCTGCTAAACCCCCAGCATCAGGGAACAAAGCGCTGTGCTTCTAAACAATCAGCTAAATTGGTTGAACACTTGTGGTTTTCTCATTTTCTTGGGGGTGAGCTAATGCTGCCCTTATTGAACTAATGCTGCACATTACAACTTCCAGTAAGTGACCTGAAAATGCTATCAGCATTTTCTCTTCTGCTGAGGATATTGTGCACCACCTGACACTTTGCTTTGGGGGAGCAGCAAAACACAGAGCTGTAGAAAGAACCAGAAATAAATAGTCTCAGAGAGGTAGAAAGGCATCGATGGGAGAGAAACATCATCTCTGTGAGCACAAGGTCAATGTCATCACCCCATGAGAGATGCCATAGCACCACCAGAGTCCCTCCATGAGTGCCCCAACTACTAAAAGCAGCTGAATGGCTGCTCTGGGAGACCAGAACAAAGGTACCATAGTTTTATAAGGAACTTCAATGAATCTTTTTGCAAGTCTCCACTGGCAAGTCTCTTCTCAAATGCCATTGCTCATAAACACCTTGTGAAACTGAAACTCCATATTTAGTCTTTAGAATTTTACCCAGTTTGTCACATGCTATATAGGGATACAATGACTGAGTTTTGGGGGTGGCACAGACCTCAGCCTTTAAGGTTTAAGATCTTTTTCTTAACTACCACATTGGGAATTACTCTGCTGCGTTGCTTTGATCCTGAAACAGGCTGAACTCCAGGGAAGAGGTCAAAAGAGACTGGAGTTTTGGATGTGGCGGGGAAATGGCATCTGTTTGGCTCCCAGGAAGAAGAGGGAGAGATGAAGGATGGTACAATGGGTGAATAGGGATGGAGCTATGGATCAGAAGGGATTGTTGCAGAGCCCTTTTTATGCTTCTCCTTTTTTCCTGGGGATTGCGTGCATTTCTTGCCTCCGTGATCTCAATTGGGTGTCCCTCCCAGCCACTAGTAATGCTGTTGCCTCTCCAATCATTTTTTTTTTCTGTCTTGATGACTGCACAGGAAATCACAGAACTTATCTGTGCCTCCCAGCTCCGTGTTTTACCCACAGAGTTCACTGACAGCAGATTTCTGGGACCAGCACCATGTTTATGCCATGATTCAGGGAGGACCATGATTTCTGCTCATGGGATCAGAGACCTGCACTGCAGCAAATGACAAGAAATGGGGCACTGGATCCTGTGACCATAGGTGATGATTCACATTTTGCTGAACTGCCCCCCATGCCTTCCCCTCTGGGAGCAATGACTTGGACTCCCAACCAAAATAGTTGGGAACATTGTATTGAAAGGATTCTGCACTCTTAGTTTGTTACCACCACTCAACTTAAAAACATTGCATGGAAATGTACCTTCACTGTGTTCGTAGACCTCAGCAGCGATGGGCTTCAGCTTGTAGGGAGCAAGGCCTGCCTCAAAAATTTGACCTCCATCCAAGCTAATGGCATCTGCTTCGCTATTCTAAACAACAAAGAGATTTCATCAATTAACAAAGAGCAGGAAAAGCGCTTCCCAGAGTCTCTCCTGGATCCTTGTGTATAGCAGTGGGATCACAGGTAACAACCAGGGACTGAAACTCCATCTCCAGGTGTGACAGGCTGCTGAAACATCCCAGCAGAGGAGTTTGCTGCCCACTCACCGAAATGGCTTTTATGCAGTCGAGGTATGACGCTTTCTGCAGGCAACTGAAAGCAAAGTTCTCCTGTTGCATGTGGTCCTTCAGGCTATTGCATTTTTTCTCTTCTGCTGAGGATATCGTGCACCACCTGACACTTGGCTTTTGGGGAGCAGCAAAACACAGAGCTGTAGAAAGAACCAGAAATAAATAGTCTCAGGGAGGTAGAAAGGCATTGATTGGAGATAAACAGCATTTCTGTGAGCACAAGGTCAATGGCTCCCTGTGAGCACAAGATCACTGCTTCTCTGTGGTCATGGCTTTGGGTGATGGCCACGTGCAGGATCTCCCAAGCTGTGCAGGAAGGTCCTTCCTTTCTTTCTTGCTTGATGTGTGCCCCATCAGGAACATCTGGGATGATCATTCCTGTCCCTGGACTATTGTGATTCAAGCAGCCTGGACTCACAGCAGCATCCACAGGATTAGCAGAACAAATCCACACACTTCAATAGAAATCAAGCTCAAGCCTTTGCAAAAACGGAGAGAGAAGTTGGAGCACTGAAGCAGTGCTCCAATAACCCCAGAGGGGGAGCAGCTCTGACCTGGCCAGGCTGTGTGCAGTGCACGGCCACTCTCACCTCCTTGGCAGCTGGATGATCTGATCTATTGAACTGTCTCTGTGTCTCCTTCTCCACTGCACCCCATGCTGCTCTGGGGGACCAGAACAAAGCCAAAGCCTCTGGCGGACGCAGGTTCATGTCTCCTCCAGAAACCTGGACCCAGGAATGCTGGAAACTTGCAGTTCAAGGATGTGGCTAGCCTGTGCTGACAATTCACCTTCAATCTGCCCCTCCTGGGCAGGGCTGTGCAGACCAAGAGGCCACTTGCACCCCCCTCTCCCTCCAAACCTCGATGGCACATTTCCTCCAAACACCTCCAGATTAACCTGTGTCATTTCCATTTTCTCCTTCATCTCAGAAATAACCTCTCTTTACCTGATCACTCTCACCTCCTTGGCAGCTGGATGATCTGATCTATTGAACTGTCTCTGTGTCTCCTTCTCCACTGCACCCCATGCTGCTCTGGGGGACCAGAACAAAGCCAAAGCCTCTGGCGGACGCAGGTTCATGTCTCCTCCAGAAACCTGGACCCAGGAATGCTGGAAACTTGCAGTTCAAGGATGTGGCCAGCCTGTGCTGACAGGGCTGTGCAGACCAAGAGGCCACTTGCACCCCCCTCTCCCTCCAAACCTCGATGGCACATTTCCTCCAAACACCTCCAGATTAACCTGTGTCATTTCCATTTTCTCCTTCATCTCAGAAATAACCTCTCTTTACCTGATTCCTGAGCCTCCCAGTGGAGGTGCTGAATTTGGCCACAGGGAGAATCCTTAGCCTCAATTCCTATGGCCACCATGTTTTTTTCATATATTTTTCAAGTTCCTCGTACATTTTTCAAGTCTTGGCTGTACAAAGCCATGGTCACCTTAATCTAATGCTGGCAAGCACCCTGCCTGGGGCAGAGGCTGGGTGGGGACCTCCTGAGGGAGTCAACCCAGCTGTACTGGTGGCACTGGGAAGGTAATGGCAGCCTGAGTGCTCCGGCCACTGTCACAGACCTTTTGGGTGACCTCTTGTCTCTTTCTGTGCAGGGGAGGAGGAGCCATTAAAAAAAAAACATCTTTGCATGCTAATATTCAGCAGAGGTGCTGAAGGACTTCCTGATGCCAGAGGCACAGGGAGCACTTCCTAACAGAGGACATTAATCACCACCACACTTTATGGGAGATCAGAAGACCCTGCTGCCTGCCCCAGGAAGGAGATCCCTCCTTCCCTGTGCAGGCATCAGTCCCCAGGCCAGGTGCAGCCAGCAGTCTCCTTAACACAGCTACCTGCTCATTGCCTGCCAGAGCTGTGAGCAGAGAAAGAGGAAAGAATCTCTCCAAGCAGAACCAGCCCGGCAGCAGCACAAATTTGGCGTAAAACAGGCAGGAGCCTGAGCAAAGTGCACAGAGCAGTGCAGGAGCAGAGTGGGAAGCACAGGGCATCTTTCGTTATTTAAGCTTTATTTTATTGTCACTGCCCTCAAGTTTAACCAAATACATGTACAAGCTTGACAGGCAGGTCTTGCAATAATTTCTCCCCCCTGGCTGAGCCCGTGCTCCTCTCCCAGCACAGCATTGGCCGGAGGATGATTTTTCCCTTCACCTGAGTGCGGAGCCTGTCCCAAGCATTCTCCTCCGTGCTGGTAGGAGCAGGGCATCCCTCCTCCTTGCAGTGTGGGCACTGCAACCCTCCCTCCATCCCACGGGCTGGCCAAAGCTGCCGTCAGTAAGATCAAAACACCATCCTCCTTGACAGATCCACAGCTGCCAAAGCAAGCACCGCTTCGTGTCCCGGCTTTTCCTTAACAGCTGCCTGGTCTGGCCACAGCTCCGAAACAGCCTTGCCTGGGGAAAGCCTGGGGTCCACGGAGGTTTTGACTTCCTTCCCCCAAAGGCTGCTTTCAGCAGACACTTACCCACTATCCCGAAGGATAGCACAGTGAAGAGTGCGGGTTTCATGCTTGAGCAGGGGGTCGGATGCCGTGGGAGGGGTGCAGCAGCCTTGGTCACAGACCGTCCCCTCCAAGTCTGTGATGGCTCTGGAACCGCTTTCTGCCCCTTTTATAGAGCAACAGCCTTGGCTGTGTTTGCAGAAGCAATGACCTAACACTGTTTGTCCTTCCTTGTTTCTCAATAGCTCCTAAATCGCCCCCCTCCCTGGATCAGCCCATTTTTAGGAAGCCTTTCACTTTGGCACTGAACCCTTCCGCAGGCAGGAGTCAGAGCAGGGCAAAGCGCTCTGCATTTTACAAGGGGCTTCAGATGGAAAATTCCCAAGTTGTGACATTTGAATACTCCTGCAGGCTGAAACGCCGCAGGAGAGGCAATTTTCTTTGTGCTGCCCACCCCCTGCCTTGCCCAGAACTAATCTCAGAAAGTCCCTGCTGGATCCAGAGCCGAGTTTTGTGTGTTTGCCAGTAACTGCTGCTGTGGTGCCCGTTGCCCTTGGCTCGCAGCACCGAGTGCCTGCCCGCTCCCTTGTGTGCTCCTGGCAATGGCAGAGGGGTTGAAAGGTAGTAAATGATTCTTACACATGATCTGGCAAAAAAAGCCAACAGCAGTGACCAGACAGCTCCATAAGTGCCCTGCAGAGAGAAGGAAGCATCACACTGCACCTTTGGTAAATGTTTGGGACGAACACGGGAAGAAATACTGAGATTAGCAGTCAGCCTCCTCCCACTTCCTCTGCAAAGCTTCTCCATCCGATTGTGCCACCCCTGGCCTGTCCCCCTAGGGCCAGAGGGCATGCCTTGGTTTATGAAGGGCAGCCCTTGTGATGCTGTCCCAGCCTTCAGTCATGTCCCCAGGTACAGGACCAGCCTCAGCCTTTGGTACATGCACACAAACTGAGAATTCCCTGGACCTTGAGCCTGAACAGCATCCCTGGACCACTGCTAGGGCTGGTCCACTCACCATGTCCACCCCACAGAAGCTACAGCTTTGCTGTTGGAAGCCCAGCCAGGAGGTCCAGCTCCCAGCCTTGCTTTCAACAGCATGAGCCTCCCTTGGAGGGAGGATCTCCTGGATCCCCTGCACAGGTCCTTCTCCTACAGCCTTCACTCTCTACACAGCTGGAGGTTGACTGGAAGCACCTGGGCTGGCTCTTGTCCCTTCTCCCAGCAGGCTCTGGGCAAAGTGACCTGCAGGTGGTGGCGGTGCCCAAAGTGGCTTCAGTACAGAGGGGAGCCCAGTGCCAGGCCAAGGATTTGGCTCTACACAGTGACCCAGGGAGGGTGGAGGCCCTCAGGCAATGACCACCTCCACCGTGGTACCAGGAGCCACCCTGCTTGTTGGGTGAGTGAGAGGCATTCCTGGCCACACTGGTTATTTCAGCATCATCTGTGGCACTTCCTTCAGCACGGCTGGTTCCTATTTCTCATCCCCTGCTTTCCCAGAAGAGCATAATTTATTGTGTCCAGAGTGTCTCCAAACACACTGCAGCTGTAGGAAGACTGACTTTCCTGACCTCAAGCCTCTCCTTTTAAAAGATCTCTCATCCATATTTACTCCAGCAAGCGGTAACCTTCCAAGCTCTTTTTCCACCAAGACAAGCTAGATGTCACTGAAGTCCATCCCCAGCTTCCTGCAGGTCTCACTGATCCCTGCCTCATTCATGCAGCCTTAGCAACATCCCCATCCATGGGAAGAAGAAGCACAAGGGCTTGCAGGAGACTGTCCCACATGGTTCTCCCAGAGCTTTTTGCTGATTTGTTCCAAAATGCCTCTTCTAACAGACAAATTGAGAAATTGTACTTGCAGCTGAAACAACAAAGACACCTGAGCACCTAAATATTGGTGGAAATGCTTGGGCATATTGAGTCCACAAGTAGTTACAGCACTGCCCAGATAAAGATTCTTTTACCACAGGACAGATGAAGGGGAAAGATGCAGAAGAGAGCTTGGAAAACATGAAGGATCCACTCAAATAACAGAAGAGCAGTTGCTGGAAGAACCCAAACTATCTTTGCCTTCTGCATATGGTTCCCAGATCTTTTTCCATGGACAACTCACTGCTCCTCTCTCCCTTCTCACACTATGCTTGCATCTCAGTGCCTTCTCTACCTGCCAAGGGGATGGCTGTGATGTGCTGATGGGATGGGTGGTGTTCACATCTCTTTCCCTTGCTCTCCCAGATGGCATCAGGGCAAATCCAAAGGTGAGGGAAGAGGCTTGGATTGCAATACCTCTTGTACTGCATTTCCAGATCTCCAGCCACAAGGCATCTGGAACATCACCAGCCACATGTAGAGGTGCTTTTCCTTTTGGTGCTAGCAAATCCTACCTTTCTCCATGATGATTCCACTCTCCTCGTGGTGTGCATCCTTCCTGTGGATGCTCCTTTGACATCTTTGACTCCTGTGGCCAAGCCTGTGGAGAAGAAACTCTTCCAACACACAGCTTTCCTTGGAGGCACCCCTTGGCAGAAGCACAGCAGGCCAGGGCTGCATCCTCTAGGCCACCTGGGCTGAGGGCTCAGACCTTGCTCTCCAAAGGACCCAACAAGGTGATTCTCTCTGAGGAGTACAGCCCACCATGGGAAGCCTTGGAAGGAAAAGGAAAGTGTCCTGGGTGGCCTTCAGCTGCAAAATGTCATTAGTTTTGGAGTCCAGGAGGGATGAACTGCATGATGCAATCAATTTTTTCCCCTGAACATCCATCAGACCCCCTCTTTGCCAAATTTTGTGTTAGAAAATGCACATTTAGTCACATGGTGAATCCTGCCTCTCGCTAAGTACACTCACCTCCCTCTACAGGTTCTGTCTGACTCATACCTGGCTGCCTGGGTGCATGGTTGGTCCCATTCCCAAATGCCCGTGTCTGGCTGACTCAGCTGGGACTGAACAGCAAAGGCCAATTTTTAGTAACACTGGGAACTCTTGTTGCCCTTCAAGGCAAGAGCTCCATGCTCTGGCTCATGTGAGCAGGAGCAGCTTTACCAGAAAGGACAGAGCTAAGTCAGTGCCCCTCAGACTTTGTCCCAGTCACCCAGAAACACCCACCCTCCTGTAGTGCACATCTTCACGGAATGACCTGAATTATTGTCACACATCCCAAGTTCGTTGCATTGCAACACCGCACATCCCGGCCGTTGTGTTTTCCAAAAGAGGATGCTGCTGCTAAAAATTACATGAATGATGAAGAAATACAAATGAACACACCCTCTGCCCAACCACGGATCACTGGTGATGTATAAACACAGCTGAACCCTGGGGAAAGAACAATGCCAAGTGAAAGAGACGGTAAAGTAATATTGTTTATTTTTACACCTCCCTCATTACTGCAAGGTCATGTGTGTGCCCTGTGGTTTGTGGTTGAGATGAGGCTGCACTGGAGTTTTGGTTGTGTCTTAAGGAAAGGATGTTTGTCCTTTATCCAAAGGACTTTGGGATAAAGTTGGAGCTGGCATGGCTGTGTGGGAGAAGGCTTGGCTTTGCCACAGAGCTTGCTGCTGTCCATGGCACAGCTCATCCCATGGCTGAATGGGGCTGTAGCTGAGCTCTGGTTGTGTGTGGGCCTGTGGAAAACACAAAAAAACACACAAAAAAAGAGGGAAGTAGGGACAGCTGCAATCAATGCACTACACCATTACAGGTATCTCACCCAACACTTTGGAGCAGTTATTTCCATAGAGGTGCTCCCAGGCAGCTG
Source organism: Onychostruthus taczanowskii (assembly GCF_017590055.1). Lineage (NCBI taxonomy): Eukaryota > Metazoa > Chordata > Aves > Passeriformes > Passeridae > Onychostruthus > Onychostruthus taczanowskii. The sequence continues at coordinate 4,502,988 of NW_024502680.1, read as the reverse complement.
TGGAAGCCTTTGGAGCTAAGGTTGATGCTCCCAGGGGTCACCAGGCTGGCAGTTGTGATGAAAACCCAGCTCACCTTGAGTGACTAAGGAGAAAATGCCCTGAAAACCGAAGAAAAAACCAAAGGGGAATTTACTGAACCTCAAGGTGGGGTGTGCTGAAGGAAGAGGGCAAAATATACACTCATCAGGAGTCACGTCTTCTCCAGAGTTAACTTGTTTCCCTCAGGAAATAGAAATTTCCAGGTTGTGGCTTGGAGAAGGCTGGAGTGCCCCATGACAAGGATGTCAGCACAGTCAACCACAAAAGCTGGGCTCAAGTTCTTGTGCTCTCCTGGGCCTGCATGGGGAGGCAGGTGAAGGCAGGAAGAGCAGCCTGATAGGAACACATTTTCCCAGATCATCTTCTGTCAATAGCCTGGGTGGGACAGAAGCTGAGACTGGCACTCAAATGGCAAAGGTGCCTGTCTCAAGAGATGGGAGATGGTGACCCAGGGTTGTGAATGGTTGGGGAGCATCCCTGTGGAGGAGGATTTGGGGAGCTGATGGGTGATAAACGGGGCATGAGCTGGCACTGTGCAATGGCAGCCAAGTGTCTGCAGGGCCACATCCACAGCAGTGTGAGCAGCAGGACTAGGGAGGGCTCTGGGGAGACCTTACAGCCCCTTCCAGTGCCTTAAGGGACTCCAAGAAAACTGGAGAAGGATTTTGGACAAGGGCATGAAGTGATAAGGCAAGGCGGAATGGCGTCCCACTGCCAGAGGGGAGGGTTAGATGGGATATTGGGAAGGAATTCTTCCCTGTGAGGGTGGGGAGGCCCTGGCACAGGGTGCCCAGAGAAGCTGTGGCTGCTCCATCCCCAAAGTCTTGAAGACCAAGCTGGACAGGGCTTGGAGCAAACTGGTGCAGTGAAAGGTGTCCCTGCCCCTGGCAGGGGGTGGAATGGGACGGGTCCTTGATGGTCATTTCAAACCCAAACCATTCTGGGATTTAGTGTTCAGGTACCCAGGAGGGGCAGGGAGAAGCCAGGGGGCTTCTGCAGAACTGGTTTACCTCAGCTGTGTAAGAACCTGGGGGAAATCCCAGCCCTCTTGCCTGATGCCAAGCCTCTCCTGGAAGAGGAAGTCACTCCTGCCCTGGGGCCCAGGTCAGCATGGGGCTCGCAGCAGCTGTAAGCAACTGCGGGAGTGCCAGCTCTGAGAGCATGGCCTTGGCTGACGATGGACTGGGACCAGCTTGGCACTCCCCATGGCTCCCAAGGCCTGACCAATACCTGGAGAGCTGTGGCTGGCTTTCCAGAAACAGGCTTGCAGGCCATGTTTGGACCCATGTGTCAATTCTGGGGCCATGCTCCAACTGCAGAGTCACTGTGCTTAGTTTATTTTTCAGGAAATGCCACAAACCTGTTTCCCTGCTGGTTAAGAGAAATATTCGGTGTCAGGTTTTGACTGTATTGCAAAATGTTGTTTTCTGCCTGGGATGAGCCAAACTGGCCACTGGAGAGTTGGAGCTGGTGTTGTTTGAACCAATATTTGCTTCTAAGTATTGCTTCTAAGTATTGCCTAATTTCTAAACTGCACAGGGCAAACAAAGAGCTCTCTGTCGATTTTAAGCTGCTCTTCCCAGCTTGGAGTGCTAAGCTCAGCTGCAGACTGAGGCCTCTTGTCCAGAGCTGCTTACCAGGTCATACCAGTATAGATTTGCATTTTTAGGTTGGAAACTAGTGGCAGCTCGACAGCCAGGTGCCAGCAGCTCGACCCTCTGTGCCTTGCACGGGAGGTCTGCAGGACGGTGCCACTGCCCCACGTCCTCCCGTGCACATCCCCCGCTCCAGCAAACACCAGCTGGCCCAGCAGTGCTGAGGAAACAGGTTTTCCTGACCTCCTTTCCCAAGCAGGCCCCCATTAACTCCCCAGCCCCCTTGCTGAAGTCAGCAGTGGCTTCTGCTCCATCAGCCAGCGGTCCATGCAAAACTCACCCTCTCAGACATGCAATTAGTGCCATTTCTCATAATGAAGGGTCTCTGTTTGCTTAATTAACCCAAAGGTTAACAGGATTACCAGCAACTCTGTGCAATACCAGGAGGTGTGATGTTCCTGAAAGGATTTTGGAAGGGAAGGTGGTGAATTCCTACTGAAGACACTCTTGCAAGGAGAGTGGCTGGAGCCTGATAACACTCAGCCTTGCCTCCTGTATATTTTCCAAAGATCTGTGGGAACAAATGAGTAAATACTGCTATCTGGGAAAGAAATGGCAGGAGTGCCAGCTGCCCTGTGTGGCCAGAGCAGCCTCTGCTCCTCTCCTGCAGGACCCCAGGTCCCACGGCAGGGCAGGCACCAGGCAGTTGCACAACTCTTCTGTCCACAAAGTGGCCGTGTCCAGCTCCCTGGGACATGCCAGACAGTTTCCATGGGGACTTGTCCCCACAGCAAGATGCTGGACCATCCCAGAGATGTGGCTGGCTGAGAACAGGAGATAAAGTGGCTTATCCAGGAGGAGGGACCTGTGGCTCTTGTGTGATACTGTGCACACATCCAGGGATGCTCTCCTGCAGTGGCAGAGCCCAGGACTCTGGGATGGGGACAGAGATGGTCAAGAAGACCTTGTAGTGAGAGGGGAGGAACAGTGGAGGAGCACAAGGTGAACCTGAGGGTGAGCCACTGCTACTCCACCACCAAAAGGGAGCAGGGGGACATCACTGAAGCAGGTCCTGGCAGATGCAGCCAGGGGAGCAGCTCTCAGCCTGTAGCAGAGTGATGCTGGAATTTTGCTGGACCAAATTGGCAATTGACTTTGCTGTGGGCATGGAGTGACAGGCAGAGCAGGCAGGAGAGGCTGGCAGCCAAAAGGACACAAAGGAGGAGGCAAGGGGAGACACCCAGAAGAGCTTGGGAATCAGCTTCCCAGAGCAGTGCCAGCAGTACCAGACCTGGGGCTGGAGCATTGTCCATCTGCTGGAGCAGCTCTCTCTGCTGGATCTGACCCAGGGAGCAGGGACTGAACCTCTTCTCATCCTCCACAGTGCCCAGGCAGCCCAGCTGGGCTGGCACAGCCACCCAGAGCTGCACCCAAGAGCTGCTCTGGCCAGAAATGAGATTTGGGCATTAAATGAACAGGAAAGGGTCAGCTCACCAATGGGTCAAGCTGAACTCTACCACTTGCTGTTCAACCCCTTTCCAGTTAGTTAATTTATGGTAATCATTAATTCCAAGCCCCTGTCCATGCGGGAAGCTTCACAATAGCTAATTTTTAATCTGTCACCATAGCTGCACGCTGCTACATGTGTCCTGGTTGAAGCCACCTTCCCATTTCAACACTCTTACAGCCAATATAATTCCCTGCTGATTAATGGTGGTTGTTTTAAAACCACCACAAAAATCTGTTGGCCAACATTCCCTTCCACTCTGTAATTTTAAAGCAGCATTAAAAGGGAATTAATGGAAATAACACTTTAGAATAACAGCAAGGCTTAGTCTTTATTGGAGACCCTTTGAACTCTAGTTAAATTAATTTCCCTCCTGCTCTTGAGATTTTCAAAGACAGATCTGTCACGAGCCATGCAAACCTCTCACCCTTTGGAGGTCAAGAGCTGAGTACGACACCAGTGAGCAAATACTGGCCCCAGGACTGGGAGGGCATCTCCTCCCTGCCAGCCCAGCCCTGGTGACCACCACACCACCAGTGAAACACCTGCCCTGCCCAGGGCAGGCTTGACCTTCTGGTGCCTCCTCTCACTCCTGAGTGTCAGAGGAATTTGTTTCCTGCTCGCTGGTCAAGATGTTCTCATCAAGATAAAATCCGAGGGGAATGGCTCCTCCCATCCTCACCCCGGGGCCACCCGGGGCTGGCACAGCCTCAAGGCACCGCTGGACCCTGGCTCTCAAACAACCTCGTCCTTTCCAGTAATTACTGTTTTGCAATGTGGAAAATAATAAAAGTCTTGGGACTGTTAAGAGCTCTGGAAGGAGAAGAGAGGGGGGAGCAAAAGCCCCAGCTGAGCAGATTTCAAACCCCCTCTTGAGGGCTTTTAGACTCCTGTGGCATTTTAATCCTCATTGCATTTCCAGCTGCAGGGATAAAGGAGCAGAAAACATAGGCAGAGATGAGGGGGCTTCAGGACAGAGGTCTGGCTGTGACCAGCTGGGGCTGGTCTCAGTGAGGGAGCTCTGGGCTGGGGTGGACATCAGGATGCAGCAGCACCCTCCCAAAGCCCACAGCATCGTCCACTGGGTCCTTGTCCTCACCCTCTGCTCAAGTGGGTGCTGTGGCACTGGGGAATGTGATGGCAAAGCCCAGCTATAGTGTGACATGGCTCTAACAGCTCCTGAAAACTTTTGCAAGAATCAGGAAGGAACCAGAAAAATTCTTGCTTCAAATGCTTTGTTAAAAGTTGCATAAGATGGAGGGACGTTGCTGCGTTCTGTAGGTGTAATCACAAAATCCCAGAATGGTTGGGGTTGGAAGGGACCTCAAAGCTCATCTAATCCAGCCCTCCTGCCATTGACAGGGATCTTCCAGTACCCCAGGAACTTACAGTATCCAGATTGCTCCAAGCCCTATCCAACCTGGCCATCACTTCCAGAGATGGGGGGTCCAGAACCTCTCTGGGCAACAATGTTGTTGTGCAATGGAGATTGATTAGTAAAGATCAGTTATGTTCTAGGCAAGGTATGGGGAGAAATCACTTTATTCCACTGCAATTCCCTTTTAATTCAACGAAATTCAAAGTTCAACGAAAATGAACTCCTTTTGGGGAGTCTGCTCACTGCCAGGGACTGAGGGTCTCAGCATGGCCATGTCCACAGCCTTGCAGGACCTCCCTGCTTCACCAGAGATCCTGCCCTTTCACCTGCACATCTCTGGCCACCAACATCCTCCTCCTGTCATCCACTGCAGGCAGCAGGTCCTGCCACACCTCTGCCAGGTGGAACCCGCACAGACACCACAGCCAGAGAGGGCCAGGCCACATGCTGGGGGCAGAGAGAGAGGGAACAAGCCTTGGAGAAACACTGGTCAGCTGTGCAAGAGACAGCCCTTACCAAAGGCATCACCTGCTCCGACAACCCCATCCTCCCTCCTTTCCAGCCTCACTGGGGACCTCCACTAAAATCTTCCAGGAGTCTGTTCATGCTCAGCTGATCATTCCCTGCCTGAGCAATGCTGGAGAAGCACTGATCCCCAGCTCCACCTCAGCTCTGCCCCTGCCTGGCCCTCTTGGTCCTGACCCCAGCCCAGACTCCTCAGCCAGACCTTGGATCTACCTGGTGGTCCCCAGGATGTCTCCAACCTTGCCACTGTCCCCAGATCTGATCCTAGGCTCAGACCTTCCTTGTCACCAACAGATCCCAGGAGATCTGGACTCTGGGCTGAGTCCAGCTACTATCCAGGGCTCATCCTGATCACTCTGGATGGAGACTGTGGGGGACAAGGATCATGCTGGGGTCCCCATTCCTTTGGGAGCAATCAGCCCTTGTGGTATCCTGGCATGCAGGCAAGAACACAGAGCTTTCCCCTGGATAGACCAAGGAATGGGAAATAAGATCCCAACTCTTTGCAGGTCTTTGATCCCATACCTCAATCCATTTCCATTCCACTTTATTCTGGGCAGTGGTTTCTTATATGCAGCAGTAAGATTTTTCCATCAAACCAAACGTTTCTACTGCGTCCTGGCTCTCACAGGAGTCCCACAGCCCCATGCTGACATCAACACCCCCCTCATAAACATGCCATGGAGACAAACATGAACAAACAGCAGGAAAAGCTTTGTGGAGATCCTGTTACAAACAATATTTTTGTTCCTTTTGCACATTCTCTAGGTGGGAAATCCCCGAAAAAAGACAGGGCCTTTAATCAAGGTCATCAGCCTTGTGTAATGACAGCAGGCTCTGGGGAAGTTGGAACCACCAACCTGTGTATTCTTCCTTGTCTACCATGAGGGATGCCAGCACAGATTTTCAGAGCACAGCAGTAAACAGCTTCCCAGGGGAGAGCTTTACACCAAATGAACCATCAGCTTTTTTCTCATTAGCATAATATTTCCTCTAGCAACTCTAGAAGGCTCTGCCTGTGGCAGAGGATTTACTAAACTAGAGAAAACAAAAGAAGGGAACAGGCTGCACTGGCTTAGCCCCTAAAAGATAAATCTGAGCTGCCTCTCTCATTCCAGAGTGTTGACACCTTCAGAGAGTAATTACAGTAGGGGTAGCACGGAGTATCCCCTGTTAAAGAGCACAGGTGGTGGCTCAGAGGTTATTCCCACCCTCAGCAATCCAAGCTGAATCAAAGGATTAACTGCAAGTTGAGCTGCTCTGGTTTTAAGGAGGGACTGCACCTGGAGCAGTTCAGGGTTCAGCTGTGCTCACAAACACCAAAGTACAGGCTGCTCACTTGTCCAGCAGCCACGGTGCAGTTTCTCCTGGTCACAGGTGACCAACCAAAAATAAAAGAGGTGTAAGCAGAAAGGGCACCGGGGGAACACAGAGGATGTGCCATGGCCAGAGTCATGTGGCAGGGACATTGCCCCCAGCTGGGGCACCTGGAGTTTGGGACTGTGGCCAGCTCCTGTTCCAGTCCTGGCAGCACTCAGGGTCCTGGCTTGAGGGGACAAACCAGGGGACAGTATCCCAACCCCAACCTTGGACATCATCATCTCCTGAAGGATTTCAGTGGGGTGCTGGCTCTGCTGAAGTAGTTTTCCTCCATCTGCAATCTTCTTGGCTGAGCCAAGTAGGGAACTCCAGCTCTCAGGCACAAGACACAGCCCTGCCCCAGGAACAGCACATACAGCTGGACCTGGGACTGCTCTTTGAGCTCTAACACACTGCAGGATTCCCACTTTGGGTTCTCAGCTTGAGGAACTATCCTCTCTTCTTTAACCCATCCCTTCCTCAGTTCACAGCTGGCAAACTCTCATGTTCATGTACCTCCTGCTCAGAGATTTGGATGGTGAAAGGGAAGGCAGGGGACATGTAGAAGGTTTTGATCCAGAAGATTAACTAAGTTAAGGAGCAATGTAAAGGTAGAGAATGGTTTTATGCACTGTCTCCTGGTGTTGGTTGTTCAAAAGAAAATAATTCTCCCAGACTGGCTGAGGAACACCTGGAAAGAGACACCTCCTGCATCAACAGAAGGACAGTAGTCTGAAGGTCTCTGAACAGGGATATCCATTCCCTGGGGTGCAGGGGTGGTTCTGGAGAGGCACCATGCCCAACCCTCCTCTGGAGGGGCTACCACACATGGGAGCACACAGACCAACCCTGCAGAGATGGTCTGTGTGCTCCCTGAGGCTGGTGGAAACCACTGCAGCTCCACAGACACCCAGAGAGCTCCTCCACTCCTTGTGACCTGCCCTCACATCTGTCATTCATCCCAAGACACCTTCAACCACTTGTATGTCTATGGCTTCCCCTTTCTGCCCTTTCAATGCCAAACAGCTCAGAGTGCTCCAGTCTCTCTCTCTGAGGGCTCAGTTCCTCATCTCCTCACTTCCCCCAGCCTGGACCTGCATTCTCCTCACTCAAAAATTGCCTTTTCGAAGATGGGCTCTACCAATGGGAAGAAGAAACGGCTCCTTTTGGGATGTGATGTCCCAGCTAATTGATTGCAACAGATTCTACTCCCTTCTTCCCTTCTTCCCAGCCAAGCTTTGCTGGGTGAGTATCTTCAGCATGGATCTGACAGGGGAAAGATGTCTCATGACCAGTGCCACTCGTGGTAACACGCCCCCCACGCCTGTACACACCTCTTGCTTTCACCCACGTTATGTGTCATCTGCATTCCCTGGTTTTGCAGGGAATTGGATGTTTTCCTAAGTATCAGCTCTTGCCTCCTTACAGCATCCCAGGGACAGGCTCCAAAAAAATGTATCAACTCTACCCAATTCCATGTCTGGTGGGACAGAAGCCCCTCTGAGCAGTCAGAGGTTATTGCAGAGGATACAGAAGATAACTGTGAGGAAGAACCATGAGGCAGCAAAGATAGAAATAGAACTTATCCCAGGAAAGCTGTGGCTGCCCCATCCCTGGAAGTGTCCAAGGTGAGGTTGGACGGGGTTTTGAGGAATCTGGGATAGTGGAAGGTGTCCCTGCTCATGGCAGGGGGGTGAACAGGATGAGCTTTAAGGTCTGTTCCAACACAAACCATTCTGTGATTCCATGACAAAAGGCCCAGATCATTCCCCCGGCCCACAGCAGAGAAAAGAATCCAAAGCTAAGGCAGCAGAGGTGAGGAGAGCACAAGCTGTAATAGGTGATTCCTGGAACAAAGTTCAACCCACCTGGAGCCTAATGAGTCCCATCAGTGCAATCAGCAGCTGCTTGCTCAGCAAACACTCCTGCCCCAGCCTTGCTGCTGCTGCCGCAGCCCTGACAGCATTTTCAGAGAAGGGGATGTTTGAACATCTGCAAAGAACTGGTATTTGGGCCACTTTTGCAACTGGGGGGTGCAGGATGTACCTTCACACACAGCCCCAGTGCACCCCACCCCCCTCACTGACCCACAGCATATCAGGGACTCCATCCCCACCCTCTTCAGCTCCTTGGCTTTCTGTAGGACTCAGTTCCATTCCTGTGGGACAAACGTGCTCAGACTGCACAGAAAGAGAGATTTCTCCAGGCCAAAGAGCCAGATGAGACGGGACATCAGAGACACAGGGCAGGAGGAAGGAATGAAGGCAGCCACAGACCTGGTGCAGGGGCAGAGTGTGTGTGGGCAGGAAGGAAACGAGCAGATTGTGCTCCTCTTCCTCACAACATCCACCTCAATCTGCTCTTCCCCTCCTGCCCCAGAGCCCTACATGGTGCACCCACTCTGCTCCTGAGGCCACTCTGCTCAGTCCCCAGCTCCTGTCATGATTCTGATGAGTCACAGCTCTCCTCACACATAGACTCTGGACCCAAATCTGTCCCTCTGAACCTCCGACCTTCTGCTGCCAACAAGAAATGGCAGTGGCAGCCTTGGCCCGGCACGTAGTGCTGTTTGCACAGCCCTTGCTCAAACACAATGGCCAGAGCTGGCTCTGCAGCCCCCCAGCAGTGCCACCACCTCCCTGTGTCCATGGCAGGATCACAGTGGAGCACTGAGCACCTCCACCTCAGCTTCGGCACCCGCAGGAGCTCGCTGTGGCCACAGGGCTCCCCCTGAGGCTCACCTCGTGACTCCTCAGCTACCCCACACTGTCCCACAGGGCACTGACACCACAGACAGGTCAATTACTGGAGCTGGATATGGTAATCAACCATAAACAATGGTTTAGAGTTAATTAATTAACCATATGGCTGATGGTTTAACCATAAACAATAACAATATCATCCAGTGAGGCTCAGTTGGTCTTGGAAGAGATGACAGTGACTTGGCCAATGTCCAAGCTCTGGATACCCTCGTGTCAACATCATCTGAAGGCAAGAAGGAATGGGAATGTGGTTTACTGACAGCCTCGATGCCAGAAGAACCAAGCAGGGAGCTTGGGAGCCTCAGCAGGAGCCTGATCTGCAGCTCCTGCTTGAGCAAACACTCCCCACTGACACCTTGAGCCATGAACTCCCCTAAAGCAGCACCATTGCATGAAAAAGCCTCAAAATTAATAAATAATTAAATAGATAAATAAATAAATTGATCCATCAGCAGGTCAACAAAGGACCAACTCCCACTGTAGGAGAGCTTCAAGTGCTGCTGGAGAAAGGAGGACTGGCTACCCTTACCTTCTGGGGTCATTATGTGTGTGATAGAGCAGTGGTAGGAGCAGAGCATCAGCTTTTCATTCATGCTTGAGAGTGTCACACACTCACCTGGGGGAGCTTCAGGGACCAGACCACGAAGCTGGTGGGACCAGCACGACTCAGACCCAAAGGACTTCCTGTCCTTCCTTCAGGATTTGATTTCAAATTCCTTCCTTCTTGGGGTGAAGATGGTGATAGTGAAGAAGCCAGGCCACAAAAGACCTGGAGAAGCAAAGGTAAAGGGAGGCTATCTGTGACCTTTATCTCCTTTGCAGCTTTCCAAGGCCCAAAGATTTAATTTTCTTGCCCTTAAAATATGTCAAGATTCCTCCATTGCCACTGAGGACACAAAGCACAAACCTCAGGGGCTTTTTTTTTCCTACAAAAAGTAACTGAGAAGAAAATAGTTCACTGTGCCTGTTCCCTGCGCAGATACCTGGATTTCCACGCTGCTTTGATGACCCCTGCAGGGACAAGCAGTAATGGTCTTGAGTTTTAATGCCTTCCTCACCTAGAAGTGCATGGTGTGGTCATGGGCACTGCCTCGGGCTCTTGCTGGGCTTGAAAGGAAGAGTCTGTTCCCAGAGGTGTTCAGGTGTTAGGAAGAGCTTGGGATGGAAGTAAGGCTGCTCCCCAAGGAAGGAGCTGGCTCTTCTGGCAAGAGTTGGGCCTTTTGTCCCCTGGCATCTCTAGGAGAGAGGCCCTGTGTACGTGGTGGCCTGGGGGCTCAGACTGCATCCCGAGCAGTGTAAGGGGCTGGGGTGGGAAGGGGGATGGAGCTGCCTGCTCTGGAGCCTGCCCGGGACTGGCCATGCAGCAGCCGCAGCCCCGTGTGCAGGCTGGGCAGGGCCGGGAGAGCCTGGGCTGGGGAAAGCTGCCCGTGGCCTCCTGCCGGGGAGACTCCCATGGGCTGGGATAAAACTCTCCCTCTGCATGGCCGGGCTTGTGGAGCCCAGCACAGCTGCTCCAGCTGAGCTCGGGGAGCTGCTGCCAGGGCTCCACAAGGGCAGGACTTGCGGGTGACTTTGAATCCCGATTGTCACTGGCTACTGCCAGAAGAGGCTCGGGCGGGAGGAACAAAGGGACTGACTCTGCCGAGCTCTCGTGGTGGCTGCTCTCCCACCTTCTCTCCGGGCAGGGGCTGCGCGCTGGTGCTGCCAGGCAGGAGCCGAGGGCGGTGCCGAGAGCGGCGTGTCCGGGTGTGCACGGCAGGGAGGTGATGATTCAAAGAGATCCCGCTTTGGCTGGAATCCCCTTGTGCATGGAGGATGAACTGTGGAGCCCAGTAAAGAGAAGGGAAAGTGCTGATAGGGGTCGTGGTTGTGTCCTGGGCTCCAGACACTTCTGCAGCTCCATTCCCTTCCCTGGACACACTCCAGCCCCTCACTGTCTTGTAGTGATGGGAGCAACTGTTCTGCACACACATGGAGATGCAGAACTTTCCTAGAAACCATAAAATCTCTCCTAGATTTCACTGTTTTGTTGTTTTTTCCGCCAGGTGAGGCATCACATTTATGTGGACATCCTGTCACACTTTCCATAAATAGGAGGTGGCATCAGCTCGTGAGGTCCCCACCCTGTTTGCCTGCTGATATGTTTCAAAAGGCATTTGCTCTGTAAACACCTGCTCCACCCAGTTTCCCTCGATCAATACAGCTTTTCTCTCCAGGCTTTCCCCTGAAAATCATTTCCACTATTTTCCTGTGGGCACCAAGCTCTGGCTGAGACAAAGCTGGGGCTGGACCCATCCCTTACCACTTCCCATTCCTCGGGGTCAGACACAGCACACGGCTCCTGCTGGCCGTGGAGAGTCCTAAAGACATCCTTGGCCATCCCTAGGTCAAACACAGCTTCCCTGGCCCCAGCAGCCTCCTTTCCCACTCTGTTCAGGCTTGTGAGGCCACACCTGCACTGCTGGGGCCAGCCCCGGGCTCCCCAGTACAAGAGAGATGCAGTGACTGGAGCCAGTCCAGTGCAAGGCCATAAGGTCTGAAGCATCCTTCATGTGAGGAGCAGCTGAGAGAGCTGGAGCTGCTCATCCCAGTGCAGAGCAGTTTTGGAGGGACTTTGAGTATGTGTATAAACCTCTGATGGGAGGGAATGAAGGCAGGAAACCAGGCTGTTCTCAACAGTGCCCCGTGACAGGACAGGAGGCAATGGGAGCAAACTGACACAGAATCCCAGGATGGGCTAGGCTGGGAGGGAGCACAGCGGTCACCTGGTGCCACCTCACTGCTCCAGCAGGACCATCCCAGAGCCCATGGCACACATTGTGTCCAGCCAGCTCTGGGATATCCCCGGTGAGGAGACTCCACACCCTCTCTGGGATGTGTCCAGGGCTCTGTCAGTGCCCAGGAAAGTTCTTCCTCATGTCCAGGTGGAACTTCTGGGCTCAGTCCCTGCCCGTGGCTCTGGTGCCATTGCTGTGGCTGGAGCAGAGCCCGGGCCCTGCTCTGCCCCTCCTGCAGCCAGGGCCAGCCAGGGCTGAGGGTCCCTCTCAGCTGGGGCTCCTCTCCAGGCTGAGCAGCCCCAGCTCCCTCAGCCTTTCCTGGGCACCCACATGCTCCAGGCCCTTCAGCATTTTTCAGCATCCCCCATTGGACCCATTTCAGGTGCTCCAGGTCTCTCTTGTTCTGAACAGCCCAAAACTGGACAAAAAAAATGACAAGGGGGAGGCTCATCCCACCTCTGCAGAGGAGAGCCCATGGCATCCCATGGTTGGGATGCCCACTTTCGTTTCTTCTTCTGCAGACAGACCAGCAAGTCCTGCCAGTGGCATGTAACCTGATGTCTTTGATTAAGACAACATGGATAGTCTCAGGAATGGTTCAGATCCTGGATCCTACAAGGCCCTGAGGGATCTGGTCCAATGTCAGTCCCCCTAAAATACAGACGTCTTTCAGCACCCAAGTGCTGCAGTCTCCAGAGACTTCAAGGCAAAGCCCAGGTTTGTGAGGGATCACTTAATCTCCTGGAGGTCTCTGGCAAGCAAACAAAACCAACCAAAAAGACACAGCAAAGTCTGTTCTCCAGCTGAGCAGAGATGTGTTTGGTTGTTCAAAGGCTTCTGATAAGGTGACTGAGATTAAAGAACAAATAAAAGTACGATTAGGGCCAAAGTCCCAACTCCAGCCAAAACCGTACAGCCAGAGCAACAACACACTCCTTGCCTAAAGCCACACTTATCCAGCTGCTCCTCAGCCTTCCCAGCTAAGAGGAGCTCTGCCCAGTGCTGGCACAGGCTCTGCCTTGTCTCTGGGACAAGGTCCCTGGGACAGTGAGGTCCCACACAGCTCAGGAGCCACAGCACTGGTCCTCAGCTCCCTCAGCTTCCTCCACGCTTTGCTCCCAAATTTCCAGCTGGATGCGTTTTCTCCCTGAGCATCCTTTCAGAGAGCTGGTATCCATGGGCATGGCCACTGCAGGCCAGGCTCCCTTCAGTGTCCAGGAGAGCTGTTGGAGTTAATGGGAAATGGGCATGCCTTGCTCTCTGTGCTAAGTGTAAAATTAACTAAAGATCAATTTAGGTGGGTGCTGCTGGAGCGCGGTGCCCGGCGGCGGAAGGGGAGGCCCAGGGGCTGATAGATTGGAGAACGACTGGGAGAGCAAACTGCACCTTGCTGATAAAGCAGAGTGCTGGATACCCCAGAGAGAGTCATCCAGAAATTATCATGGGGCAGTCCAGGAACAGGTCTGTCTGGAAACTGGTCTGAAAAGCAAACACAAAAATGGTTTACTGGCAGCGAGGGGACCTTTCTCAAGTTTCTCTCCATGGGGAGTTTTGTGGGAACAACTGTAGACCCAGGAAAATGGAGTGTCTCAGAACTCAGCTTCCCCAGTCTGTCCCTGCATCTGGGACTGCCAGCTGACTCCTGCTGGTATGGCACACACAGTTCTCATGTCTTTTCATCCCCCTTTAAGACCCAGCAAGCTTCAGGCTGCCAGGGTACAAATGACAAAGTGACCACAGGTTGGTAGAAAACGATGGAGATAAATCCTTGTTTAAGCAAGCTGCACGTGCAAACACACAAACACAACATAAATATAAAAAGAAAAATTAGAAAATTAAATAAGGGGGGAAAAACACCAGCAATGTGAGCAGGGTCCTTGTGGTCATCTGCAGGGAGGAATGGAACCCAGTCCCACATCAGGCATTAATTCCCTGTCTTATCCCAGTGGGAACAACCTCCTTGCAGGTCCTCAGTCTCTGGCTACCTGCAGGAGGCAAAGGGACAAGTGTGGAGTCAGGAGACTCTGGGTTCAGGCACCTGGGCTGCCACTGTGGATGCAGCCAGTTCCTCCCTGCTACTGCCCTGTGGGATGGTTCCTCACCCACTTGTACCTGCCAGGCTTCTTTGGGGTCTGCCCCACCATCACAGCACTGCCAAGGGATCTTTCAAGTCCCTCTGATGTGAGTTCATGAGTAGCACTCTAAATCCTGGACCTTCCCAGGATAATCTTAATCCTGGATATGACTTTTCTGTACCTCTCCAGTTTACCAGCTCCAGCTAATGGGTTCACTTAAGCAGCATGGACTCCTTCTTCCTGAGGTTTTTGTTTATTTTGCAGATGTTCAAAGCAAGGAGCCATTTCCAGCAGGCGCTCCATCACTCTCCACCCCCTGCTAAGGAAACCTCTGCAGGCCATTCCAGACCCAGGAAACTCCCAGATATTGCTCCACTACAGCAGTTTCACCTTCCCCAGGATCCCAGACTCTGCTGCTAACAAAGACTCCTCCCTGGCTGCCTTCACCCTCCAGGCTCAGCTGCCTCCCTTTGCCACCACACACGAGGATGTGGGACTCCTCCTTAGCCAAGAAATTGTCCCAGGGACCAACCATGGCTTTTCTCCTGCTCCTCACTTCTGCAGCATTTTCCTGCCATCCAAGCTCTCTCAGGAGAACAAGGAAGCTCTCTGAGGAGAGCAAAGCTTCTCTGCTCCTGCCTGGAAAGTCCTTGCTGGCTGTCACCTTTGCCAGGAGCCCTGTTGTGCCGCCCACCTGCAGGCGGCTCTTCACACCTCGGGGCTCAGCAGGGAGTGTTGTTGATGGCAAACAGAATCTGCCTTCAGCAAACCCAAACAAAAACCCACAACACAGCTCTCTGCTGGGTTGTTCTCATGCTGGAGTGCTCCACATCCAGCAGAAAAAGGAATAAGATGAGGAGGATGAAGGGATGCAGATGGCTGGCTGAGGTTACAGCGAGGCTCAAGCCTTTGCAAACCCCAGGGCTCTCCCTCGCACCACCCACTGCTCTGGCAATTGGTCCAGCCCAGGGCTGGAAATCCAGGTCACAGGTTTGCTCTTCTCCTCACTGGAGGAGCAATCACATTCCCAGGTCTCCTTTTCTCTTCACCAGAAAGGCACCTTCCCTCGTGCTCCTCTTCACCTCCACCCCAGGTACAAGTGCACCAGGGATGGCTGCTCTCCAGGTGCAGCTTGTCCAGCAATCCTGGGAAAAACCCACCAGCAGCTCCCCTGGGCCACGGGCAGGCCGAGCAGGAAAGCCATTGCCTGAGAGTGGCAAGGTCCTGATGGTCTTGAGGCCAAGTCCTTGCTCATCATCTTGCCCAGGGGACAGGAAGGGACTGGAGCCTCTGGGGCCCCCCAGCTGCCTTTTGCTGAGGTCAGCAGTGAACGAGCTCACCTCCACCTGAGGAGGTGCCCAGTCCCTCCTACAAAGGCACCTTTGCTTCTTGAGACACAACTGCAGAAGGTGCATTTACCTGGCCGTGTCCTCACCCCACTCCAGCACCTGTGGGAGGGAGGAGAGCACCAGGTGCAGTCTCAGAGGAATGACACCCCCACCGAGGCCCTCGGACACTGCTCCTGCCCAGGTCAGTCCAGCACAGCCTCTGTAGGATGCAGGTGTGAGGTAGCAGAAGGATCCCAAGAGAGCTGCAGAGGTGCCTCGGATGCAGCCTCTGGCACAGGAAGCACACAGAATGTGGAGAGCACACGCCGTGCTTCCTATCACCACATTCCTGCAGGAACAGACAACTTTGCCTCTTGAGTTTTTCCTCCACAGGTGCCTCCAGTTGTGCCCGAGAAGCAGCTGGAGACAGGAATAGAGGACATCTTGAGCAGGATTACATGTGGAAACTAGACCTCCATGAGGTCACCATGGACTAACAGGTTTGTCCTTAAGGAAACAAGTGAGCTGAGCAGTTGCAAATCCCACCAGTGACCGTCAAGCAAGAGGAAACAACCAAAGAGGAGCAAGACCAAGCCTGTCTGGACACCCTCTTTTTGATGAGCCTCTGGATGCTCCCAAGCAAAGGTGCCCCCTGCCCTGCAGCAATAGGATGTTCCCTGGAGATCCTGTATAGGGGATGCTCACAGAGCCCTCAGCCACCCACCCAAAGCAGGCTTATCCAACTTGGAGTGCACAGAGCATGGCTGTGCAGAGGGAAGAAGAGGGGAGAAGCCCTGACCCTCAGCCCCTGCACCAGAGAGGATTTGATCCCTGCAAGCTCTTGCTTGGCTCTCAGCCCCAGACTCCCAGGAAAGCTGGCAGCCTGGGCACAGAACTGGAGCCCAGGATGGGTGGAGAACATGAGAGCCCCACAGCAAACTTGTGGTTTTGATGAGGTGGACGGGGAGAGGCAGCGCCTGCCTGTGCCAGGGTGAGTGAGGGGAACGGCTGCCTCCCTGCTGGCAAAGGGAAGGAGGGAGCTGGGCCCTTCTGTCCCTCCAGAGAGCCAAGGTCCCGGCTGGAAGTGACTTATCCACCCTTTATGTACTTCCTGAGCCCTGTGGGCATGGGTCAAAGGAAAGCACACATGGCCAGGTGCTCTCCTCCAGGGCCAGCAGGCACATGGGGCACCGGCTCCTGCAGACTGCGTGTGACTCAGCTGGAGCCACTGGCCCTCATGTCCCACGTCCCAGCCACCGTCTCCACATCCCCACCACTCCAGGAGTCTGTGCCCAAACAGGAGAAGCACACTGCCAAACTGCCCCATCACACAAGGGCATGGCTGATGCTGCGCAGGATGCTGGGATGAGCCTTGAAGGGGAAGGATGTGGCCAAAGGATGTCCATCGTGGAGGGCAGCCTCCCTGTCCTCCTCTGAGCTGTTTTACATTGTCCACCAGCCAGCAAGAAGCAGACCCAGTGACCACTTTCCCACTGGTCCTGGAAGCCAGCTGACTTCCTGGCAGGGCTGGTCATCCTGGCATAGCACAGGTCCAGCATGAGGGGATGACAGCTTTGCTTTCCCTCATCCCATTCACCTCTCCAGACACCACTTCACACATCGATGTCTTTCATGTGCCATGCTCACACTGGCCCCCCGTGCCCCCCAAGCCAGCCAAGGAGGGAGCTGGGGGCAGCCACACCCCCAGCCCAGCATGGATGGAGCCACGGTGCACTGGAGAGGACAAGGTCCCTGCCATGCAGGGGTGACCCAGCCACCCCAGAGCCTGGAGACATCAGGATTGGCAAGAGATCAGCAGTCACAACCAGCTCTGCCCTCAGCTTCGTCAAGAGGCAAAATCAGGACATGAGAAAGGAAAAGAGAGGGTCAAAGTGGAACACCAACAGCCATGGGTGAAACCAAGGAGTGAGGCAGGGACACTGGTGTGGGTTGACATTGTGCCCAGCACTCTGTGTCATGTGGCAGGGGTGAAGGTGCCACTCACCCTGCCAGAGGCTGGGCACTCCCTGGGGCAGGCACAGGGCACTGGTGGGAAGGTCTGACAGGATCTCTGTGCCAGTGCCCCCCCCGGGGAGGGGCCTCTGGCCACAGCACACAACCCAGGCTCCGGGTGTTTGCTTTCCAGTCTCCTGGGCGGGTGATAACCACCCGCTCCCAGCCAAGGCTCCAGCTCACCATGCTGAAATTCAAGAGGTATTTGATCACGTAAGTGGAATATTTTTACCTATTTATTTAAGTAAAATACTATTTCCCTAAGCAAAATTCTCCTTCTGTCCTCCCTGGAGGTGGTGATGTGCTGATGTCCTTGCAGAACATCTGTGTTGGGAAACAGTTGAAGTGGTGATGGGCATGGGCAGGCAGATGTTTCTGCTCCTCATCACTGCAGGGCAGTCTGGGATGATGGGGGTTTTCCCTTCTGGTGATGCTCCAAGGGCAGCTGGAAAACAGCACCTTTTGTGAGGCTTTTGCCACAAAGGAAGGAGAATGGCACAGACCTTGGCAGGGCACTGGGATGCTGATCCCTCCTGCAGCATCCCAGGCGAGGGATCACCAGAGGACTAGATGTGGAGCAGAAATGTGTCTCTGTGCAAGTTTTTCACATGGCAGCCCCTAGGGTGAGGTGCCCTTTTCCATAGGCTCTGGTTTGGGCAGGAGGGATGAGGGAAGGGCAAGGCTTGACTCTGCAGCAGAGCCCTTTGGCTGGGGGAGAGCTGCAGGGAGAGAGGGCTCAGGGTTATTCCCAACCCAGCTGTCAAGTGTAGGGCACTGACACAGGCAGGCGGTGCCATCGTGCCCTTGCTGTGTTACCTGAGCATCCTGCTGACCATTTTGCCCAGTTTCTCATTTACTGCCAAAAAAATTGGCTCCAGTGACTGGAGGGAGCAGGCTGTGGCTGCTGTACATACTGGGTACATTAATTCCTTGTGCAACTTCGCTCACTGCCTGGAGAACATCTGGGCACAGCAAAACTGTAAAATCTTTTTCTGCCACTCACCTGCCTGGTGAGCTCAGCATCAGCACCAGCACCTCCTGCAGCTCCTGCAGCTGGCTGGGACCCTGAGGGCCCTGAAACTTCCAGCCACAGACCCATCCTGGCTGGGACTTTTGTCTCTGGTTGGACAGGGAAGAGGCACAGGTTGGAGGGAAGATCTGCTTGGAAAAGGTGGGAGAATAGCAGAGGGGAAATCTGCAGCCCTGCTGAGAACAAGTGGCAACCTCTCCTCTGCTGGGACTGACACTGAGACAGCTGGAGCACCATCCCTTGCAAAGATTTGACTATAATCAGGTTTGGATTCAATTCCTTGAGCCAGCATAGGGGGTTCCAACTGCTCTGGCTCTTCCACTGAGCCCTTGCAGCCAAAGGCATCTCTGGGGTGCTGCATCCAGCTCTGCACCCTTCTTGTCACTTCTGGAGGTGACAGCACCCAGGCTCTGGTCTGACAGGGCTCTTCAGCTGTAGCCTGCCTGCAGATGGAGGCATCTCCGAAGACTGTGCAGGAGTTGGGCTCTTGCAGCCCAACCCGCCCTGCAGGGCTCCAAGTGCAGCCTGGACACCTTCCTGGTGTTTAACTCTGCCCCAAGACACACATCCCTGATCCCATCCCAGTGTGTAAATGGAGATCACGCTGTGCTGGGACTACCCACGGAGGGCAGCTGAGCCTTTTGAAGGTTTGTTGTTCAGGTACATCTTGCCAGCCTGCTCCAGTCTCCAAGACAAGGGCTGCTCATGCACCACGTGCCATTTAATCGGTGTTTTGCTGCCTTCAGTGCAACTTCTTGGCAATTTGAGGACTGCCACTGTCTCAGCACACCCTCCTTGATGTCCATGTATCTCACAGAGACAACCCAGAGGAGGAAGGAAAGGCTGTGGCTTTGTGCCAGCCTGGCCAGCCCCAACACATGTCAGGCCAACACGTGTTGTGTGTTCTCAGCTGGATGTTACACCAACACACCAACCACCAGAAAAGAGCCACAGGACCTAGATCTTTCACAGATTCTCACAGGTTGAAAGTTTAGGACCTCTGTGGAAGCAAGGCTAGGATTACACCTGCTCCAGCTACAGATAAGGGAGTGGCAGAGGGTGCTGCTCTGCCACTTCCCCCCTGCCTGGGGGGAAGTGTTCCATCGTTCTGCCTTCATTACTGGGTGCTCCTGCAGACCCCTCAAGAGTTTGTGTGTATCACTAAGTGTCACAGTGGTGCAGCTCTTCATTCCCTCATTGCTGCTTGCTTTACCATGGTCAGCCAGACAAAATGATGACCAGCCTTGCCTGGAGTGGTGGGAGAGCTGGATTGATTCTCCAACCAGATCCAGAGGAATCACTTCATTCTGAAGCATCTCCTTCCTCATTGCCTTCTCCCTCTGTGGTCTCTCTGATCTTCCACATGAGTTATTTCAACAAACCCTTCCTCACACCAGCTCTGGGGCAGCCTCGGCTCTCTGCTTCAACCCTCCCTCTTTAACACCTCATGGCGTTTTAAGCTCTGTTTAAGCATCTGGCATTTTTCTGCTCCGTCATTTGTCACATCTGCTTATCTCTGACCTCACGAGGGTCTCCTTGTGCTACTGGCATGGCCAGGCAGTGACCCACACGTGCATTTGCCCCCTTCTGTCTCATCTGAGCTTGGCAGCCTGCTCCTCAAGTGGCAAGGAGCCTCCAGGTGGATACCTCCAGGTTGCCATGGAGATTGGGGATGCTGTGATGGGCAGTAATCGTGTGCAGTAATGACACCTTCTGAACCCTCAGCAGCACTGCCATGGCCTAAGACCTCCCAGCCTTTCCAGTCCTGAGTACTGCAGACACTAAAATCCTCCTGGGAGGAGCTGGGAGTTTCAGCTCAGTGAAGGGACACTTTTGGGAGCAGGGCAGAACTGTGCCCCTGGGTATCCAACCACTGCAAGCAGTGCTGTCATTATCACACCACTACTTAATCATGACAGATGATGATTTTCCTGGAACAAACCCAGTTTCTCAGTAGCAAGCCTAAATTCCTGACCCGTACCCGTGGGATGCACGTGACCCTTTCAGACAGCCCACGTTTGTGTCACTGCTGCCTCACCAAGAGAGCTCTGCTCCCACGTGTCACAGCACTGCCCAGAGCAGCAGGCAAAGCACCACGGAGGTGAGGAAGCTCTGGGACAAGCAGGTCTGTGCAGTCCCAGTCCCACTCTCTTGGTCCAAAGCTGACCACTGCAGGAAGGCAGAAATACCAATGAACCCAGGTTGGCTGGTGGAACGCGGCTTCCAAGCAGGCTCTGCCCAAATTTCTGCTGTCATTAATGCCTCCCATTTAGATCCTTGCTGCCTGTGACTCTCCCTCCCTGAGAGGGGAGAGCAGCCACCTGGGGCTGGCTGGCTGGACTTCCCCCACAGCAGAGGCCAGTCCCAGAGGGTTTAACCAGATCCTCAGGACAAATCATCTCCTGTTATGCAGCAATGAGTTCCCTGGGGAAAACCCAGCAGAATAATGGAATCATTCAGGTTGCAAAAGCCCTCTAAGATCATCGAGTCCAATCTTTCCTCCAACACTGCCAGGGCCACCACTAACCCATGATTCCAAGTGTCACATCTGCTGGGACTGGACAATCTTTCTGTGAAAAGAAAAATACAAACAAATCCTTTTTTCCAGGAAATTCAGCCCCTCGACCGTTCCACTGAAGATTAAAGCTACAATCAAGCTCCACCAGGGTTTGCAGCAAGCCCTACAAACAGAAGGTGCCCTGTGGCAGCATATCCATGGCCTTAACATCACTATACACAACCCAAAGCCTGACAGCACAATTCTGATGGCCTGAAGAAATCACACTGCTGTTGTAGACATGGCTAAAATCAGACTGAAATCCAGGCACTGCTGGGGCCCTCATGGTGGCATCACATCTGCAGCCACAGCTGGAGCTTCTGCAGATAGCAGTCCAACAGCAGAGAGTGGGGAGAGCAGGGAAAAAAAGAGTTTTATTGTCCATGGTGATAAAGACAAAGCCACAGCTGGAGCTTCTGCAGATAGCAGTCCAACAGCAGAGAGTGGGGAGAGCAGGGAAAAAAAAGAGTTTTATTGTCCATGTTGATAAAGACAAGATCCTGATCCTTCTTGGCATGGCAGGGCAGGGAATACACAGGCAGTGCCCTGTTCCTGCTGCCTGGGGGGAGCTCAGGCTGCTCCAGGAAGGCGTCCCTGAGCAGCCAAGGGACTCAGTGGTTATCACTGTTTGCTTTTCAGCACAATGCCTGTGGCCCATCTGGAAATTTCCATGAGGCTGCACTGCTGGGGCACAGCCTCGGAGGTTCCCCAGTTATCGCTGCCTCTGCATCATTTCCGCCCCTGAAAACGTGACCTTACCTTAAATAAAGATAAAAATAAAAAAGCCTCAAGGCGCCTTTCCCGCCTGACTCACACACACACACCACTGGTCTTGGTTTTTCCTCCCCACAAATGGGCTCAAATGTCTGTTTCCTTGCAGGAAGCTGAGTGCAATCTACAGGTGCCAGGCAGGTCGGCTCTGGATCTCCTTCAGCCTCCTCGTCCTCCTCCTGGTCACACTTCAGGTTGTGGAGAAGCTGCAGCCTCCTGGGTAGGTCCTGAGCAGAATTGTACACCTGCACCTCATTCTCCAGCCTTCTGCTGGCCACTGAGGTGGGCTCAGAACTGCCCTCCTGAAAACCACCCAGCAGGGGCTTCCTTAGACAGGCAAGAAAATCCAGGTGAGAGAGGGCCCTCTTGGGGTCCCACATCTCACCCCTATGCCCTGGCCAGAGCTGAGCCCACCCTGGGGTCAGACAAGGCTGCTTTGGGCTTTGTCCTGTCTCACATCAAAACCTACAGCCCTTGAGCCCAGTCCTCCCAGCCTGGGGTTATTTGCAATCATTCCTGCAATCATTCTCCAGACCACCAGCTCTTCTCTCTCCTTGCCTCCTCTTGCTCTGCCCCTTCCACTGTCCTGTCATGCTCCAGCAAGACAGAGACACTGCCACATCGCTGCTGACCTGTCCTTCTCCTCTTCATAGAATCACTAAGTTGTAAAGCACCTCCAAGATGATCAAGCCCAAGTTCTTGCATCCCCCCCCCGCCCCTCAGGGCAGCAGGGAAGCCCATCAGCAATGCCACCCACCCCACGAAAAGGAGGGAATGTGTTTTGGGGTGACTTTGGGGGGTCAGGGGGTTCACTGGGCTGCAGAGGAGCTGCCTCTGCATTGTCCTCCCACCTCCTGCAGCTGAGCATTGTGTCCTCCCCATCACAGGAGCTGCCAGTGTGAGCTGGAGCGTGGCCTGCAGCAGACCACGGGCCACGAGCTCGGCTCTGCCCTCCACAGCCCCGACCTGCTGTGGGAGGAGGACTCCCCTCAGGGGCAGAGGGAAGCTGAGCCAGCCCCCGCTTCGACCGAGGACGTTTTCGGGATGCATCTGTACCTCAGACAGGAGACCCCCCCGGGAAGCAGCCAAGAGGAGCGCTGGATGCAGCAGCCTGGGGACACCAGCGAGGTGAGAGCCCCTCTGTCACCCACAGAGCTGAAACCCCAGCTTCCTGGCCTGGAAAAAGCAGCCAGAGAAAGTCCTTCTCCAAGCCTTCCCGGGAGGGTCGCCGTAGATTTGTCAGAAGCCGTCACCAGCAAGTTCATCATCTTTGCAAACAGGCTGAGCACAGGGGAGCAGAGGGGAATGTCCCCACCTGGAATGGTGCAGGTGGAGGTGCAGAGCCAGACTCAGCCTCGACCTGTGGATTCTCCCCACCCTGAGTGGGGCATCTCATTTACACAGCCTGTCCCAAACTCAGCTCAACCTCTGCAGGCAGAGGATTCTTACAAAACAGACCTGGAGACAGGATTTCTCCCAAGCTGGACAGAAGCCTTTGAGGTCAAGGAGGTAATAGCTGGAGAAGGCCAGCAGGCCAGAGGAGCCACCTCTCAAGGGAAGACGTGCAAGCCCAAGACTGACATTGTTTTCCTGAAAGTCCACAAGAGCGCCAGCAGCACCGTCATGAACATCCTGTTCCGCTTCGGGGAGACGCACAACCTCACCTTTGCCTTCCCCCAGGGCGGGGGCTTCCAGCTCTACTACCCCCACCACTTCCTGGCCAGGTTCGTGCAGGGCTTCTCCCCTCTGAGCCCCCGGCGCTTCAACATCCTCTGCCACCACATGCGGTTCCTGCAGCCAGAGGTACGGGCAAAGCTGCCACCCTTCGGGGGCACGGGCAGGGAAGTGGGAGAGGGGCTCATGGGGCACAGGGAGGGGCACCTGTCGAGCAAATAAACTGCAGAAATGAACTAAAGAGAGTCAGGATTGCCCACGGGTATCTGGCATGTTGCTGGCACCTCCTGAGAGATTCCATGAGCAGGTTTGATGAGTGAGCCATGGCAAAGTGGGAGACAGCATTTGTAGCAGCCAGCAACTCTCATCTCCTTCTTGTCTGGTGGGCCCTGGGCCTGAGCATGTCCTGCTCCTTGGACAGGCCCAGAGGGGACCAGCTGCAAGAGGAGAACAACCAAAGTGTGTCAGCTCAGGTCAGCCGTGCCCAGCATCCACCCCTGTGGGTGCCACCTCAGGGCAGGTGGACACGGGGAGAGGGAAGGAGATGGGCAGTATCTCCATCCCAGCTCGGCCACACAGCTGTGGCACTGTGGGGAGCTTGGCTCACTGCTCTCCCCGTGTGACCCTTCTGGAGCTTCCCACAGCTCCTTTGATGGGCTGCACCCTGAAATCCTCCCCAGCACCCCCCACTCCAGCCCCAGCAGCTGCCTCTGCTCACCAGCACTGTGGGCGAGCGGGCCCCTTCTCCCTGCCCCACCCTCAAACCCTCCTTTTTCTCCTCCGCAGGTGCAGAAAGTGGTGCCCAGCTCTGCCGTGTACTTCTCCATCCTGAGGAACCCCGTGCAGCTGATGGAGTCCTCCTTCGTGTACTACAAGGGCGCGTCGGCCTTCTCGCGCGTCCGCAGCCTGCAGGAGTTCCTCAGCCAGCCCTGGCGCTACTACGACCCCGCCAGCGGCGACCGCCACTACGCCAGGAACCTCATGACCTTCGACTTCGGCTTCAACCCCGACGGAGACGTGTCCCCCGAGCGGGTGCAGCTCATGCTGAGGGCCATCGAGGCGTCCTTCGACTTTCTGCTCATCTCCGAGTACTTTGACGAGTCCATGGTGCTGCTGAAGGAGATGCTGTGCTGGGACCTGGACAGCGTCGTCTCCTTCCCGCTCAACATCAGGGACAGCAGCACCAAGTCCCCGCTGCCGGACTCCGTGGTGGAGAAGCTGAAGGCCTGGAACAGGCTGGACTGGGAAATCTACACGCACTTTAACAGGACCTTCTGGGAGAGGATCGACCGCGCCATCGGCCGGGAGCGCATGCGGCGGGAGGTGAGGGCGCTGCGGCAGCGGCAGGCCGAGCTGGCCCGGGCCTGCCTGCAGGGCGCGGGCAGCGTGGCCCCCAAGGACATCAAGGACTCTTCCCTGCGCCCGCTGCAGCACGGCGGGGCCAGGATCCTGGGCTATAACCTCAAGCAGGGCTTGCCCCAGGAGCTGGAGCGGACCTGCCGGCGGCTGGTGACGCCGGAGCTGCAGTACAGCAGCCTGCTCTACAAGAAGCAGTTCCCCCCGCCGCACCCCGAGAGCCCCCGGCCCGCTGCCGCCCGGGCCCCGCCGCACCGGGGAAACTGAGCCACCCTCGGAATCCTTCTCCATCCGCTCCGGACAGCGAGGCTCGGCCCTCCCGGGGCTGGGAGGCAGCACGGGCATCGCCGTCCCTGCCCCGCTCTGCTCCCGTCCCTGCACAAGCTCCGGGCGCTGCCCGGGCTGCAGAGGGGGTCCCAGGGGCTGGACAGGACTTTGGAATTCCGGAAGGAAATCCCCCCAGAGAGCAGCTGGAGCCTCAGGACAGCACCGGCTCCAGCAGCGAGGAGCAGGTCCAGGAGGGCAGCGCGAATATCAGCCCTGCACCCTGCGACAGAACAGGGTCAAGCTGTAAACAGAGCTGTGGGGTTGATTTACAGCGTGGGAACGGGTCTGTCTGTCTGTCTGTCTGTGCAGCTGCACCTCGCCCCTGCTCCGTTGATGTTGCCATGCTGGAAAAACAGCCTCTTAATTAAAAATAACAACTGTCACTGTCACTCCTTCAATTCCTCTTAATTACATCAGTCTGCCCCAGTAGACGACCTCCCCAAAAGCACACCCCAAATATTTGAAGATGTCCTAATATGTCCTGAAAAGCGGGGGGGAAACCCCAAAAAAAACCACCAAAACAAAACAAAAAAACCCCAACCAACCAAAAAAGAAAAAAAGAGAAGCCCCCAAAACAAACAACCAAAAAACCCCACAGAAAACCTAAAAAACCCCCTCAAAAACTCCAAACAAACAAAAACAAAAAAAACAAAAAAAAACAGAAAAAAGGGAGCCCCCAGCATTATTTTGTGCTGACTCTGTGGTTACAGGTTGCCTTTGGATGCTGAATTTATAGGCTCAGCATCCTATTCTGCAGTGTCAGACTCAAGTTCCTGTGTGACAGGGAGACATCTCAGGAGCCAGACACCCCAACCCACCACTCTGAGCTGCCACAGGAATATCTGTGCCCTGGGAAAGATCCCACAGGAATGGCTTGTGGAGGGCAACTCAGCCTGACTTTTCTCATCCTGCACTTCTCCTTGAATCAAAAGCAGAGCCAGCAAATTGGCTGGGATTAACAGCCAATCTCTGGTTTGTCAGCACGATTTCCAAACAAAAAAAGGTTCTGAAAAAAATGTCCAGGGGGATCTGAGCATCCCAGGGTGTCCCTGGGGCAGGAACAAAGAGTCTCAAAGATTTCAGCTTCCACCCAAATGTCTCCTGCTCACTTTAACCAGGAGAAAAGCCAGACTGTGCTCCCAGTGCCCTTCCTGGGGCAGTGCCAAGCATCCAGCCAGGCACAAGGAGAGGGCACTGTTTGGGAATTCTGCTCCATGGCTTTGGGGTTCCATGGAGTTTCATCTCTGGGACACACCCGTGTATGGCTGTGTCGGTCCCTTCCCTTGTTTCTCCTGCTGGGATGTGGGGTGGGCTCATGGTGTCAGAGGTCTGGGGGTCCTGCAGGTCCCTCCAGAGGGCAATCCCAGAGGAAATCAACTGGGATGGGCAGCCCAGAGGCCATGAAGCACCCTGGGGTTGTCTCCCCATGGACACAGCACAGTGGAGGGAGGAGCAGGGCTGGACACTGGGTACCAAACCTGCATCTGACACCTCCACTCCAGGTTTTCATTGGGTGCCACTTGCTTATTCCCTGCTTGCACCTCAGGAAATAGGAGCAAGTCATTCCTGTCAGGAACTCTGATCCAGGGCAGAGATACTGGAACAGCCAGAGCATCACAATCTCCCTGTGCTGTCCCCCAGGCTGCAGCTCCCATGGGGTGCCCTGGCCTCAGCACAGCTCAGGAGGATCCCCATTTCCAGAAGGTGTTTCCCCTCTTTCCAGAGCAGGCAGCAGGCAGGGCAGAGGTGGTTTGGGCACCACAGTGACTCCCATTTTCAGGGATGTCTCCCAGCAGGGTTCCCAGGAATGACATCACTCACCCAAATGCCAACCACAGCATTTTTTTTCTTTTATTTTCCCCACAAACAGTAATTTTATAGTTAGGAGTATTTCACGTAGTCATGGAGCAGAACCCAGGGATGCACAGCAGCTGCCTGGGTCTCGTGGGTTTTTTTTGGTTTTTTTTGGTTTTTTTTCCAAATCACAGACCCTTTGCAAACTATTTCTTGATGCTTTACATCACCAAAACCCAGGCTAAGCACATCCCCAGAGGAGCAGGTTCTCCCGTGGCCAGTGAACTCTCTTGCCTTGGAGCACTTTTAATTCCCCTCCAAGAGTTGCCAGGTTCAGCCTGTGCATTTCAAGGACTTCAGGCCAAGTTTAACTCAAAACCCACCAATTTGTAACAAGTTTCCATTAGTAACTCAAAAGATCAAAGCCTGCTTCCTCCCCCATCCCAAGTGTCCAAGGCAGTTACTGGCTTATCCTTGGTTTTTAGGGCTGCAGGAGACCCAGAGGGGTTATTGCAGGCATTGCACGGTGCAATAACCCCGGGTTGCTCAAGCCTGCCCCTGGAACGGTCCCAGCTCTCTGTAAGATTGCTGGCAGTACAAGACAACCAGCAATTTATGCAAAAGTGTTCCGTGTTTTCTCTCAGAGGCAGCAGTGCGGGCTTGAAACATTTCGAACTCTCCAGGGAGGCTTTTGAAGCAATTCCCAAAGGAGCTCAGGGGCTCGGGCATCCTGCGAGGATTCCTTTGTGATGCTTTAAGGACTGAACGAGCTGCAAAATCCTCCACACAGGGAAACCCTTTCCCAGGAAAAGGGCTGCCAGGACCCCTGGGCTCAGGCACTGGGCTCCGACTTGCTCTTCCCTCCTTTCTTCTTCTTCTGTGGTTTGTCACCCTCCACCTGCGCTGTCACCTTTGCCTTGGGCACCTTGTATTTGCTCCTCTGGCTGTAGAGGAGGTTTTTCTGGAAGAGGCGTGGGATGTTGCCCTGGAACAGCAGGAGGGCAGCGAGCATCCCTGGAATGAGAGCACAGACCCCTTCCGAGCGCTGTGTGGAGCATCTCCACCCTCCCCACAGCTCAGCAGCGGTTTTGGCTCCTTGTCACAACCCTCACCATGACCAAAAGGCAGCTCAGCACCGCTGAAGTCCCCACTGAGAGCTGAGGGACCCTTGCTGTACTGCTTTAAGGAGAATTTACCACTCTGTCCTTAACATAAACAATGCTTGTTTTGACCCATAAACCACCCCAGTTCTCTGGCAGAGAATAATTAAGGTTGGAAAAGTCCTCTGAGCCCATCGAGCCCAGCCATTCCTTCAGTGCTGCCGAGGTCACCCTTGGTCCTGACCCAAGGGCCACATCCAGGTTTTTAAATCCCTGCAGGGATGATGTCCCCACCACTGCCTTCAGCAGGGTGCCAGTGCCTGACCAGCCTTCAGGGAAGAAATTTTCTCATTACCTAACCTAAACCTCCCCTGGGGCAACTCGAGGCCGTTTCCTCTTGTCCTATCAGTTACCTGGTGGCAGAGCCCGACCCCCACCTGGCTCCAGTCTCAGCTCACATCCAGCTCCCCATGACCACGCTGGAGCTGGGGACAGCCTCAAAGCATAGCTCAGCCTGCCATTGCCCTGAAACACCTTTGCTACACCTCCCCCAGACTCTGGCTTCAGGGAGATTTCTGCCCTTGTACCACGCAGAAGTTGGATTTTAAAAAATTGGATAGCAAAGAGATGACCCCAGAGTCAACGAGGCAGGATGAAAAGTGACACTTGCCACCGGCAACCCCAAGTTCAGCCCTTTGCCAGAACAGTTCACGTTACACTGAGCACTTCTGCCTTGCCCCCGTGCCAGCTCCTGCCCCCTGGGAAGATCTCACCTGCGAGGGGCCCCAGCCAGTACACCTGGATGTAGTCCCAGAAGCTGCTCCCCGAGCAGTGGAAGGTGGTGGCTGTGGCCAGGGCAGGGTTGAAGAAGGCCCCCGTGTACGGTCCGGCTGTGTGGGAAGAGAAACGTGGCCAACAGTCCCACGGCATCCTCTGGAACACCGACAGAGGGCTGAGACCCCTCCTGCCTGCCTTCTCAGACTGGGGAAATCCCACCCTTGTCATCCTGAGCTTTGTAGGAAGCAGGAAAGCTCAGTGCAGGACCGAGGGATTGCAGTAGGGGAGGTTCCAGGGAGGTGATACCAGTCTTGAGCTACGGCTGTGAACCAAAATTCACGCAGAGCCCAGATAGCCCAAACTGCCATCTTCATCCCAAAATGAACACTCCCCAAAAGAACAGAAAACAAACACCTTGTAGTAGTAGTCATTACCTTGTTAACCCCTACCTCTCCAGTCCTAGGAGATGAAACACAGGGGGCTGTTCCTCCCCCACAAACGAGGTACTTTTCCAAATAACTCGGGAGAAGAAACACCAGCGCTGCTCACCTGCATAGGTCAGGAAGGTGACAGTGGCTGCCAGCGCAGGGACCCGGTACAGGGGGTGACTCTGTCGCACCTTGAGGAGGACCAGGTGGAACAGGAAGGAGCAGGAGCCTTCCACGAAGGCAGCGTGGGGCAGGGAGGCGCGGATGGAGGAGCTGCACTCGGGCGCGATCAGGTTCTGGATGAAGTGCAGCTGGCTCAGCTCCCAGGACCAGTAGAGCCGGGTGAGAGCCCAGCCCGTCCCTGCACCCCCACCCTGGGCCAGCAGCTTGGCCGCTGTGGCTGCCAGGCTGGACTCGAGGAGCAGGAACTCCTGCAGGGACACGGTCGGGTTGGCCGATGCTCCGTCCAAAGAGGCACCGTGGACAGCGGAGAGGAGGAAGAGGAGGGTCAGGAGCACGTCCAGGCCAAAGCCACCACCCCAGGGGCCGATGTCCATCAGCATCCTCAGCTCCAGGCAGCTCATGCACAGCTGGAACGAGCCAGCAAATTCCCTGGCAAGGCAGCCGTGTGTCCCAGGGGACAGAAGCCTCTTGGAAAGCCACCTGAGCACCTGGCACAGCCCAAAAACCAGGAAGAAAAAAGCAATGGAGACATTCAAGCCATCCATAGCGAAGGCTGTGCTGGGGGCAGAGTCTGGGAAGGAGCAGAGGAAGCTCCTGCACCTCCTCTTTATAAAGCCAAGCAAAAGCAAACGTGGCACAGCCCGACAGGCCTGGGAAAGGCCACACGTGTGGCCCCCACAGGGCAATGGCAGTGCCACAGGGAGCTGCTGGACTCACAGCAGCTGGAGCTGCCACCAAGTAGTCTGTCCCAGCAAATCCTGGTGTTATTTCCACCAGGCACTGAGCCCTCAGCCCCAGCATTCACACCTGAGAGCCCACAGCAGCTCCCCAGAGCGGACAGCTCTTCCAGAAGGAACAAAAAACTTCATTTTCTTTCTGCTTGGCTCCAACGCCTGGAAGTGTCCAAGGCCAGGCTGGACAGGGCTTGGAGCAACCTGGGCTAGTGGAAGGTGTCCCTGCCCATGGAAGGGGTGGAGAGAAATAGGTTTAAGGCCCCTTCCAACCCAAACCATTCTGGGATTCCACGGTAAACAACACATGATGTGTCTTCTGGGTCATTCCCTGATCTGCAGCAGAAGTGCCACCACTCACTGCAGAACCAACCATAAAATACCTAACATCACAATCCAGCTCAATTCTTTCCACCTCCCCTCCCTCCTCCTGTGTTTCCCAGGAGTAGAGAAAGCAGTAGAGTTTCCTCTTTAGAAACAAAACCTCACAAGGACCCAGCAAACAGCTCAAATCCAGTCCCTGAAAGAGAACCACCAGATCACAGGACACAGACTGGTAAAACTGGGAAAGAAATTCCAACATCTCTTCCTTCCCCCAGAAATGGATTTTCCCCTTCTTCTTAACCATTGTAAGAGTTGGGCCTTAGGAAATAAACATTCCAAGGTTTAAAAACTATTTCCCACCCATTGCTTAAAATTCTGCCCATGGCACAGTTGTGGGATGTTTAACCCAGGGTGGAGAGAGGAGCTGGGAGCTGTTGATTCCAAGGATAACTATGGGATTAAACAAGGCCAGGAGCTCACTCCCTCATTTGTGTTAGTGCTGATAGCAGACTCCATGCAGCTTTGCAGGGCTGCTCTTCTAGGAACAAAACTAAAGAAAAATTCCAATATTCCCACCAAAAACCCCTTTACTGTAGCTGGAACATCAGTGTCCTTCCAAACCAAACATGCTTTCAGGGCTTAAAATGCAGATTTTAAGGACTGGACAGGAACAAGTTGGCACTTCCACATTTCAGCAAAATAAACATTCCCCAAAAACACTGAAGGGTCACAAGAGCTGAGCAGACCCACCCTGGCTCCCTTGTTGTTTTTGCCCTCAAAGAGGCAACAGCTACAGAAAAAAAAAGAGTTATAAGGTTATTTAAGGGAAGTTTCACTGGGCAGAGGGTGGATTAGAGCTTTCCAGGAGCAGCTGTGACAAGGCAGCAGGAACCTGGGACAGGTTTCCCTTCATGGTCAGGCAGGAAAAGGGCTCCAGGGGATCCAAGAGTTAATTGTGCTTTGTGAAAGAACCCAAATCCTTAGAACAAGCGTTCACTGAGAGGAAAAAATAACAAAGATGGGCCACCCTTGGCTCTAGAAAGCTCAAGGAATCCCAGAAGAATCACTCCTGAGGAAGGTCAGCCCTGCACATGGTGAGGACACATCTTCCCTCCAGACCATTCCAAGGAGCTGCCCTGAGTCCTGTCAGTGTCCTCAGTGTTGATCCACAGCTGCTCCAAGCTGGATTCACTGCCCACGAGCCCTCCAGGGAACACCAGGACATGGACCCCGTGCACTGAGACACATCCATGCCTTGACACAGCCTGTCTGCTCTTCCCTCCTCTGCACTGACTCTACACAGCTCCAAAGCAGAAGTCTGGGAGCCCTGAAAGAGAATGAGCAACTCCTAACTTCCCACTGGGAAAATCCCATTAGAAAACTCAAACCACTGGTCCCTATGGCCTGCTTTAACACTCAGGCCAACGGGGATTTGAAATCCTGATGGATTTGATTTGATGATCCTAAAGGTCTTTTCCAGCCTTACTGATCTGTGATTTGAAGTGATGATGTGCTGGTGGACATTCCCACTGCACACACCAGCTGGGAAAAGCAAGACAAGCTGTGTTGGTGCTGCCCTGCTCCCTCCTAACAGCCTGCAGGCAGAGAAGTCACAAAGTCATTGCTCTCACTTGGTGGTACTCCCTCCTTCAAGGAAAAGAAACCTGTCCTTAAGCTGGATTCAAAGCAGGGCAAACAGCTCTTAGAGAACCTGCTTCCTCCACACATCTGGGGAGCAACAGCCAGAGTTTGGCTGAGCTCAGCAAACTTACATGTTGCTTTCTCACATGACTGAGGACAGCTGGTTTTATTAAAAATAATCTTGAGAGCAAAATGCAAGTTATATTTAAAAAGGGGAAAAAATGCAGCTGTACAAATCCCTAGGAGCAGAGATCTATGGATAGCACAGTGCTCCAGCACAGGAACACTGGAACTGCACTGAAAGCCAGCAATGCTCTTCAGGCACCACCATGAAAATGCTGCTAAGGAGGATCCTCACTTTTCACCCACCCTGGTTTTAACCAGCGTGCTCCTGCTGCAGTCCAAACAGTTGTACTCAGCTCTGCAGTAACTCACTGCAGCTGAACAGCAGCCCTGAAAGGGAGGAATTGCTGCCCCCAAATTTACTGCCTGCAAGAACAATGTTTTAAATACCCAATCTTGAATAGGCTGATCTCAAAAAATGGGGCTGCTCTTGGGTTTAGTCTCAGGCAGGTCCAAGTCTCAGGCTCAGTGCAAGGGATGAGCAAGTTCACACAAGACTTAGGAGGATTTACCAAGGACTTGCAACTTTCAGCCCTGCAAGCCAAAATCAGCCAAAGGCCTGCTCTCCTTCAAGTACCAAAATCCTAACAGTCCTGAGTTCCACTAAGCATCTTCTCCTCCTGTCCACTTTTCCCCCCAGAAATTAAATGCCAAATCACTTAAATGCAGTGTTAAAGAACACCAGTTTAAATGCACAAAGAGTGGATCGTATAGGAAGACAAAGGCACTACAACAAACTGATAACCCTGAAGAGACAGGCTCTGAGCAAACCAACATTCTCATGTCTGGGTGAAGCAGCTGCTGGAGATGAGTGGTTTCTTCATTTCCTTTTGTCAGTGTACCACCAAAGCTTGTACAACATGCAAGAAAGGGGAAGAGCCCATTTCCCAGCAACACACGGGGAACACAGGCCATGCCAAGTCCTCACCATTCACAACCGAGGCAGGAACTTCATCCAGAGCCAACTGACCCGGGCTCAACCCCAAAGCAAATCCCTCCTTGTCCTTGGCTGGACTGGCAGGCAAACATCCCACAGCCTTTTTGTAGGTCCAGTGGAAAACAAAAGTGGCTCTCTGCAGCCTTGGAGGCCAAGAGGAACCATGGATCTCATCCCAAGTCCTCGAAGAGCTGTCAGCACCCGGTGCCCTCACTCCCATGGTCCAACACCGATCGGCGGCGGAGCAAACCAGGAGCCAAATCTTCCCAGCAGCCAGCAGGACAGCTCCATTCCCATGGATCCTGTGCCATAATGTTTGTAAGCAGGACAGTGGATGGTGCCCAAGGTGCAACAAAGCAGAGCTCTTGGGAGCAGCTCCTGAATCATCACCATATCTCCAGAGGTTACGGGCCCATCAGTCCCACCCCAGCACTGGCCAGCGGAGGGGGAAGGTGCAGCTGGGATGGGCCAGGCTGGTGTTTGCTCTGCTCCCTCCACATGGAGGGCAAAGGATCTCTTCCACAGTGGGTAAAAAGGGTGTTTTGGAGCTGCTCTCCTCCCATCAGCGATCCGGAGTTTTTCTGGGAGGCACACACAGCAAAGCTCGTGGGGATCCCAAGGCTGGTACAGACACTGATAAGTAATAAAACTTTAAAGAAAAAGGCTGGTATAGCACAAAATTATATCCACCATCATATTAAAGCATTCATAAGAAGCTTAATTACAAATAAATTCTGTTAATCTCAGTAAAACACTGACACATTAACCCTTTCAGATACTCTTGTTATCAAAGGTATAAACTCATGACAGGGAAAAGGGGGGAAAAAGCCCCAAAGGTTTTTTAAAAGTTTATTTCTAGCCCTGAAAGACAGTTATTAAACGAAGTCAACAAATACAGTAGTTAATATTGCAGTAACAATTAAATAACATAGTGGGATTAAATTACACAAAAGGCAACATTAACATCTGAAGACAGTTAAAAAAATAAAAAGAAAGCTTGCACCTACTTCCATTCCCATCAACAGCATAAGGAACAGAGGGAAAAACAGACCAGAGAGATTTATTGACTCAATTCCAGCTGGAGAGACCCCTAATCACATTATCTTTGCTCCCTCCCCAGCCCCTCTGACAACGGGACCCATCTGCTGTAGCCAAACCTTTTCACCTCCCTGCACAGAGAGCCAGGGGGGAAGGCTCCAATTAGTCTCACTAACACCTAAGGCAGGGCAAAGTGCTCATTCCCATGGTTATTTTTAATAAGAACTCTGGTTTGTTCTATGATAACATCCCAGGAATCTCACACTCCCTGCACCTCAGCCACAAGCTGCCCAGCTGACACTTCACAGGGATCGTGTGCACGTCTGATCCCCGCTCAGGATCTTGGGTGGGCACCCAAGAGGGATGCACAGGAATCCCCACATCTGGATGCAACTCATCCCTTCCCATCATTTCCTCCAGCTCTGGCTGGTCTCCGCTTGCCCCAGTGCCACAGCAGAGCTGTCAGCCCTGCACCCACGCAAGGGCTCTGCTCTGCTCCCACCAGGGAAAACCCACGCCTTGGAGCTTCCCACCTCGCAGACACCCTCAGAAAAGCGATGCCTGACCCTCCAGACACAAAAGCACAGCACAAAAACCTTCTCCTGGCTCTCCTCTCCTGCCAGCCCCACCTCTGATCCCCATGGATACCTCACCACAGAACAGCTGCTGCGTGGGGCCAGGGAGATGCTTGGAGCTGAACACCGTCCCAGGTCACACACAATTTGGGAACTTGGGATTGGGCCAAGTTTTGTGCATTAGGATGGCTGAATCTTCAGAAATTGTCTCCTAAGCAGGCTAAATTGGACAAATTTTGCAACATATGTTTTAAACCGTTCTCATTCACCAGTAAAAGTGAACTAATAAGTTAAAATTACTTATGATTTCTTGTTTTCTATTTAAAAAAGCTAAATTTATCTAGATTGTGCCATTAAAGGAAAAAAAAAAGATGAAAGAAAGAAAAGCTCCCACTTTAACTCTGGCACAAGGAGTTTCACCAAGTCCATTGCCAGCAATGGACAAAGAGGGAACCAATGGTACAACAGGTTTTTCCCTCAGCCAAGCCTCCTCATTGCTCCATTTGACCAGGGAGCCAGGACACACTCAAAACAGGGTGATTACAGTGTCCATGGCTCATAATAAGCTTTTTTTCCAGACAAATGCACTTGGATTACCTTACCTGGCATGAGACACTTCCTTGAATTTAAAATTTAAAGCCATAACTGTTGTCACACTTACAGCAAGAGAGATTTATCCCTGTAAGGAACAGTTAAGATAATTAACCCAACAGAGATTTTAACTACCACACAGGAGCAGAACACAAGCTGAACCTGCCCACCAATGCATCCTGCTGGCCCCACAGGAGCCCAGGAGCTGTGAGACCCCAGCCCTGCTCCCCTCCACCATCCCCCCCAAACTGCCTCTGCCATCCTGCCCGGCCGCTCTCACCTGGAAGTTTGTTTTGTCATACCTTGGCTACCAGTCCCCAAAATGTCATTCTCTCTATAGAGATACTGAAAGTCTCTGAAAATCACTTCTATCTCCTGCCAGCAATGTTTGGAAAAGTGTGCAAAATTTTTATTCAGGGTCCTCTGTCCACACCCAACCATAGCTCTGTCTGTCCCAGGCCCTGCCCCACTGGGAATGCAATACAATCCCACTAAAGTCATGGCTATTCTTTCACAGACTCATTTGGCACATTGGTACTACTTGGCTCTTCCTTAAACACTTGGGGATGTTGAAATGCATAGACTGTAGCATTAGAAGGGGCAGAGGCTCTGCTAAACTCAACCCTGGCAACACCCCAAGAACTCAACCGCTCAGGCTGTCGCTGTCCTTCAGGAAGAGGCACTTTTTGTTGTGTTGAAGGGTTGGCTGCAGCCATCCTGGCTAGCACAGAATCCTCAGGACAAGGATCAGAGTGACACCAGCCAGTCCAACAGGCCCCACGATGGTCTGACAGCACTTCTTCCCCTCTGCTTCATCTCACAACTTTGGCATCTCCAGGTGTTCATCATAATTTCCAAAATCCTGTATCGTCAGCGTCCTCAGATCTGGTTATTTGTTCTTCTGGTTTCATTAGTACAAATGGAGCACATACAAAACTGGAAAAAATAGCTCTAATACTTTAAACTCTGACAACTCCATAGGTTGATGCATTATTTGCTTGGCGGGGGGAGGAGGGGGGAAATTACAACATATACAAAAATGTATTTGATACAAAGAAGGGAAATGTAAAATAAAAAAAGTCAAAGGCACCAGCATAACTTCCAAAGCCCAAGTCAGAGCACAGATACAAGTTTATGAACCACCCACTGCACCAAGCACATTATCCCTCAAGCTTCTGGCCAGCAAGTCTAACAAGGGAAAAAAAGAGCAGACAGGAAGACAGCTGGAATTTTTTCTTGCCCTGACTAGAACTGATCATTTGATCATAAATAAAGTATCTGACCCCAACCTACACATCCATAACCCACATCCAAAGACTTGACCGATCATTACGGTTCTACAAAGAGGCCACATTTTTGATTTAAAAAAAAGTCCACAGAGCACAAGTATGAGAAACAGCTGAATACTTCTCTTCCCCCTCTCTCTCTCCTTTTTCATCTTAAAAAGTGAAAAGAATCTCCATACATTATGATTCCTTAAGTAACCGAGTTGTTGATTCTACAGTACAGCGACAGCTAATCCAAAACAGAAATGAGGGGCAAGATGTACCTTCACATTCGCCACACCTGCCGTGAATCTGGTCACTGGGAGCTTCCCACAGGGATTGCAGGTAGAGGGGAGGAAGAGGAGAGTCAAAGAGATCAGCAGGTAAAATTAGTACTGCTCTCTGAAAGCTTGAATCTGTCATTCAAGTATTGAAAGTACCCAGAGGGTACAACGGGAGCTGTTACAGCGAAGTCGTTAAAACCCCTTAAAGCCCCGGGCACAGCAAGTGGTATTTCTGGGCTGTCTGGGAAACAAAAATCAGAATAAAAAAACCCCACAAAGGCCAGTAATTCAGCCCTCAATTCCTTCTGGACCCCAGACAGGGATCTCTAGAGTTGCCACAATGTATTTGGGTATCTTCTGGATGAGAGTTTCTTCCCTTTTGCAGACGTTTCCCACCCCCACAAAAACCCCTTCCCTCCCCCCCGAAGTGTAACAATTTCATATATTATAAAGATTTGTAAAATACAAACAAACAAAAAAGGAAGAAGGCTGTGGCAGGATGTTAGCGGTTACTCTTCATTGCTTCTTTGGCTGCCAGGATCAGTGGCGTCAAGCTGGACAGAGGTTTGGCCAGTTTCAAGAAAGGATGCTGCCAGGAAGACAGAAACACGAGGAATCAGTGAAAGACACACTTTTAAAGGTTTGATTTCCAGCAGGATTCATGTTTCCATGGAGCTAGGAAGCAAAGAATCTGCATTTTAACTGCTGACTTGTGTCACGTGTTTCTCCTGATGGCTACAAGGACAAAACGATCCCAAGCTGGCTGGAGTCACACTGCCTTGCCCAATGGAGTTTCTCCTGGTTTTGGAAAAGGCGAGTATTGAAGCTGCACTTGCAATGAGCAAAACAAAGATCTAAACAAGAAATAATCAGAGAAAGGCAAGAAGTAGCAGCTGGCTTTACTGGGAAAGCCTCTACACCATCTGCCTGAGAGCTACTCCTTGCTCTCCCCAGGAATGGCATCAGAGATTCTCCCACACCTTCACAATGCTGCCTACAAGCAGATCTCCTTTAACAAACCAGCCTTTCTCCAGTGCACAGAAAGTATTTAAAATCAAAACTAAAAGGAGAAGTGGTGTCACTGCTCCAGCTGCTCAGCTCGTAGGGCAAAACCCAGCAGGGAGAAAGGAAACTTTTCTTTTCAAGGTTTGAACACTGATGTCAGACCAGCAGAAATATGAAAAGCAATGCAAATGCTATCACTGGCCACCCTCTGAAAGGAGTTCCTAAACTACTGGACACTTTGGCAGTGGCAGAGTGAAATCACAGGTTATGATGGAACAACTTTGGAGTATATTATATATCTTTCCTACCAACTGCTCTCACTACAATTCCCAGGAGAAAACACAAAAAAAAAAAAGAAGTAAGGGTGTCAGTCTATGGAGTGGTTCATTACAGGCGTCATGACCTGACTCTGCCTTCTGGACAAAAAAAAAAAAAAGAAGAAAGGGTGTCAAGTCTATGGAGTGGTTCATTACAGGAGTCATGACCTGACTCTGCCTTCTGGACCTCACTGTGAGAAGAAGTGGACTCTCACCTGTAGCAATTCTTTGGCTGATCCTCTTTTCTCCACATCCATCTCCAAACATCGGTTCAAGAAATCCCGGAATATTGGGGACAGTTTCTCTGGGTTCTGGAGTTCTGGTGTGCCATTAGTTGCTATCAAATATAAAGCCTGTAAAATGAAGAATAAGATATAGCCAAAACCAAGCTTTAAAAGTGTCAAACTGACCTGCCTTGTGGCAAGCCCTCAGATGAGAGGGCTCTGCAGCTACTTCTCCTCAACTTCAGATCAGAACCGTAAAAATGCCACACGTGTAGGCACTCACGACCTATTCTTCCTAGTAGCAAAATAATGTTCAGGATCTTTTGGAAACAGATACTGACCTTAGCAAAGAAAACATCAGTTTGTGACACAGCAGCACTTTCCACAATGTCTTGGGTTTGCTTTCCCCAGACTATCACAGAGGCCTGAGGTCAAAGTCCTGTGTTTTATTTACAGGCAGGCAAATCTTCTAAGTACCATTACAGAATCCCAGACTGGTTTAGGCTGAAATGGACCTTAAAGCCCAACTTGTTCCACCCCCTGCCTTGGGCAGGGATACCTTCCACTATCCCAGGTTATTCCAAGCCCCGTCCAACCTGGCCTTGGACACTTCCAGGGATGGGGAGTCAGGGTAAGGCTGACTGCAAATTCAAGACAGCTCTCTTCCTCTGGAAGAATTTTGTTGTACTGCTGAAACTCGTTGGCTTTTTCATTTCATTTTCTTTTTAATGCAGATGCAATTAGCAAACAGGTACTGACAGTGGTGAACACCCAGCTCCAGCAACACCAGGGCTTCTTACCCTCAGGGGGTTCTCATTGAGGTACGGGGGCTCTCCTTCCACCATCTCAATAGCCATGATGCCCAGGGACCAGATGTCCACTTTGGGGCCGTAGGCTTTCCGTGTCACCACCTCGGGAGCCATCCAGTACGGAGTCCCCACCATGGTGCTGCGCTTGCTCTGCTCAGGGGTGATCTGGGCACAGAACCCAAAGTCAGCTGCAGGACAACAGAAGGTTAAGAGGTTAAACTGGGATGGTGCACCCCAAGAACTGGTTTTCCTAGAAGACTTTTCTATAGCTACACATACATTTCATTGAGAGGGGTTTGGGGGCAGTTTCTTCTTTCCTCCCCCACTACATTCTCAGTATTAAAAAGCCAACGTGCAATGAAAATACAAAACCTGAAGGTGCTTAAGCAGGGCAGAATTCCATGGAGTGAAGACAAGGCTTTTGTCCTCTGGAAACAAGAATTACCCTGCAGAAGAATGGTGTTTTGCCCAGTCCTTCCATCAAGAGTTCTAGGATGGTAACAGCCAAAATAAGCAATCAGGCAGAACACAGGCAGAGTGTTCTGCATCTGGTGTGTTATACAGCCTGAATTAGAAGAAATCCATCCACAACCCATGGCTTCTGCCCTGCTAAACAGACTGTACTTGTGCAGCTACTGAGGTCAACATTTCACAGCACTTTGGCCATCTATACAGGCACTACAGCCGACAGACACGGAAACAAGGCTCCAGGGAAGTGCAGTGCTACCCCACTCAGCAGCAGGAACCTGGACAAACAAACCTTTCCACAAGGTAACTACCAAAGAGAACAACCACACTCAAGAAAAGGAGAAAAGTCACCTATTCCTATAGCCTTCAGGTGCAACAGCAATGCATGTCCCATCATGTTACTTTATCCAGCTGCAGCACTCCCACTTCCCAGGCATGTAAAGCATCAATAAGAACACAGTTAAGGCAGGAGACAGATATTACCTTATCATTGACACTAAGTTAGAGAAAGAGAGACAGAGAGGGGGAGGGAGAGAAGAGAGAGAGAAAATTCCAGGGCGATTTTGGAAGTGTTATGCCAAGCAGTGCTAAGGAAAGAGCCAAGACACGAAGTGCCAAGTTGTACCAAGATCATTTAACACAGAACTAAACCACCCTGACAGTCAAAATGCTGCCTTAAAAAAAACCCAAAACCACAAAAACCAAACCTATAGGAGTAACCAAGTTCCTCCTGCACTTTTTGGCCTTATCAAGGTGTCACAGTCACCTCCCAGCATGGCCCATTTCCGTAACCAGCCCATGGAAGCAGCTGCAGTGTGTTCTCCTGACCTTCCAGCCAGGCCTCCAGCACCAGCCACCAGCACAGAGGAAGAAGACAGGCAGGAATAGAGTTTCACCCACCAGCAGCATGTGTAGCTGCAGTGGTGACACCTGTCCTGTCACCAGACTCCCTAGAGAAGGGGAAGAGTTCAAAAAGAAGGTGCAGTTTCTCCCACCCTAAACTTCTGCTAAAGCACTGTAATCACACAGGCCCAGAACAGCTTGTTCAGCACTCATTACTCCACCTCCCCTTCATACAGGGAATTTTTGCAGCTGACTCCTGTCTTCTCCTGTGTCTCCCTCCTCCTCATCCTCCCCCGATTTGCTGCCATGATGATTTTGACTCAGCTACTCTGTCCTTTGGCCACTTTGCTTTGACACCTCTTTTGCATTTGTGATCATTCTCCAGCTAACTCTTCTCAGCCACATCCTCTCTTGTAACTGTTCACTTCTCTCCAGCCTCTGACGCCACAGCTTGTGCACAGACACATCACATCCTTAAAATAAAATTCCCTATGCAAGTGAGCAGCACATCCAACAATACTGGTAAGCAAATTAGGTTGCTGGTAATCGTTCTTCACACTGCATCTCAAATAAAATGAG
Organism: Onychostruthus taczanowskii; assembly: GCF_017590055.1. Lineage (NCBI taxonomy): Eukaryota > Metazoa > Chordata > Aves > Passeriformes > Passeridae > Onychostruthus > Onychostruthus taczanowskii. Next base: position 4,461,878 of record NW_024502680.1, on the reverse strand, counting down.
ACTGCAAACCATCTAGAATAGGAATATTGCTAAGACACATTTTCACGGCACTTCAGATTCCTACTGAAAACACTTTTTGCTTCACACCTTTTTGCCTTAACTCTTTGATTGTTATATGCTTTGTACATTCCTTGGTACATACAGGAATGCAGATAATGCACCTCTTTCTCAACAGTCCTGACAGCTACCAGTGCTTTCACATCATTTTCGTTTACACACCAAAAAAGGATTTACTGTCCAAGCCCATGCATGCATAACCATTACCTGAAAAGCAAGTAATTTGTTTTGCCATGATTATATTAATGAAAGTGTTACACTTCCAGTCCAAGATAAGACATAGGGTTGGACTGCAACAAATAACCAATAATGCCCAATTTTCTTGTTAGTGGCCTTTTCAAGAACGGGGCCAAGCATTAGTATCATCCTAACAAAGCCACTGCAGTTTGCTGCAACTTTGCTACTGCAATCATTCCCATTTTGCTTCACTGTCTGTGCCAGTTACTTGCTGTTTACCAACGAATTCATGGGGCCACAGGTTTGCTTCAACATCCTTCCAGGCCAACACATTCACAGCCCCATCTGAGGGCCCTCAGAGTATCAGCACCTGCTGTCTGATACATATTTTACAACAGAATTCTTTTATATTACTCATAGTCAATAAAAACCACCTTAAATTTCCCTGCCAATTCTCCTTCTACAGATTTACACACTCTGAGCCAGAGATTCCTGAAAAAGGGAAAACAGAACGTGAAACAATTGTCTGCTACTCACTTAATTTAACTGATCCATCCATTCCTAACAGCACATTGTCACTCTTTATGTCCCTGTGGATCACCTGGTTGGCATGGAGGAACTCAAGCGCTTGCAAGCACTGGGTAGGAGAGAAAAAAACAACACTCAGCATCCAGGAATGGAACTGCAGCACGTGAGCACAAATTCAAAGCCATGTTCACACCCTCAGCCAGCTCTGAGTGCAAGAATAGAAAGGTGCTATTGAAAATAACCAGCAGAGGAAGCTCTTGGGCTAAAAAAATGCACTCTGGATTTCAGGAGCTGAAAAATCATTTCACCGTGGAGTTTCCCTATCTTAACAAATGCATCCTTTAAACTCCTCATCACCCAAGATGCTCTCAGAAATCCCTGATGTTAATTTTGGTACATCCCACAGCTGCTGCAGTGGAACCATAAAGGATAAAGTGAGAGCTTTTCAGGCTGAGGTCTCACCAAGAGGAACTGGTGAGGCTTCGTGTCCAACAACCACACAACTTCTACAGTGAAGGCTGTAAAACATCTTCATTCTGAAAGGCACTAATGCTGGTTTGCATTGTTTTCAGATGAAAACCTTTCACACGAATTTGCTGCCCAAAACCATAATGAAATTTACTTTTGTTATTTGAGAATAAAAGGCAAAAGAACAAAAGCCAGATTTTTCTCTTTCCATCTAAGCAGAACATTTGCCATTTGCAGCTTGGTACAGATGTCCCCACTGAAATGGATTTTTTCTTTTAATCTTGGTTTGCTTTAGCAAAGCGACACTGATTTGCAAAACTAAATGTATCTAAAACACTGGGCAGCAGAGTTTTGACAGAGTACAATAGTTCAGTATGTGATTTCTTCCTCAGAAAAGTCAGTTACTCTCACAGTAAATAGTTATTCTTTTGGTTCTCTGCTTCCAGCTCTGGTTTCTCTGGAAACCATTCCCTGTCCATACACGTTACTGTGCAAGTTTGCTTTCCCTCCCCTCCCTTGGGGTGAGTCACAAAACCTCTCGTCATGCTGATGGAGTCAGATGGGCTTTTTAAAAGCCTCCAGTTTCTCCTGCACAGCAGATAACACAATTCTCCTTCTGCCATGATAAAATCAAGCCTGAGCTGCATACTGGCACTTGCTCAGGGCAGAAACCACTGATAAGATGTGATACTGGCTGCTTTTAACACTTTCATTTGAAATCTTACTGGAACATGAAAGTTATTCCATCTACAACCTTCTGGAGCATTATTTTCCTGAGAAATCCATAGAGAGAGCGTATCTGGCAGAGAACTGTAGATGCCACACACTATGGGAATGACTAAAGTGGGAAAGGGATAGTCTGCACTCAGTTCATCTTTATTTTAGTGTATGTTTAACATACTCCTATTTCAGCAGATCCATTTGCAAACTGTGAGCAAACACCATTTCCCTTCTTCTAGAAAACTCTTCAAAGCTTTCAGGAGTTTTATTTTTCCTTTTTTTTTTCCTCCTTTCTACATTACCCATACATGAATATGCAGATTTTTCTTAGTGCCTCTGAATGTTCTTTGCTAGTCCAAGTCAAAAAAGCCATTCCTTCCAGCTGCTAAACTTCTCTATTGCTCCTCCCTGAACTTTATTCATATTATTGTGTTAATAACAGTCCACATTATTCATATCTTTCTGTTAACACTGTCAGCAGGACGAGGCACCCCAGGTACCAAACCCACAGACTTTATTTGCTCCATCACAAAACATTCTCAAAAACCACTGTAGTTCTTTTGTCTTGCAACTTGCAAAGCCTCAGTTTTCTGAGTTAACCTAATTTTGTTATTTTCTGCAATTTTGATTTTTGCTCATGGTACCATTCATTCTTTACTCAACAGCTTCAGCAGCAATTGTGGCAATTAGTGCTGACTTGAGCATGCCATAAAAATGAGGGGAATAGGGAGCACCTTCATTCCTCAGCCCAGCCCCTCACACTCACCTCTCTGCAGACAGCAGCAATCTGTGCTTCATCCATACAGGTCTCTGTGACCACATCTGTTAGAGAGCCTCCAGCCAGATACTCCATCACCACAAACAATTCATCCCCTACGAGGTAACTACAAAGAGAAAAACAAAAGCATGTCCCTGTGCCATCAGGGTGACAGTCTACAGAGAGCCTCATCTGCTTCCAAGACCCTTAGGTAGAGGAAGAGCAGGTCTGTGCAAGGGATAATCTCCTGTAACCCTTGGGATGAGGAATCAGCCAGCTGGCTGCATTTACCTGTCCAGGAAGTTGACTATGTTGGGGTTCTTTAGCTCCTTCATTACCAAGATCTCGTTAATTATCAGCTCCTTCTTGGGCTGTTTCTGCAAATTGATCTGTTTAATAGCCACCTGAATAGGGCAAAATAAAACAGCAATCTCAAACCTCAGTACCCAAACCTTTCAGTCACACTTAATACAGTGAAAAGGCAGAAGGAATCCAGTAACAGGATTAAAGGAGCTTAAAACAGTTTGTGGCTAGCAAGTTGTTAATTTATCAGCATACAACTTGAAAGAATCCAGCTTGATCAGCACACAACTTGCACCCACGGCCAACATCATCCTCTTGCAATTGAAAGGATCCACAAACAGTGAGAGAGGCCAGACCAGACAACAAAGGGCATTCAGGAGGTAGAAGGATATTCACTCAATTCCATATCAACAGGCCTGGAGCAGAAGAGAATCCTGTAGGAACTCAGAGAGAAAATCTGAGCCTTCCAAGGCATGGTGAGGCAATTTGTTGTTCTTTATTCTGACCAAACTAGTGTTTGGGTATATGGAATGCTGGGAGGCAGAGGAATTCCTCTCAAAGTCATTAATGAATTATCCAAGACAGAAAAGGGTAGATAAAGGCCCACCTCATCCAGGAAATAAGGTAACAAGGACAAGTACTACAGAGTTCACAATGGAGAAGAATCATCCCAGCTCTGTTAACTCCAACAGTCTGAGGAGGCAGTTTGGAGTTCTGCAAGACAGCCTGGGCTGACTCCAAAACCAAACATAAGAACCAACAAATTCCTGTAGAAATTATTCTTATTATATTGCCAAGGACATTAAAGGAAGAAATTCTCATCATTCTGCAGCACAGAGTGACAAAATAACTCTGAGTGGAGGTGGAGCAGGTTGATGAGGGTTGTGGGAGTTTGGAATGGAAACCTCAATGAGCAGATATTTCACAAGCCCTCTTGGACTCCTGTGCCATGCCCAATCATCCTGCCTGAGAGGGAAAAAATTCTCAATATCTAACTTAAATTTCCCTTATGGCAATTTTTGTCTGTTCCCTCCTGTCCTGTCACTGTGTAGCTCTAGGAGGAGTGTTCCTCTTGGTGATGAACAAACCTAACTCCATCCTCAGGCATTAAACAGAGGAAACCTGAACACTGCATGAAGGCTGCAAGCCATCAGCTGCCTGGCAAAGTGCACAGCAGGGCAAAGAAAGGTCCTGGACCCAAAATTCACTCTGCAATCAGTAAGAGGACATGAATACTGCAGTGTGTAGAGAGCAAACTAAGAGACACTGAGATGATGGGAAGGCTCATGTTACATCAAGATGTAGTGCTCCACTGCAGGACTGCTGAATGTTGTTAGTGCTGAAAGGGCATTTATTATCAGTGACCTAAAGAATGCCTACTTGTGGATATTTAAAAGAAAAATTAGGAAAACTTAAATAAAAACATTGAAAGAAAATTAGGGAAATCTGAAGTTAAACTGAGACAAATAATTCCTAAAATCTGAGTCCCAAAAGCTCTCTGGGTTGTTTCCCAAGATATGGCCACTGGATGACAAACATGCAGAGTACTGCTGATGCCACCAGAGAAACCAAGGGATGAAAGCAAAGAGTAGGATATGGAGAAGACATTCTGAGGGCATCACATGAGACAAGCTGCTTCCCTAGAGACAGACACAGCCAAGTGTGCCAAGACTGAACAAAATTTTATTTCTGAAAACGTAACACAACAATGCCTGCAATTCTTGAAGGATAAACCATTTTGTAAGCTCACTTCTGGAACACCTCACTCTCTCTGCTTTTCATTGGAAAGACTATTTTTAGCTTTCACCATCTGATTATTATAGAACAAGGCACACTCTTATAACTGACTGTGACAAACAGATCTGAGAGGTGATAGCAGCAATGGGAGCCACTGAAGGGAACCACTCAAATCATTCTGGCCACCTACAGAAGAACATTTAAACAAAAAACGAACACAGGAATCTTACCTCCTGCCCTGTTGCCACATCAATAGCTGTGAAAACTGTACCTGAAGCCCTGTGAAGAGAAAGACAAATGTTACAGCAAGTTGCATCTCCCTGCGTAACAAACACACACGTGAACAGCCAAATCAAAACCACAAAATTGTTTCAGTTTTCAATTCAAAATTTCCACCACCGTGTGATGCCTTTGTTGTTTATTTACTTTACTGTTTGCTGCCAGAGAAGTCACAGCTGCCCCATCCCTGGAAGTGCTCAGAGCCAGGTTGGACAGGGTTTGGAGCAGCCTGGGATAGTGGAAGATGTCCCTGTCCATGGCAGGGGTGGAACTTCAAGGGATGTGCTCTAAGGTCCCTTCTCACCCTAACTAGGGTGGGATTCTGTGATTTATCTGCTGAATGCAGCCAACATCTCTGCCTGCACAGGAAGTGGTGTGAGGCAGAAAACAGCACCCTGCTCCTAACACTGGCCCACTGGGGATAAAAGCTGGGGTCAATACTTACCCCTGCCCGATTTTTTCATATCTGGTGTATTTTTTCTTGGGATCTCCTATGCTGACAATAGTGCCTGAAAGAAAAAGCCAGTCAAAAAATCAGTCCAATCCCACTGCCCCCCAACAGCAGGGCTGGCCTGGACAAGATAGGCACAAGAGTGGGTCAACTCAAGTAGCAAAGCTGGTGCACCAACAGCCAAAGCTGCATTAACACTGTGAAAAATCATCACCAAGATGATTATGGAACAAGCAACTATTTTGTGTTACTATGGTTTGATTGAAATCCATTGTGACACTGTGATGTGCATGTATGATACCATCCCAAACCTGTTCTATCCTTGTTTTCCACCCCAGAGGGCTCCAAGCATTACAAACCCCCCCAAGCCAGCGCAGCGCTCTCAGCTGCTGCTGACACAAAGCTACCCAAGCACTGCACACACAGCAAAGGTGAGGCCACAGCTCTAACACTGCTCCCCTGCTATCTGAAATGAAGGCACCTACGTAGTTTTTCCATGATGTCTTCATCTGACATCTTGGTTTTCTTTTTCTGTTTATCCCCTGCTTTGGAGGCGCTGTCGGCGCAGGTGTCACCGGCCGGGGCGGGGATGGGGTCAATGACAGAGCGGGTGTAAATCTGTGAGAGAGACCAGAGACCTGAGCACCTGCTCTGCCACCACTGACCTGCAGCTGAAACCCACCACGGCTCTGCAGACATCCCCAAGCAACATTTTGTAACGGGTATGAGGCAGAAATTAGACCTGAGACACATTAAAGCTCCATAAAACAAGATGCTGGCAACATTACTGACCTCTCAAAGAGATCCAGGCACTTCTGAACAGAGAGGATGCTAGGAGATTCCACAGGGGGTTTCTCAGTTTTTTATCTACTTATTCTTTATAACCCATACTAGTGAACAGAGCAGAAGCCACTATTTAATAGTGAGATCAACTTCTACTAAGATCTAAAGGAAAAAGATGCTTGATTGCTATGAAAAGAAGGATGAGATCCTCAAATATTTCCATATTGTCCCCAATTTAAGGGTTTTTTAAGGGAATTTAGTTTCATGGAGCTTTATTTAATTTCCTCCTGAGCTGTTCACAGATATACAAAGCTACTCCAGAAATATCCAGCTTGTGGACCTCTCACCTTTTATATGTTAAATCCCAAGTGTGGGAAATTATAAAGCAATATCCCTAGACAAATAAACATAATTCACATTTGCACTCCTGAAAAAAGTGGACAGCAGAGAGGCAAAATGTACAGCTCCCACAGCCAAAAGAAGGAGCTGGAGTAAGTGGGGCCCCTGGGACACCATTACCAAGGTGTGTAGATGAGGGCTACCCTAAAATTTTATTAACATCTTCTCTAGCATTTCACTGTTCCTGTAGTACTGATGACTTTGTGAATGAAATAAGCTTTCAAATCTAAAATTTGCATTGGCTGGGGTTCAGGTGGTGTACTTGGAGGGGCTACCACACTGCAACCCAATCAAATAAAAGAAAGCAAATACATTACACCTGTATCATTGTGCTGCACAAAGTTATAAAAATGGCCTACAGGTTTTATTTAGGAATAAGAATCCTCCTCCTCACATGTTGGATTGAGCATAACTGGCTTTCTCCAACACAAGCTGACAAATTTCAATCACCTGAGGGGTCTTTTCCAACCTGAATGATCCTATGATTCTATTAACTACAGGACTTCCAATCCAACTGATGCTCAGAAATTAGCAATTTTCTTAGCAAATTCAAAAAACAGAACTTTTCCCTAAAAACTACCAGCAGCTTATTGCCCAAATAAAACACTTCCCTAAAAAGCAGAAGTTCTGCAATGCTGAGAAATGCAGGTCTGACAGTTTTACAGCTGCTCACCGATTTTGTGTGATCTGGCCGTGGAGCAATCACAGGAGGAGGAGCCTCTTCATCATCCTCATCATCATCTGCCACAGCTGTTGATGGTTCTGAACCTTTGGCATTGGTCTACATTTTTACCAAAGTTTAAAAAAGACAGATAAAGAAATTGTCTCTCCCATAGTATTAAAGACTTCACTTTTTTTTTTCTTGACATTAAGAGAAAATAATTCTTACTTATGTCAAAAGAAACTAACTTAAACCACTAAGTCTATCCTTCAGTTATTATTATGAGACTCAAACACTGTTGCTGCAGTGAAATATGTGACTGACCACCCAAACATGTGTTTCTATTCCACAAAAAAATTCTTAATTTTTATACTTTTAATCTTTATACAGCTTAATACTTCAAGATTCAGGATATAAAAAATACAGAAAATCTGAACTTGTATGCACCACAGAATATCCAAACAATAGTAAACACACTCACCGTTGGCGTTCCTGAAGGGAATCCATCTTTTTCTAAACAGGACAAAGAGCAGAATACATAAAATCATCAGAAAATAAGTAATAAAAAGTGAACTTTGTAGGGTACAGGGTAAGAATACTACAAAGCCTTATTACTAAGCTACTTTTGGAAAGAGTTTGGAAGAAAAGTTGTAAAACTGCACCTGTTTGTGGGACAGTCCTTCCCTCAGCCCCCCATGCAAGAGTCACAAATTATTCTGATCGCTGATGTCACCAGCTGGTGACATCAAGTTCAGAGACAGCTGTGAGGAGCAAGGGCTCCAGCACAAAACCAGCTCATCCCAGCCCCAGAGCCCCAGCCTGATAAACACTGCCCATTCAAGCTCATTTTGGCTGCTGTTCTGAATGATCCAGCTCCCTTTCTTCCCCTCTCCACTTAAACCAGGAAATTAACTGGACAACGCCAGTTTCCAGTCAGTTTTAAATCCATCTTTGTATATTTGTGCCTCATTGAAATGCACCTTGATTTTAGCACTTGAACCTGATTTATCACTCTGACATAGAGGAAGACAGTGCTCCGAATTCCCAACTCCAGTGTCTTGCACACTTGGCTCTCACCTGGGGCAGAAAAACTCAGATATTTCTGTTTTGCTGTGTCTTTGGAGTCGTAGAATTTCAGCACATCTAGTACCGCCTGGGGGTTTTTCTTCTGTTCTAGCTTGGTGATATTTGAGGTCTGAAGCAACCGAGCCCATTGTTCTGGCATTCCCTGAAAAAACAGGGGATTTAAAGCATCCTTTTTGTATTTTAAAGGTTTTTTGAAAGCAAAACAAATTTCTTCCCTCTGTTAAAGCATAACATGCACAGCCTTATGCACACGAGCGAGTAGGATGGGGAGCCAAAGGTGGAAATACAGATCACAGGATACAACTCCTCCAGGTATGCTGGGCTAGATGTGAGGAGTGGGGACACAAAAACACTCAAAAGATCCAGTGTTACCCATTAAAGAAGGCAAACTGAAGAGGGTTTGTTAGGGAGTGCTCTCCCAGGTGGCACAAAGCACCAGATGTGCCACTGGCATTGCAGGAGCACTAACAGGTCACAGTGTGCTGTACAAGCACAAATGAAAAGCAGCTCCTTGGTAGAAACAAAGACTAAACTGCACTTTTTTCTAAAGCTCTGCCTTGGCTTCACTGCAGCAGTGACCCATGGTGCTCCCTGAGCTGCTCCAAGGCAGGAATACTCACAGTGAACTCTCCAGTAACAGCATCGAAGCCAACATGGATGGTATGTTCAAAATCTGACGGTGGGGAGATTTCTGGCCTTTCCTTTTCCTTCTTCTTGCTTCCTGAAAAAGACATTCAAAGATCTCTATGTTAGAAAGAAATTCTTCCCTGTGAAGCTGGTGAGGCCCTGACACAGGGTCCCCAGAAAAGCTGTGGCTGCCCCTGGTTCCCTCTGGAAGTGCCCAAGGCCAGGCTGGATGGGGCTTGGAGCATCCTGGGATAGTGGGAGGTGTCCCTGCCCATGGCAGGGGTGGGACTGGATGAACTTTAAGGGCCCTTCCAACCCAAACTGTACTGGGATTCTGTGATTCCATGGTTCCATTCAAATAATTTATACTCTGTGCTGGGATTCTGTGATTCCTTGTTCCATTCAAATAATTTATACTCTGTGCTGGGATTCTGTGATTCCTTGTTCCATTCAAATAATTTGTACTCTGGCAGCAAGAAAATAAAGAGATTAACAACACCAGAGTGCTCTGTTGAGCAAGCAAAATCTAAACATATTAAATGTTTACAATGCAAAAAAGGACATTTTAATATAGATTAAGAACAGCAGAAAAGACAACTTCAGCTCAACCTCAAGTTCACCCTAAAGACACTTAAAACTCAGTTGCCTCACTGCTTCAATTCAAGGTAATTAATGCAAACTAGGACTTCCTGTGATGAAGATAAGAGTTTATAGCCTCAGAGCAATTACCTAATTTAAATTAAAGGTGGGGGGAAGCATAATAACTACCAGAAGCAGGAACAACTAATTAGAAGGACCACGTGCACAATCCAACCTAGAGTCAATTGAATTTATAAGATATTTTCTAACACCTCGGGCTTTGGATTTTTGTTTGTTTGTTTTGGGAGTTTTCAGGGCGTGGCTCGGGGGGGTTATTTTCATTTAATTTTTCTGCTTTGTTTCTAAATTCACCTTAAAAGTCCCGTTGTTTGAGAAAAGGCAGGTATACCAGCACTCTCCTGGTTACTACACAGCAAAGATGGTGCTGCTCAGAGCCAGGAATCCATGTGAAATCCCCTCCTGCTGGGAAGGGAAGCACAGGGAACGAGGACAATACTCCCGAACGAAAAGCCATGTGGGCTGCCTCCAGCTGAACAATGCCGTGGAAAGACACGGCTGTTATAAACAGGATATCTTTAATATGGCTGCACAGGGCAGAGCCAAAAAGCAAACAGGCTGTCAGATGTTTCATTAACAGCACGGGAGAAACTAGAACCAAGGGGAGCACCATTTCTGATCTATTTCTTGTAGTTTTTTATGTGGAAGCAACGGAACACATTTTATATATATATATGAAGTTGTATTTCTCAGGAAAGCTCCTATTTGGAAGCACTTGACATGCAGTGAACAGGCGCTGGTGCTCAAGCCCTTCAGCATGTGCTGGCTAAATAAACCCACTCCTTCCAAAACTACACAGATGCCATGAGCAGGCAAGGCAAGGAGACTAAAACCCATTGCTCTGCCCACAGGAACGGCAGAGCAGCACTTCAAACAAACAGCCCCAGCCAGAGGCAAGCCCGGTGAGTCATGTGCTGGCAGGACATTCTCTGCTCCCAGAACAAGGCCACGGCAAGGCCACGCTGCCCCTGCCCGGGACTGGGACGGGAATCCCTCAGTGCAGGGCAATGCTCCTTCCCAACTGCACGTGGTGGCCTTGCTGCTGACATGGGTGAGCCCCAAAAGCAAAGTCTGTAAGGAGAACATGAGAGGCTACCACAGGTTGGTGGCTGCACCCCAAGAGAGAGTCCAGCCCACTGAGGGGGCTGAATGTGGCGGGTCTGGGGGCTGTCAGCTCGGTGTAGTGCTCTGTCTGGAGGAAGTTCTGCCTTAGCCCTTCCGTCCTGCAGAAATGGGTGTTTGGCCATTTTATTATTGGTCACGGGACACAGAACCCTTGGCCCTGCAGAGACACACAGGTCCTGTGGCTGCACCGCAAGAGAGAGTCCAGCCCACTGAGGGGGCTGAATGTGGCGGGTCTGGGGGCTGTCAGCTCGGTGTAGTGCTCTGTCTGGAGGAAGTTCTGCCTTAGCCCTTCCGTCCTGCAGAAATGGGTGTTTGACCATTTTATGATTGGTCACGGGACACAGAATTTGGCCCTTGGCCCTGCGGAGACACACAGGTCCTTTGGAAGGATTTGGTGAGCTGGAGAAAGGCTCTGATTAAGAAGGTGCCTCAAATAACAAGTGGACTCTTCCCCAAGTGAAGCCACAGGCACTCAGCACGGTGTCAGCCTCGGTGCTTCCCAGGGCAAAGTACCTCAGGCTGCCCTTGCTTCCCACCAACCAAATTCCATACACAAGGCAAGAAACACAGCTGTTTTCCAACAGCTGGAGGCAGCAGGCAGCTGACTCCAGATGTGCACCTGGAGTTGCTGAGCTCCAGCTGAAACCACACTGAAATGTGCCCCCAAACATGTGATATGCAGGATCTGGGTGATGCCCTCAGCACTTCCTTCAATACTTTCTGCTCAAAGAGAAACATTTCTGGTTTTAGGGGACTATTTTAAAGCTTTCCAAAACCACACAGAGGTTGCTTTCACTTCAGAAGTCAGGCCAAGAAAATTCATGGCAATAAAGCACTCTAGGTAAGAAGATGACTATCACTTCATTTATCCTAAACAATGGAACCAGAGGGGAAAAAAATCTTCCATGACTGGTGATTAAATAATCCCTTCAAACCCTTAGGATTATTTCAGCACAGAACTAGCTCAGACTTGGGACAGAAACTGTGTAATTGCTAAACCTCTTCATCTGCAAGTCCCCCAAAGCACAAGAACCTCCCAAGAGAGGATCCAGGAGCAGATGAGGCTGGCCAGGAGGGACCTTGCAAAATCATATGGACAGAGATGTGCAGACAAAGCCAAATAACATTCCTGGATAATGGCAAGGATTTTTTTAATTTTCTGAAAAGGAAAACTGAACATTTCTGAAGTGATCTGTTAAACTTACGCACTGCCTGGAGACATTTTTCCCATGACAAAATATCTACCCCAGGTTGACAGATTATTTTGCATCCAGTCCCAATGTATTTTTTAAATCTCAGCATGAAGTTAATATTTCTGTAAAGCTTCCCAGCAGCTGAATTTAAAGAAAATAAGGATTTAAACGGGCATTTCTGTGGAGGGTGCGTCCCAGCCATGCTAATGAACAAAACAACTAACATCTGACTATTGTGTGAGTGCCAGAAAGACTCTGTGCCCACTTCTGCTTACATTCAACAGCCAGTTTTGCAGACTTGAGGGCCAAAATCCCTTCTTTGGATACTTATATTAGCCTAGCTGCAGATCATGCAATAGACAAGTTTCTTCCAAATTAAAAAGATACAACTTCCAGATAGTTTCTCTAATTTGGGTAATTCAATTTCCATTTTTCCTAATTATCTTCCCATGCAGGAAAGCCTGCTTTTCTTTCAGGAGGACATTACTTGAATTACTTTTTAATATCTAGAAAACACAAACTGACACTCATTTCCTCTAAAATGTAGTTTTCTCAGTAGAAATCCTTTCTTGTACTTTCAGTTCACAACACAAATTATCAAAAGGTAGATGCTAAATAAATACGCAGATTAATTTGTCTAAATTTGGTGCTTGTCAATATCTAGAGTGGTCTAAATAACCATCAAAGGACTCCAAAGCAACTTGAGATGAGCCAATACGACTTTAGGTAGTTCTTCAATCATCCCCCCATTCCAGCAATGAACAAATCCACCATCAAAATGAAAAGAGAAAATGTCCATGGAGAGAAAAGGTGTCATGGAATGTCACAAAGCTCTCACTTGCATTCATAATTCATTTGTTACTAATTCAGAGAAAGCAAAACCTTCCTTAAGTGGGATTTATGTTCTACTTCATTATGTTCTGCTTCATCCCTGTCTGTAAAAGGGCTCAAATGCTCTGATGAGCCACAAATGCAACAACATAAAGACAAGTGCCATCCCAGCTCCTAAACTCTTCTCCTTGCCTGAAGATGGACAGATTTGATCCTTCCACAAGATTTCCTTGCAGAACTCACCATGACAAATTCTGGGTATTTCCTTGTGGGAACAACAAGAACATGGTCAAACACCCATTTCTGCAGGATTGAAGGGCTAAGGCAGAACCTGCTCCAGACTCAAAGCACTACACTGGCCTGACAGCACCCAGAACTGCCACCTTCAGCACCCAAATTCAGCAGCCCAGGGGCTGGAGTCTCTCTTGGAGTGCAGCCACCAACCTGTGGTAGCTTCTCATGCTCTCCTTACAGACTTTGTTCTTTGGTGCTCACCCATGTCAGCAGAAAGACCACCACTGCTACTGCTGTAGTCCTGCCACAGACAGGCTATTTCACAATAAATGACCTTGTGAAATAACTATTCTGCCTCCAGAAGCTACACTGGCCAAATCCTTCCATCCTCCCAGAAAGGAAACACACCTTCTACTGTTGAGAGCAGAAAGCCAGATCTTGGGAACAGAGGGAAACCTGTCTCTCTGGGTTTGATCTCCAGGGAGAGGCAGGCTGCAGAGCTGCTCACACAGCTGAGAGAGAGTGAAAACCAGCCCTGGGGAAAACACTCAGCCAAGAGAATAATCAACCAGAAGAGCAGAATCTCTTCAAACAACCAAACCTGTGTCAGCATGACTGAACCAGTCCTGCCCAGCACACCAGGAGCCAAGAGCACAGAAGGCATCAAGAGCAGCAGGGTCCTCTCCAAGGTGCATATTAAAAGTCATGTTAACCAGCAGATTAATAAAATGCTTAGCAGATTCAGGTCAGGTTTAAGTCCCTGTGCAGTTTTACATCTCAGATGTTAGGAGGTATTTCTATCTATGCACTGTTTTGTTCTACATGGACACATGTTCTTGAGAGCCAGGAGAAAGAGCTCCACTGCTGTACATGCACTCCCCATACAGAAAAGAGCACAAACAACACACAAATACAGTCTAGTAGTTATTATGGCAATTTTTTTTCTCAGAAATAATCTTTTTTACAGCAACTCAGGTTTATCTCCACTAGTAATCAATCCTAACAGTGCAGTTCCACAGACAAAAATATGTAATTTCTCTGAGTTTTCTTTCAGGCAACTGCACCTTCACCACTACCTCTTTACAGACTTTTTTTTCTCCTCAAGGTGCCACATAAATGACCACCAACATGAAGTAAATTCCAAACCAGCTGGGTGCTCAGTTTGAACCAGAAATCTGCATCTAAGTAACATGATTCCCAGGAATGCCAAACATTGATTAGGATTGTTTGGAAATGCATTGCTTCAAGGTGGGCAGCAAACAGGGACTGGTTTTCCAATCCCCTACACTTGGACAGGCTGGACTCCGACATCTAAAGCACCACCAAAACTGACAAGGAGAATAAAGGAATACAAGTAGGAGTGGAAAAAGGAGGTATCTTACCTTTTTCATTGCTATAGAATATGGAGATGATTTTATGCCTGGGTTTCCTTTCTTCTGGGACAGAGGGCAAGGGTTTAAAGCTGTTGTTGGTTGGCAACTGGTCTTTGCCCCCTGCACTGAAGATAGCGCTGCTCATCCGGACAGGAGGGGCAGGGGGCTTGTCTTCCAGTTCTCCGTTGTCAGACATGGTTCTCAATAGCTAGGGGAAGCCCTGGAAGAGGAAAAAAATGTGTTTTGAACACAGGAAAAGAGCATGGAGTACATGAATGTACCATTCCTTCTGCTGGTAGAGGGGAAGGAGGCGTGAATTCAACTCTGAGGAACGCAGACACTGCCGCCTCCACCAAAGGAAGCAAATCCCTTCCTCATTCCCACTTCTGGGCCACCCATTCATTTGTGCCAGAAGCAGCATTTGTGGGATGGAGCCACAAACATTTCCAGTGATAAAAGCAATCTAGACCAAATGAACAATTCCCAGATCTGTGCACACGAAGGGCCTAAGTACAACATCCTTTGGGGGTAGGTCTAGTCCAAAAAGCTTCATGCTCTAGTACCAAACAGCTTTAAAAGCCTTAGATGCTTTCCTTCTTGTCATTTATCAGACAAGACCTTGGGGACAAAGGAACAGCTTATGTTTGTAAGCCATAATTCAGCACACTACCCACATTAAGTGACACTCAAAACATCTCTACCCAAATCACACAGCCTACATTAAAGAGCTCAGAACTGAGATCCACAGGATCCACTTCTGAATGAGGCTTGCGTTGCTTCCCCACTTGGTGCCAAACTTTCTCCACTAGCAGAAAATAACACACATAGTATCACCACAATCCTCTGAATCCTCAACAAAAACATGAGTGAAAACACGGACAAACAGCTGCTAGAGCTGCAACCACAGCACAATAAAACATCTACGTGACACATTCCCCATTCAAAAAGATCTCTGCCTGCATTTCCTCCCTCCCTGTAGTATTTCAGGGATTCTTTTCTGATCACCAGGAAACAGCCTCTCTGCTGCAGAGCAAAGAGCACAAAGCAAGATGTACAGAAAATACTTCTCAATGTCAGGTAAGAAACAGTAACAAATGTACCCTCAATTCCTCTGCTCACTCAAATGACAAGCTACCTCTTTGGGATAGGAGCCAACACATATTTGTGTTGACTTCCTTCTCCTCTCACAACAGCTGGAGAGGGAAATGGGAATTTCATTGGGAAATGAATGGCCTCCTGGTGCCCACCAGCTTCCCATCACATCTCAAGGCATGACTCACATGATCAGTGCCATTCACAAGAGCCACGACAAGGCAGTGCCATCCTCTCTCAATTACTGTGCTCCAAACAGCACAACACCTGCATCCTGCCCAGCAGCACAACTAAAACAACGTGGGCTGTCATTCCCTGGCATCTCACAGCGTGGCTGAATGCTGCCAAATCCCAACAGAGAGACACAAGGCAGGCCAGCAGCCTGGGCTGGAGCAGCACTCTGGTTTATGTTGTGAAGCTCAAGGAGATTAGCGTTAATTATCCCCATAAATGACCATGAAAGAACGTAATTTCTGTAATATATCATCAGATGCACAAGCAGCACAATGTTCTGGCAGAGCAGCAGAAACTGGACATGTGCTGGTTGCTGCAGGACTTGGAGGCCAGGAGGAAGAGCACTCCAAGCTGTGCAGCACCCACCTACACAGCCCTGCCCTGGAGCCCTTCTCTGCTGAAGGAATTATACACAGACCTGCCACCAGAACGTGGCTGCAGGGATGCAGCTGTGAGTCAGGCACTGATTCCCAGCACTCTTCCAAATCCGCTTACTGATTGCTCTTTCAGGTAGGGCAAGTTATCTGCAAGATTGTCTTTTTTCCACCATAATATAGGGTACAAAAATTAAGTATCCTGCAACCCAACAGCAGGCCTGAGCAGCCAGGGATTTTAATTCCAAATGTTTCCCTTATAAGACATTGCAGCAAGGACATGCCACCCACCTGAGATATATAAATCCAATAAGGTATTTGCTTTATTAACATACAATAGATCCACCAAATCAAACTGATATATTCAAATATATGTATATATTCCTATACATATATATTTATATATACAGATATATATTGAAGTCAAGTTTGGAGTGATGGTAATACAGGGAACGAGAATCTATGTCCCTTCTGTTAATCAAACCCCAGAAAAGAGGTGAATATAGGGTCATTAGGTATCCAAATGGGTACAGGTAAAACAAAAAATGTCTTCTTTGCAACAAATGCAATTAGACAGCCAAATAAACCACAGCAGGTAAATAAGTGCATCACATAACTTGAATTCCAAAATGGTACACTGGGCAAAGAAAACAACATCATGAGTGGCCTTTTGTACTTCTGTAAAGCAAACCCTATTACTTCCTCCATCTGTGCAGTTTTTCTGAGCTGCCTGATAAGAGCAGGATGTAAGGATAAACAACTCACCTGCATCTGAAACTGGTCAAGAACAGACTTGGGACTCCAAACCCACAGCAATTACCCACACACTCCCTTAGAGAGGCCAGTTACTAAATTAACAACACTGTCATATGGTATTCAGGCTACAAATTTTTTTAAAAAACAAAAAAAACAACACACCAAAAAAACCAACCAACTGCACTTCTGCTGATGTAATTTTTAAATAAAATTCTCACTCTAGTAAAAATCCTTCACTTTCAGTGACAAGCATCTCATCACATACTCAGTCTTGATCCAAAACAAATTATTTCTTAGTATCTTGTGTGCTCAAGAGAAGAGACTATGAAACAACAAGTTGGAAGGAAGGATATGAAAATCTAAATTACTTCAGGAGAAAATCAGTGCTCCAAGGAACTGGCGTAGAGCATCTGGCAGAACCCTGAGAGCTGCAGCTCTGATCAGCTGCTGACTGCTCCAAGTGCCCAGAGATCCTTGACCTTGCTCAAAGTACAGCCCAGGAGCTCCACAGCAGGAAAACAAGCTGTGGGGCTGGTGGAGCAAACTGGAGAGACAGAAAGAGCTCAGGCATCAGCTTCCCACCTCGAGGACTGGCTCCAGCACCAAAACCCTTCCAGCTCACTAAATCTGTGGTCTAGGAAAACCTCAGCTTCAAGGAACAATTTAAACTGTGATTTATTTAACAAGACATGGTAGAATTTCTGAGTGGCTGTTTCAAAGATCATTAATAAAATTAAGTGCTGAATTCAAACCTACTTTGCACAAAGGCCCATTTCAAAGCTTTCAATTCATCATTTAAATAAATTACAACAGATCCACTCAGGCCAAGCACATCATGAAGCACAGCTCTGATTCTTCAGTCATCATGGGAAGTGAAAAATCTATCATTTTGTCTAGGTTCAAATCCAAATAGCCCTCTTTCTTCTGCACTCAGCTAAAGAAGAGAGCAGTTCCCCTCTTCATCCTTATCCTGCCTTCATCATGCAGGAGAAGTTTCCACAGTGTCAGGAAGTTTTTGCAAATGGTTACAGAGGTCTGGAATTATGGGCAACGACTGGAGCAGGGATTGAAAAAAGGGAAAAAATATTAAAATAAGAGTGCAAATACCCCCCAAAGCTCTGTTTCTGCTCTCTCAGCCTCCAAAGAGAAGAAGGAGCAGCCAGACAGAATCACTCCTGCACCATCACCCACTGCCTGCCCTGCTGATTTGCAGGGAATTGCAAAGACATGGGGATTTCTTTTTCCAGTGGCTGCCAGGAATCTGTAATCCAGCAAAGTGGATGTCAGGAGCGTATTTCTCTGACACAATCAGACAACACAAGTGATGGTGGGTTTTTTAGCTTGGCTGAAAGACGTTTACTAAAATAGTTAACCTGAGTTTGAGCAGCCTCACAAAAGTATAATAAAGGTAATACATGGAAGGGGGATTCACTTTCATCTTTGCCAGTGAAGGAAATACCAGTAATAATAATGTATTCAAGCACATCAGCAGCTCCCCCACAATCACTACTCACACTACATTTAGTACGAGAACTAGAAAGCAATAGATTGAACCACAGACACGAGCTGAGAAGCTGCAAAAAACACTTAACTACAGCCTTCAGACAGGTTCAGTCCCACCACAGGACACAAGTGCAGACCAAAAAGTCAGACAAAAAAAGCTAAAAGCTTTTCTCCCCACAGTTCTGCTGCTTGACCCACAAAACACAGTTGTAGGTGCCAGTGCTGGTGACCACAGGGCTCTGATTCTCAGTCCTCATCCCCAGTACACAACACTCCCCCCTCCTTTTGACAAAGGTTTTTTTCCCTGCACTGTGGCAGTGAAAATTAAGTGTTCTCTCCATCCTACACAGCCAAAGAATAAATGTGCTCTTCTGCAGAGGCAGCAGTGAGCGACCAGCAGGGTTTGGAGACCACCAATGCTTGGAGACCTGGTACCAGGCTCCTCACAGCTGCAACTCCCCTCTCCCATCAAGCTTGGAAATGATCTATCAGATCATTGAGTCCAACAGTTAACTCAGCACCATTAACCTTTCCACCTTTGCCCAGAGAGGCTGAGGCAGGGCATGCACAGGGAGCTCCTTGTGTGGTTTAACCCACCTCCCGTCCCTCCCAGCCCTGAAGGGACCTGCCCACCACGTTCACACGCGCCAAGTTTCATTTTTACAATCTACATCCTGCTGCTCACTGTCTTTCCCTTTTTGGGGATGGAAAGGGCCCCAAAACCCACGGTCATGGGCAGGTCACAGGAGAGAGACAGCCATTCCTGTCAGTGCCCCTGGTGGGAAAACACCCAGAGAAACGCAACCCTGCCAGTGAGTAAAAGCTGAAGCGAGGCTTGGGCAGGGCTTTCACAAAGCTGACAAACACACACTGCTGCAGCACGTCAGTCTGAATGCTTTGGCTTTGACTTGCCCTTTTTTGTTGTTTGTCCCCCCCAGTTCCCCTTGTGTGAGCATAAAGCTGGGCTGCTTCCTGAAGGACTTCCTAAGCACAGCCCTTGTGCCAGCCCGGCTCCCTCGTGACAGGGACGGAGCCTGACACGCACTCCCATCCCAGCTGAAGCTCTGTGCTGCTCTTCAGCCCCCCTCACTCTGGAAAAGGACTAACATTTTTCTTCTCCAACTTGTTGCAGACAAAGAAAGGAAATAAAAGGAAAATTGAATAAAAGTATGAAAGCAAATAAAACAGCAGTCAATCATTCTGCTATCTGCTATAGTGCACGCTCACATTTTCCCTGGAGCATTTGTATTTGAGCAGATTATTCAGTTTTAAACCTGGATTACAGTGCACACATGAGCCTTACAAAGTCCTGAGCAGGGGTAGAAAGATGGCACAGTGTGCCAAACCAAACAGCTGGTGTAGAAAGTTCTCACATCACAATGACCTGAATTTGTCTTCTTAAGATGTCCAAATTAATGTATTTGAGCAGTCTAGGCTGCACCTGTATTTCGCTGCCTGGGATGCAACACAAAACTTTATCAGGCTACTGCTTGGAAAAAGAAACCAAAACAAAACACATCCAGATTAGAGCTGCTTGATAACATGTCCCTAAATTCCTGCTCCTGGCACACAATACTGGCTTCACACTACCACTGATCTCTGAGGAGCCAGAGCTGAATCAGTGAAATACATCAAATAAATCTGTCACAGGAGCCTCAGAGAGCTGCAAACTGAACTCAGCTCTTCACTGCAGGTAAATATTACTCAGCTCATTTACAATCAGCAGCACAACACAGAAGGAGCAGCACAACCATCACATTTAAGTCCATTTGGCAGGGCTGACCAAAAAGGAGGAGTAACAAATTTGAGGCTAGTAAGGCATTAAGAAACAACTCTTTGCTTTCAATGTACCACTACAGCTGCGGGATACTTTTGGGACAACACCTGAAACACTTGGGCCATGCACACAGCTTGAAGGCAACACAGCAAAACTGTCTGTGGCCTGACAGAAGGAACTGAAGAAAAGAGAACAGGTCAAAAATGAAGGAAGGGCTGCTGCTGGGTGCAGTCCCTGCAGAGGACATCAGGGTTCTACTGCAGAACTCCAGGCAGCGGCTTCACCGCTTCCCCGGGGGCCTCAGGGGGCCACTGGCAACACTTGTCACTGCACCGAGACAGCCACAACCAGGGCAGAGGAAAAGAGCAGAGGAGATGTCCGGGAAACAAATCTCCAAGGCAGAAGGTGTCACGTGAAAAGGGGCACAGAGCCAGCAAGAACAATACAAGAGCTGGTGTGTGATGCACCAAGGAAAGACTGGCGTGACAAGGCAGATTTAAGGTAGCCATGTCCCACTCCTGCTTCATGTTATAAAAATCCTTGCTGAAAATGCCTAGAGACTGATTCCCATCCCCACACCACCCCCATCCCCAGGCCTCCAGTGGTTTTGGTAGTTTGCTTAAGCACAGCCTCCCCACACCACCACCTCCTAATACCTGAAAATCACCACACTGGAAGAGAGGAGACTGGATGCTTCGTTATTCTGGAAAAGAGGTGCAGTTTAAAAGTGGAGATTGGAGGGCTGCTTACTTCATCAGATATTCGATTTTCTTAAATCAAACAGATTTTGTAGTCCAAAAACAGAATGAAAAGTCTCCATGGGTATTCTTCTTTTCTCCCTGCCCCCCTCCTTTTTTTTCAAAGGCTCCTGTTGAGCAATAGATTTCCTGTGATTAGCTCACTTAGTGCTGATTATAGCTCACTTCCTCCCAGGGATTAGCAGAAAGCAGCTTTCTGACAAGTTTTTATTCAGATGGTGCTACCTAGCCACAGCTTCCTGCCCCATCACGAACAGCCTCTTAGTTCAGCAGCTCGAAATTATTTCACTGCTGCAGAAAAATTCATAAAACCAGCACATCTCAGACTGTCTTCTCCATGAAAAACAAAACAAGTCTTTTGGGATGTCTAGCTTTCCAATTTGAAGCATTTGGATCCACGAGATTTATTTAAACAGATCCAAAGAGGAGTTTTTTGGAACAGAATGAGACTACCTTCAGAGACTGAAAATACTTATCTCATCATTTCAACTGAGAAAACCGTGCAAAAAAAAACCCCAGCAGAGGCAGACAAAGAATTGCTTTCTTGCAGACTTGGCAAACATAGTCCTAGATCTTCTGCCTGCCAAGAGAAGACTCGTGCAAAAGCACGGACAAGAGTAACTGTGATAGTGGCCAGGAAGAGCCAGCGGGATAATCTGTTCCACCTACGGTTATTGGAAACACCCGCGGATGCTCCAACACGGCGCTCGGAGCCATCCCTCCTCTGGAAAAGCAGGTACCAACTTCCATGGCATGTGCTGGAACCCCTCCTTCCAGCTTTAGGGGGTCTCAGAAAAGAGGATTTGGTCGATGCCAAACCACACAGCCGTGAAAACCAAGTTATTTTTATTTAGCCTTTCTTTACAGGGAGCGCAGAGGAACCTACACTAACCTAAAATACTCCGACCAAGCTCAGATTTACAACCACAAACAGGCAAGACACTCGCCCTTGCAAATGATGCAGTTAAGAGAACAGCTGAAAAAGCCCCCAGAAATAAAAAATATCTGAGCCAAACCAATCTGTCATTAAGATTTAGAAAGGGACATCGTAACCAAACCAGCTACCATGAAGTTTATAAACAGGTCAGGTCCCTCCTTGCCTCTTCCCTGTACTGCTACAGGTGGCAGAGGAAACACATAATATTCCCACTCTTAATGAGGTTGTAGGAGAACCTCAGCCTGACTTGGCAAAATCTGACTGGATGGCACACAGAATAAACCCAGCTAAATTCTTTCCAATTTGTCTTTTTCCAACCCATTAATTTCCTTAGGATTTTTGCTGAGTCACACAAACAGAAGGAAAACATAGCACGAACAACTGTTAATTGCCAAATGATAAAGAGATTTAGGGGGAAAAAGAAGATAAAAATCACAGTTGAGTGGAAGGAATAAAAAAAAGCAGAGAGGAAATTATCCTTAGCACAGAAGAAAGAATAGCCAAAACTGTAATAAATGTGCATACCATGAACTGAGTTACAGAAGACAAATGTGTATTGAGGGGTATTTGAAAGGATTCCTAAGGTTTCCTAAAGGAAAATATTCTTCAAACCCATTGCCAAAGTCCATTACAACCTGAAGCAATTGACTCCTTAAGGCACCGAGCAGATGTGCAAAGTCTTGCACCAAAAATGAGTGACAGGGCTGCAAAGATGTCATTTTTGAAATCAAAAAGGGATCTCAGTCTTTTGAGGAGGATCATGACTGAAAAAAATAAACAGGGAAAATCTGAGTTGGCCCAGATGTGCAAGAGTCCTGGTAAAAACCAGTAAGTTATTAGCTATAGCAAATTTAAGCAAATTAACGATATTTGGCTCACTGAATACTGGGGCCACCTGTAAGTGATTCATCTTCACTTTGTCCCTTTAACCCTGCAGAGCACTCAACGCCCACCCGAGTCATCACTTCTGCTTCATGAAATAAATGTGGCTCCACTGAACTGTGGTGGCATTTCACCACCAGCAAACCAGGAACCTCTTCTCTGCTTTACTGCCTCTGAAAGACCTCAAACACCACAGGTGACAGCACCAGATGCACCTCAGAAGTGACTTCCCGACTGCCCCGATTTCCCGTTTCCCCTAAATTTTGGCAGGAAAACTCAACTTTGGAAGGCAGCTGATGAGAGCAGCACACAGAAACAAGCCAGAGGGATGTGCTGATGGACACAAACGCCCATTCCCACCTTTCTCTGAGGCAGCCCTTGCAGGAACTCAGAGGTCTAAGGAGCGTGGTGGAGGAGGAATGAAATCAAGAGGGATCCAAGGGATCCATTCCCACCCTGTGCCGCAGGGCTGGGGAGTTGCCGCCTACCAACCAAATTCAGGCCACGCTCCTTTTATCCAGCCCGCAGCCAGAGTTTTCCTTCAAGGAACCGTTGTGCAAAGATGCATAATGATAACACGTGCTCCAAGGTGTTTGAACCGGCCTGTTCAGCAATGAACAAGGAAATTATCCTTCTTCTGCCTGCTGAAAATCCTGAGTCAACTAAAGGCAGACAAGGCAGCCGGCGGCGGGCACAGCACATGCAAATCCGTGAGTGAGTCGGGGTGTTTGTGCTTACTCATATTTCACCACCTAGCAGACACTTTTCAGCCTTTATTTTTATAGCTGAGGTTTTCTAAAGATCAAAGGAGAATAGGGAAAAGGGCAAGTACGGAAAGTTTACAAGAAAATTATAAAAAAAAAAAAAATAAAAGGTTTGCATCTCATTGTTGAGATTCTCTCTTAATTAAAGCTGACATTTACAGGCAGGGAGGGACCACACATTCCAGAGCAAAAGTTATTTGACTAAAGGCTGCCCTATATGAGGCACCTGTACAGTTTGGTGCATTTCTGTGTTAATAAGAGCATGCCCAGCTCTTTAACCTGAAGATTCACCATACAACAGAGCTCTAAAAACCTCAGGCTGCTGGCAAAGTGCAGAAGGGTCACCAGTAACGCCAACTCAGAATGAAAGTGCTTTTTTAAGCTTTTCTTTTAACCTCCAGAAATGTTGTTGGGCAATGGTAAGACAAAGCCATTGCTTCCCCATCCAGATTAGAGGAAACTGGAAAAAGAAGAGGTAACATGAAGTGTTTATGAGGGTGGCAAAACCAGAAGGAATCCAAGGTTAAGGGATCTGGCACTCCCCCACCACACTGGAAGAGCTGTCAAATGTCAGCTAAGGCAAAAAGGAATAATAAGGGAGAAGCAAAGGGGAAAGATGAAACATGTCCCTCCAGAAGAGCTCTCTTTTTCACAGGCACTCAGAATAGAGCTCTTTGTTTCTCTCTAGTGGCTGCACAAGGCCTGCTCCAACCACAGTAACCAGTGGATAGTGGGAACTTCAGCTCGGCAGAGCAGTCCTGGGGCCAAACCTTGATTCTTCTTACAAGAGTGCCAACCTGCCACAAAATGCCACAGGGGGAAATCCCAAGGGACACCAGTACAGATGCTGACCACATAGCCACAACCCCTGGGAAAGGTTCACCAGTTTGCTGAAACCCCTGCACGACGCAAGCTCAAGATGCTTCCTTTCTTATACCCACACTGGACACAAATCCGACAGAGAGAGAGCAAACAAATCAAATGCAGGAGCTGGAAATACCAAAAGCACTTGAGCATGGCAAAAACAAACCCACTCCAGAGATGGCTCTGGTGGACACAGCTCATTTCCCATGTGTATTCCAGCAGCACCAGACAGAAACTACAGACCAATTCTGCTGGGAGAGCTTTATTCCATTTGTATCACAACAGACTACACTGGCTTCTTCACACATGGAAACTTCTACAGGACTTGGGTTCCCTGCAGCATCCCACTTCTGCACCAGGAAGTTCACTGCTGATAGCTGGGAAAGCTGTTTGTGGAAGGGACCAGAAAGCTCAGCTCATTCTATCCCCACCATGGGCAGGGACACCTTCTACTATCCCAGGTTGCTCCAAGCCCTGTCCAACCTGGCCCTGAAGACTGCCAGGGCTCCAGGAAGCCACAGGGATCCAGCAGTCACAGCTTCTCTGGGCACCCTGTGCCAGGGCCTCAGCACCTTCCCAAGGAAGAACTTCTTCCCAATATCCCATCTAAATCTTTCCTCTTTCCTCTAAAACCATTCCCCACTGTACTGTGTAAAAAGTCTCTCCCTCCTTTTCATAATCCCCCTCTAAGCACTGGAAGGTCTTCCCTAGAGCCTTGCCTTCTCCAGGCTGCAGACCCCCAGCTCTCCCAGCCTGTATCCAGAGCAGAGAAGCTCCAGCCCTCAGAGCATCTCCGCAGTCTCCTCTGGACTTACTTTAACAGGTCCACGTTTCTTCTGCTGAGGACTCTAGAGCTGGATGCAATATTCCCAGTGGGATCTTTTCATTAAATGAGAACACAACACGGGAGGGATCACTCCAATATTTCCCTGCCAACAGCAGCTCAGGATGAAACCAGATCTTAGTAAAATACCCTCAGAGCTTGGTGGTGAAACCTTGCTCGCACTTCTGCCACAGCATTTGAATGAGCGTTTCAGGACTGCCACATCTTCCTTACACTAGTGAGGTTTGAAGTTTTACAGATTTTATACAAGGACACAAGCCCTCATTTTGATTTTTCCTGGAATGTTTAGGTCTATTAGGAGAGGTGAAGTACCTAGATGAGGTATACAACTAACTCTGCAGCCAGTGCAGAGCACCCCAGGCAACCCCTTCCCCATTATTTCAAGACAAAATAAACAGTACAAAAAATACAAAGCACAGCTGCCACCAATTCAAATTATCCTGAATACTCAGATGCAAATCTGAACATTAGACCTGGATTCCTCAACAGAAAAACTAAATACTGCAATGATGCTTTTCTTAAAAAAGGGGGAAAATGAATAAGGCAGAGGTGCTCTGGAAATCACGTGCTGCAGTTCACACCCTGTACTCCTGTTGTGACACTGACAGAGTTTTCCTTGTGTGCTCTTACAGATTTTCTACTTTAAAATTACACACACATACAAGCAACACATTCACTACAGCTTACAGCTCTAACTGTACTTACTTACAGCTTAATGCAGCAAATTCCCTGAAATTTGGGGTAATGTCCTTGTATGCCTTTCAGTGAGCCAGAGCACTCATTTGGACACTGGAAATAACCATGTCCACTTAAAATGCTGGCTGCCAGAAAGAGTTTTTAAACTAACTTTCTGATTTTTCTTTTTTAAGTCATTCCTTGTAAAACTACCTCTTCTCACTCTTCTTGCCTGTAAACAGGTTTTTATCTGAAGTGCCAGAGAAAACAAATCCAAACCAACTAGAACTGGTACACAGGCTACACATCAAAATATATTAAACAGACAGAAAAAGCCTGAAACTATATCATAATTCAAAATATATAAATAATTCTTATGCTCATGTGGAAATTGATTTTTGCCAAGCCTACACGACAAGTAGAGGAGCCAGTAAGGGAAAATATGAAAAGCCCCAACATTTGTGTTAATATGACTACCCCATACACTACTTACAATTTGCAAATCAAATGCATGATAAAAATGCCCTAAACACAGATATTTAAATAAATGTACAATGCTTCAAACACCAATTGTGAATGGTTAAACAAATTGAATATTCAAAGTGATTTAATACATCCCACCAATATTAGTACACTTTGAGGGAGTTACTATCCATGGCTGTTTATATAGGATACAGTAGCACCACAGGCAAAAAAATTGATTTTACAGCTCAAGAACAAAATACTTTTTAAAAAATAAAAATACAAAATGAAAAACACAGTTATCAACTGAATAGACAGAAGGCTTGTGAAAGCTACAACCAGGCAGCATAACCAGCACCCTGGGAATCTGAAGCGCTTCCAAAGGAAGCTGTCCAGTTAAAATAATATTGAAACAGTTGACAAAACATAATATTGCACTTAGAAAGCTGCAAAAGACTGAAAAAAATCTACTTTTATTGTTGTACAAATTCTGAGTTTAACAGATAAGCATAGGTAACTGTGCCTGTTCATTAAACAATAAACGGCATTCCATAGGCAGAATTAGGAGATTTCAGTGAAATATGACAGAGCAGGAGTAAAGCTCCAGAAAATGCATCTTCATTAGGCTCAGGCATTTACACACCAAAAGAATGCAGCTCTCAGACCTTGCTCTAGCTTATTATCTTGCCCCAATAACAGCTGTGCAATTCTAAAGCAGATGAAGATGTTTGTGAGTGAGACTGAACTCAGATAAAACAAACCTCCAAGCCCAAGGTCTGACAGGCTCAGAACACAAACTCAGTGAGGTGACAACACAGAGGTGTCAGTCCATGGTGTCCTCACACACAGACACCACCCCAATTCCAACTTAGAGCTATTTATTTCAATAGAAATAGAGAGACAGCAGTTATGTCAGGGGTCTAATTCCACTGCAAGGGATGCATGATGATAATTATGGAAAAACATCAGACATCACAGCACTGCCTTCACCTCCAGCCTCACTGAGCCCTGGTCACAGGAAGATGAAGGGAGGCAGCACTAATACTCCATTCCCTCAGCCAGAAGAACACAAACAGCAGCCCAAGCAAATCCTGGGCCACATCCCAGCTCCAAAAACCCATTTAACAGAGTCCTCCCACTAAGCTGGTACCCATCACAACGACACTGCAGTCACCACATGGGGCAACTCACATCACCCAGCACAACAATTTGATGCCTTCCAAATCTTCCTCTTTTTAATTCACAATACCAGTAGCTGCCTACTGGCAGCAAGGTACTGTTCAGCAAGGGTGAACATAGAAAAAAGGGCATAAAACATTTTTGCTGGAACAAGTGAGCAAGGTATGCTTACACTTTGTGTTTATTTGAAAATCCAAATGCATATATTTTTTAATTTAAAAAAAATTATTCTCTTCATAAATTTTATTGAACTAGGGAAGAAGGCCATACCTTTAGAAATGGTCAGCTTTCCAAGAGTTTGTCATCTAAAGGAAAATTTTCTCAGGTCCTTTCAATTGTTAAGAAAACAGGAAGCAAATTTCAGTAAGCCATTTCAATAGAGTAAAACAAGAGATCAAGATCTCTATTAAACTTGGCAGCAAAGACAGAGCCCACAGAATATCCATCTGAGCAGCCCCTTGCCACCAGCCTGTCCCACTCTGCTACTGGGGAATGGCTCATCGTCCACTGTCAACCAGCTGTGGCTGCCCCATCCCTCTGGAAGTGTCCAAGGCCAGGGTGGACAGGGCTGGGAGTAACCTGGGACAGTGGGAGGTGTCCCTGGACATGGGACTGGATGGGCTGTAAGGTCCCTTCCAACCCAAACCATCCTGGGATTCTACAACAAGGTATGTGTGAGAGCAGAGGCAGCAAATGAGAAACCAAAAGAAAACACTGATGGCATCCTCATCTCATTTAGGAAATTAAAAACATGACCAAGAGAAAGGGACAATAAAGACCCCAAGCGCTGAGGATTATTGACAAGTTATTTGACAAAACCCTTCAGGGCTGGGCAGCAAAAGCTGCTTCAGTAGTGCAGGATCCATGGTCACTCTTGTTAAGCAGAGCAGCAAGGAATGAAAGTCACATCTACTTCAAATCTTGACCAAGATCCTTGAAACAAAGATTTCTCCAGTGCAGATGTGTTTATATTTAGAAAGCTGCATCTCACTCTGGTCCAGGGGCTTAGGAAGTGCTGAGGAATTGAAGTGCATCCACCACCAGTCTCTCAGCCAAGCAAGAGCAGGCACAAAGGTGCTGCCAAAGACTTACAGCCAAAGATCTTCAATCCCAGAGCAAGAAAGATCTCCAATGAGCCCTGCCTAAAGTGTTACAAGATAACGCTCAGTGCCAACCATGTGTCTGACAAGTATCTCCTAGCAGCAACAGGGAATGAAAGAAAAAGTCATTTAAATCCTGATGGTGTTCATAAAAATTTTCTTTTGCAGGAGTAACAGTCATCACCACCACAAATTAAACCCAATTAAAAATCATTTCATCTCCGTATTTTCACTTATCCTTCATTCTTTCAGTTTATTCCCTAACCTTTCATTCTAATTCTTTTAAGACACTAAAACTTTATTATATGAAATGTTCCAAGTTGCAGACAGATTGATGTGGATGTATAGGTTGACCAGAAGTCTTAACTTCTTCCACAGCAAAACTCCATCCAGGTTTACCAAGACTGAGTACATTTCCTTGTGCTGCAAAAAGACTTTCCATCATGCACACAACAAGCCAAGGAGAATGAGAATTATGCCTCTCAGAAGTAAAATATTTTACAATGGAATAATTATTAATGAACAAGGAAATAAAAGATATCACAACCACACATTAAAACACACAGCCCTGCTTGCAAGGAAACCACCCAAACCAGCTCTACTGAACTATCCTGAATTTGTATTTTTTATTTCCAGCAGCTACCTGGGAAAACAATCTACATCTAAAAATCTCAACACCAATTCCCTCTAAAAATATATACATAAAAACATAAAATCCCTGCAAATAGGCCCAAAGGGCTGAAAAGAAAAAGCAGTGCTCACAAAAGCAATGAGTCCTCAGCCAACACATAGTTTGGTTACTGCAAAATAGCCTCATCCCAAAAGTCAGGAGGAGGTACTTCCCTGAACTTCCTGGCTGCAGCAATCAAGGCTCTCTTTACCACAAAGAATTACTTCCTAAGCTTGGGCACTGGTATCAAAGAGCCTTAGCACGTTGGCATCAGATTAAAATTAACTGTTCTTGCTGCTCAAGAGCTTTGAAAATCCCCGACTTCACTCTTCTCTTTGCTTTTTCCACTAAAGGGGTAGAAGCAGAAAATATTTCACACTTGGTGATAATGCCCCAGCTCTGACAAATCAAAGATTTCACATAATTTATTTTCATAGTAGTGACAGCTAGCACTTCACACATGGAAAATAAAAGGCTGTTTCAAAGCCAAAAATCATTTAACAACATTAGGGACCTATTTGCTATGCCACAGAAAACGATGGCGGTATTTTGTGAGATCCTGTTCATTTTTGTGTGCTTGATCTGAAGCAGCATTCCCAAAAGCTCAGCAAACACGTGAAAAAGGCAGGGGCAGAAATCCAGACCCTCCCAGGCTGTTACAGAGCATTAGTGTCAGATCCCTCAGAACGTTCCCAAGCCAAGTTTAACATCAGGGATTCCTTTTCCAGCAGTCAATTCCCTGTCGTGGATCCCCACAGAGGGACTTTGGGATGACTGGAATAACTGGTTTGGGGCCAGGGGAGGGCAAAACCCAAACTGTGGCTGGTGCCACCTGCCCAGGTGGCCCCAAGTAACAAATTCATGGTCACGTATTTTTGTCTCAATTAATGCCAGCAGGTGGATTTAATGTTCTGGTAAAATTTCAAGCACTCAGCTTATTTAACACAAATATAAAATACCAAGCTTGCCTTTTAAACAATGGTTTTGAATTTTATAAGTTGCTCACTTTCAAACATTAAGATATTTTTATTATTTTGATTCTTTTATTTGGTTTCATTTCATTATTTTGGTTATTTTTCATGGTAAAGCAGATAATTCACAAGCTGAAGCCCCTGCCAATGAGCTATTTCCACAAGAATCTGCCCAGCCAGGTTCTGCTGGAGCCCAAATCCCCAGATCCCTTTAAACAGCCTTTTGCTGCAGACAGGCTTAGGGGAAAGATACTGTCATTCTTCCAGGTTCTCACTTTACTGGAGACCTTTTCAAAAGGAAATGGGTTAAATATTCAAAGGTGACTTTTAAAAGCATCTTCCAGAAGCAGTTTTTTCTTGCTCTTGTCCAGGAGATACCTCTGCTAGCTAAAGCAGTTCTAAAATGACTGTAAATGAAATACTAATGCAACGTAGAGTAGAAAACATCCCATTTCTAAAATAAACCCCACACTATCAGATAACTCCAATTTTACTCGTTAAAGAAGCTGTGGGAAAGCTGACATTGGGTACACACTGAGTCAAACATCCAGCACCTAAAACAGGAAGCAGAAAACTTTAGGAGGAAAAAAAAGTAGAAGTTGAACTGGAAAAACTTTTCTGTGTATTTCCATTCCTTACTACACCTGCCAGCTGCCCTCCCTCTGATTCACACGATCTTAAATCCCTCTCTTATCACTGAGCACCACTTCAATCACACTCACCACTGCCCCAATATGTTGGCTCCTTCCCACAGCTGCTTCTGGGTTAAATCAAACTACAGAATTAAAAATAATTAAACCTGTCTTATCAAAGTAACTCCTTTCAAGATGTAAAACAACTTTTGCTAATTAGCTGAGAGAACTAAGATGCAAATATCACTCAGCTTTGGGCTACACCAACACCAGTGCTGGGCTCAGATCTTTTGGGAAACAATGATCTATCAAATACACAAAGCTCCCAGTATTTCCATGAGTATTAAAAATACTGTATTTCCCTAGTAAAATGTATTCATTCAAACAATTTTAAGCACCAATACATCATTAAGAGACTGAAGTGAAGACTTTTTTAAAGCATTTCAAATTCACAAATAGAAATTAGACACATCCATCTGAAAACTTCAAAATCCACTTGTTTTGCCCCAAGGGAAAGAGCTGTCTCACCAATTTTTGGAGCATTTCTATGTACTGTAACCTTTAGAGAGCATAAGGAATTCCTACTATGAATTCACAGTGTATCTAATCAAAATTTATCTCAACAGAAAAACCGAAACTCAGTTTTAAGTCATCTTGTTAACACTTACATCCCTGCCTGCCAGGTGAGACATTTTCAGAGCCTGGTTAATCCCCATTTCCAGCTGAGAAAACAGAAAGAAGCTGAGAAAACATCAAGAATGATCCACTTAAAAAAAACCAGCAAGTCAGATAGAGAACTAGGACCAAAACCCGCATTTCCAGCTCTCAGTGGCAGACACTGCCCACTAACTACATCAGTTAAAATACAAACACTGAAGCGTGTATTTTCCCTTTAAAGGAAACAACTTTAACAGCTTTAGGTAAAATTATGCTCTGAGTTCTCACAAACCCTGAATAGTGAAATAAGGCTTGAACTAAGCTCCATTTGCACTTCACACCTAGTGGGTCACTAGGAGATTTCTTCTCACCTGAAAGCCTCTACTACCTCTTACCACCTGCATTTAAATGCAAATAAGAGCTTTCAAAAGTCTTATCAAGCTCAAGACACAGGAAAGCAGAGCCCGATAAGAATCCTGAGGCCTCCAGGGAACACTGCAGAGTTTCCTTGCTAAAATGAACCAGTGCCCTGCCCAAGGGCTTCTTGTCCTTTGCCCCCAGGTGAGTACTCTGGACTCCTCCCCACCTCCTCCGGAGAGCTGGCAGGAGATGCTGCCTCCTCCATGGTGCCTTCCTGGTCAAACTGCCCTTGCCAAGAGGCAGAACCAATCCAGCTCGGCATTAATTGGACTTTTATCTTTCCTTGGAGCCAGCCTGGCACCCAGCTGAATGGTTATCCCTGGGAGGGCAAGTGGCAACCAGGATCAAGGCACCTGCAAAGGTTCAGTCCCTGGCACTGCCAGGGCTGGCAGAAAAACCTCTGAGAGGACACCGTGCCCTCCAAGCCCAGGGCAGACAGTCACCTTTTGTTCAGAGAAAAAGGAGACTCAGGGGTGACCTTATCAACTCTCTGCAGCTCCTGAAAGGTGGCTGTGCTCAGCTGGGGCTGGGCTCTTTCTCCAGGCAGCACTGACAGAACCAGAGGACACAGCCTCAAGCTGTGCCAAGGGAAATTTAGGTTGGATGTTAGGAAGACGTTTTTTACAGAAAGGGTGATAAAGTTCTGGAATGGCTGCCCAGGGAGGTGGTGGAGTCACCATCCCTGGGTGTGTTTAACAAAGCCTGGATGTGGCACTGGCTGCCACGGTTTAGTTGAGGGGTTGGGGCTGGGTTGGATGACAATCTTTAAGGTCTCTTCCAACCTGGTGATTCTGTGAATTCAGATTTAGGAGGGAGGTGCCTGCATGGAAACTGAAAACAGACCACGGCACAGCCTTGCTGAATCAATCCCAGCCCTGAGGAGTGCCTCGGCTTTGATCATGCTTCCAGGAAAAGAAGGGAAAGCTCCACAAGCACCTTACTTCTGCCTCTAGCCAGCTGCCAGCAGTGGCCAGCAACCCACAGCAGGTGCCTGGCTGCTCACATCCCCTCCTTCCCACGGCTCTCCCAGCACCAGGCTCTGCTCCCACGTCCCCAGGGATGCCTGGGACACTCAGCTCCCTCCAAAGCTGTGTGCCAGTGTGGGAGGCAGGACTGGGAGCTCTGCTGGTGCTGTCCCTGGGCCGGGCCATCCCGAGCAGCCTGTGTGACTCTCGGGCTTGTTTGCAGAACAAAGAGCTGCTTCACAGGCACTCAGGAACTGTGTGTGTTGTGAGCAACGAGAGAACACTGGCACAAACCTCAGAGCACAGAAACCTCCTCATGCACAAAACAGATAAAAGGAGGGAAAACCCAAACAAAACCAACCCAAGACAGATGTGAGGGCTCTGAAGCAGAAGAATCTCACTAATAACACAC
Source organism: Onychostruthus taczanowskii (assembly GCF_017590055.1). Taxonomy (NCBI): domain Eukaryota; kingdom Metazoa; phylum Chordata; class Aves; order Passeriformes; family Passeridae; genus Onychostruthus; species Onychostruthus taczanowskii. The sequence continues at coordinate 4,428,504 of NW_024502680.1, read as the reverse complement.
AGACCTACACTGGGGTCCCTACAGCTTTTCTTGTCACAAGAACAAAACCTGCAGCATCGACCAATACCCTTAATTATGAAGTTACTTTGAAACCAAAGGTGCTTGAATAATTTCCCCCTTTAAACACAACCAAAAGGTTGGCCAAATCAACCCAAGCACCCTTGGGATTTTAAAAGGGTATTAATTTAAACGTGCCCAAGACTGGAGGTGCCTTAAGTGGCTGAAGCATCCACCCACCTAGGCCAGCATCCAGCCCAGAGAGGGAGCACGAGCCTGCAGGAATAAACTCACACTGTTGGTCAAAGGCCCAAGCTGTATCCCAGCACAAATTTCATCCCAGTAAATCTGCCTCTGACAAGAGGCTGCCCAGCAGGACACAAGCCTCAGATGCACTGAATAAGCTGCGTGGTGACGAAAAGTGCAAAATACACAGACAGAGCCAAAATTCCACAGTTAACAGCATGGTATTCTTGTTTTAACAACCACCTCTGTATAAAGACCAGCCAAATTCCATATGCAACCTAGCACAGAAAATCAAAGTTACTCTCCCTCCAGCATTTCTGTTCTGCCCTCCAGAACTGCAATATCCAACCAGTGAACTTTAGAGTGAGGTTTTTTCCTGCAAAATACATTATCCAGAGCATTTTGTTTAAAGTGCTTTTACTATCTCAAAGATTCTACTCAAAAGCTTGTAAAACAACGACTTTGCATTTTTGTATTTCTACTTTCCTTCTATTTCATTTCAGTCTGTAATGACCAGCCAGTTCCCTGGTAACATATGCTTTAACCAGCCTCCACAATATCCCTGTAAATTTAATTACTATTGTCTCTAAAACGAACAAACTGATGAACAAAGTAGCTAATCCCTGTTTTTTTTAAGGAAATACCACCCCAGGACTCACATTATGAGGACACTCCAACTGCAAAGCAAACCCCAGACTCTCTAGAGCGGGCACTGCTTTTTGAAGTACAAAAAAAAAAAGGCAAAACCTGAGAAAAGCAGAAAGAATAAAAACTTCACAATATACCACACCTAACACTGCTATTACTGCAGGACCTCTAGAGCAATGTTTATATTACATACCCAGACAGCGCTGGCCGTAGGGCAGCTCGTGAACCGGTTTATTTTGGCTACAGCAAAGCACAGCCTTGCTCCTCGAAAGCAGCTGATGAACTCTCTGCTCCCAAAGCAGCCTTTGGGCACCTGCCACATGGACCAGGCTACACCCAGCTTCGCTCTCCTCGCTCCCCACTGCTGTTAACCTACTGAAAGTACATTTAGATCAGATATTAGCAAGAAATTGTTCCCTGTGAGGGCGCTGGCACAGTTGCTCAGAGTAGCTGTGGCTGCCCCATCCCGGGAAGTGCCCAAGGCCAGGCTGGACGGGGCTTGGAGCAGCCTGGGACAGTGGAAGGTGTCCCTGCCCATGGCAGGAGTGGCACTGGATGGGCTGTAAGGTCCCTTCCAACACCAACCACGTTTCATCTCTGTGATTCTAACCCACCCTGCTCGGCTTCCACGGGCTAATCACAAAAAGCGGCCAGGGACTCCGAGCAGTAAGGCGCGGCGGGTGCGGAGCCCAGGCAGCAGCAGCAGCAGCAGCCCTTTCCGCAGGGACGGATATATATAAGTATAAATATATAATAAAAATTTATATAAATAAATTTCAATATAAATATTTATTTACACATATATATTGGTTCTTTATATATATATATCTTTTAAATATATAAAAAAAATATTGTATTTCTCTGGACCAGGGTCAGAGAAAAATAAGAGAGCCTGACAGCATTTAAAAATTAATTTTTTAAATTATATATATAATACAGAAATATTTATATTATTTATGTATACTATATATAGAATTGGTTTATATATATTTGTGTATATATATATAATTGGTTTATATATTTGTGTATATATATTATATATGTATATAATTGTTTTATAATAAATATCACATACATCATCTATATCATGTGTGGTATAGTAATTTATATTGAGTCTATAAAATACATATATTTAATGTATATATGTACTGCTTCATTATATATTTTATATATAAAAATATATACTATATCTGTAACATTTCTCTTTTTCTAGGCTGTTTGGACCTCTTCTTTTTCTCTGGCTGTGGACAACAATCCACTTTCAGGGGGCAAAGTCCACCGCCCTAAAAAACCCAGCATCCACCTAAACTGGCTCTCCTCCACCCGTTTGTGGTGCTTAATTCAGAGTTTATTTCCTGGGTGCTTTATTTTGGGAGGAAAGCGGGTTCAGCCCCAGGCGGGGCCTTCCTGCAGGGTGTGAGTGTGTCCCCCAGCCCTGCCCTGGCTCCGGGAGGGAACCCCCCTTTCCCAGGAGTGTGGAGGATCAGAGCACCGCGGAATGGAATCACGGAGTGTCCTGGGCTGGAAGGGACCTTGGAGCCCATCCAGTGCCACCCCTGCCATGGCAGGGACACCTGCCACTGTCCCAGGCTGCTCCAGCCCCGTCCAAGCTGGCCCTTGCAGGGATGCGGGGCAGCCACAGCCGCTCTGTCCGTGGTGTTCCTCCTCTGTCCTTGTCCTCTCCCTCCGGCACTGCAGGGGGCTCATTCTGTGTGTTCTGTGCCAGAACAAGCGAGCCCTGCTCGGGGAACTCCTCGCAGCCCACCCGGCACAGGCCCACAGCTCTGCCGGCAGCAGCAGGACACACAGAGCCCGCTGTGCTGCCGCTTCCAGGGGGAGACGCAGCTTCCAGGAGATCCAGCAGGAACACAGCATGTATGCGCCCTCAAGGCTTCTCCCCCAAAATCCCCGGGGTCCATTTCATCTTCCATGATTTCTCCAAGCTTCCACCTGCCCTGGGGGCGGGATCTCAGCTCCTCCGTCTGCCCAGGTTTGAAGCAACATCCAATTTTCCTTGTGGAAGGAGCAGGACACTCACCAGGCAATTCCCCTTGCCCAGCTCTCAGGGAATGGATCCACAGACACCCCAATCCTCCCTGCAGGTCCAGGCACATCCCAATTTCCAGCCAACACCTGCTGGCTTTCTGCTCCCTCGCTGTCCAGAGCAGCTCTGCAGAGCCACAGAACCCCTGTCCCTGCAGATGTGCCCATTTTCCACGAACAGCATTCCTGAGTGACCCCGATCCACAGCCGTGCTTTCACTTCTCTTCCCACGTTTGCTTTTCCCTTTCTGACTCAGCCCAGCCACTGCTAATTCACCTCTGCAACAGCCCTGGAGCAGCCACAGCAGGTTTGTGGCTTCACCCTTCCCTGGCCTTCCTCCCCATCCCTCCTCACCTCTCCGTGCTGCCTCGGCCTCCTACCCCCAACCCCTCTCAGCTCCAGCTCCATTTGCAGAATCCTGACTCCCCTCCCTCCCTTCTGTCTCCCTCCCCAGGCACAGCTTTTCAAGAGGGTTTTTTTTGGGTTTTTTTTTGTTATGCCCATTTCTTTGGGATTCAGAAAGCCTTAATTCCCAACACACCCTTTAATGCCCCATCCCCTTTTCTTTCCCTGCTCTGATTCAGTCCTTACACATATTAAGGATGGGGATGTTTGTGTCCAACCCTCCTTGTGGTTCTTGCCAAGAAGTCCTGAACACCTCATTTCTGTCTCCAAAACTGCCAGAATTTTTGCACAGGGCACAGTTCCTCCTCTGATCTCTGTGATCCCTCTGGAGCTGGCACTTGAATCCTCCTGCATGGCACACCTGCTAAATTCTGCACTGCCTTAGGTGACAGCAGTTTCTGCTCTGACAGAGAGATTCACTGGCAAATTCCTTTGTAATTAACACTGCTATGGTTATCAGACTTATTTACAGTTTGTAAGGAAAAACGTGTCTGCTATATTTATAATACAAGTGCCGTGGATTTGAAAACAGCAAATACTTGCCACAACAAAAACCAAGCCTTGTGAAGCTCTGCCATTCCTCTCATATTTTACATTCATCAGAATCAATTACTTAGGTTCAGTTGAAAAGGTGATTAATGGCAATCTTGATATAGGCTTTACTTCCATATTTTTTCCACCTGCAATATTTTTTTTTCATTCCCATTCCCCTTCCCTAGGTTTTGTCAGGGAGATTGATTTAGCTGAGGGATTAAAAAAAAACCTGGTGTTAAAAAACAGGCAATGAATTCCTGTCCCTCAGCTCTGGCAATCTGGGATGTTGCCATTCCAAGGGTCAAGCTCCAACCCAGAGTCACTACAGAGCACAGGAACAAACCCAGCTCTGGGAATGAAACATCCCACCTGGAGATGAGTGGCACAGTGCTGGTCCCAGTGCTGACAGGGCTGGACAGCCCAAATCTCACTGATTGTTTCCAGCCTGCCATGGAAGCAGTCACAAGGAATTCACTCTGCTGAATTCCAGCTGGAGAAAGATGCCCAAGGAACATCGATGAAAGGCTGCACAGGGAGCCCTTGGAAGGAATTTTCATTCATCCCCTCACACACACTCTCAGCCAGATTCCCTGCTTTGGCTGATTTACTCGAGGTTTATGTGGTATAAAATCTCTTTTCCCCACACGGGGGTTACCCTGGGCTCCCAGTGCCACCTACTGACAACTGCAGACAGCGCCCGAGCTCCGCTGCTCCAGAGCCTCTCGGCTTTTCCATTAGGTAATTTCCTCTCCATTTCCTTCTATTTATCAACTGTCCTGGAGACTGAATGTACATCTCCTAAATATTTGCTTCTAGTCACTATCCTGTCCTTCACTTTCATCTTCCAAGGGTTTCTTTCCTCTCATGAAATAGGGTGACATTTCTCCAAATTTTCTAAACTCTTTCAATTCTGACCAATTGCTCAGCCTGGAGAAAAGGAGGCTCAGGGGAACCTTCACAACTCCTGACAGGACATGGAGCCAGGTGAGGGTCGGGCTCTTCTCCCAGGAAACAGGGACAGGACAAGAGGAAACAGCCTCAAGCTGTGCCAGGGGAGGCTCAGGATGGATATCGGGAAAGGTTCCTCTTGGGAAGGGTTGCCCAGCACTGGCACAGCTGCCCAGGGCAGTGTTGGGAGTCCCCATCCCTGAAGGGATTTCATAGACCTGTGGATGTGACATATGGAGACATGGGTTAGGAGTGGCTTTGGCAGCACACGGGGAATGGTTGGGCTCAATGATCTCAGAGGGCTTTTCCAACCTTAATGACTGTGATTCTGATTAGGCCAAGAGCAGCCAAGGGCCAGAGTCATTAGGATGAGAGAGATAGAGATCACTGACATGTCCCAGGTAGGCACAGAATGTCTCTTCACAAACTCATACATAAACCATCTGCACAACAAGCTTAAAATTCAGAAATTTTAATGACTCAATAATGTTTTTCATACCCTTAATAACCAATCCCTGAGTCAAAAAATACAAACACCTCTGTGAGAGGCAGCACTGTATTGGAAGCAGGGAATAGGAGCCCCAAACCCACTCCTGATTGTTGCCTCATTGCCCACAGCAGTGCTTTCAGCTTTTTGAGGCTTCTTCCTTCTCTCCATCTGCTTTGGATATTGACAGCACACCCAAAATGTGCTCTGGGCTGGGGAAGGCATTTGTAAGCATTATGAGCCAAAGGAACCATAAGCCATTACGGGACCCTTGCACCCCCTAAGACATAACTAAGAGCAGAGCAGGATCCATCCAGGAGCCCGGTGTAGGCTGCAGTTGGCTGTGCTGGATGGAGGTCAGACATCCCACATTCCTCAGGTCACTGCGGGAAGTGTCCGTACTTGCAGGCAGCAGCGAGGATCAGGCCAGAGCAGAGCCCTGTGGTGAGCAGGGTCAGGGCACACACCAGGGAACTGTGCTCCCTGAGCCCCACGGGAACCCTCAGCATTGATTCCTCATATGCCTACAAAGAAAAATAAATAGAACACACTCATTTGACCAGCTGTTTCTTTTTGACTGCAACTGAGAGGATGAGGAACCAAACCCTGATTTAATTAGCACTCAGCTAAAGCTTCTTCTGAGACTCAATATCAGAACCAGGATGGGACATCTCCTTTTAATTCACTGCTGCACTGCACAGCTCAGGAAATGGATCTGCTGCCATCTGTATCCCTGGATCTCTGCTCCCACTCCAGCCACTGAGGATATGTCTGGAATGTTGCAGGGAGAGCAGCTCCCAAGGTGAGCTCAGACCACTAAGGACACAGATTTCTCCAAAGTCAACAACCATTTGGTTTTTTCATTCATACAGGAAACTGCAAAATGTTTATGGACAACATCTACAGATGTACCAGTGGCCTGCAGGTATCTTAAATATGGGAAGGCACACGTGTTACAACAACAACAACAGATTATTTTATTATATAAATCAGTCTAATTTCTGAATCTCTACACTGCTATGGCACTTTTGGACATTAAAGACAGTTGCTGGCCACACTAAAGATCCAACTTTCCTTGGTTTTGAACACAATAAGAAACTTCATCTTTTCCTAGACACTTACCCAAACAGGTAACAACCAAGCAAATAGAAGTGGCCTTTTTTTAGGATGCTACTCCTTAAATCTTTGTAGTTTTACCAGTACTGTAGCTAGATTATCATCTTCCACTTTGCTACTGCTCTGAAGCACCAGCATTGTAAAGACTTTTCTTAATTTGGCCAGTGCCAATTGTATCCTGGGATTCCAAGTAAACCAGTAAGGGGAAAAAAAAAAATGGTCAGGAGAGCAGCCATGCTAAAGGGCCAGAAAAGCACAATCCCTGCAAACACAGCAGAAGGGCAGGATGATCCCCACTAAAAGCCAGTCAGAAAGGAAAAAAAAATAATCCTGAAATAAAAATTAATCCAGAAAGGTGTTAATCACAACAAAAAGGCAGCAGTTGTTAAAAAGAACCGAGGGAGAACTCACAGGTCTGTGTTTTGTGGTGTGCCACTGACAGGGACTGGTGGTGTCAGATGAGCAGGGACTGTCCACTGCAGCAGGTTCCCAGCACTCTGCAGACAGGTGACCTAGGGAAGGCATTCCTGCATCACCAGGAGCCAGGCAGGATAAGCAACCTGGCCTGCAAGTTTTTTCCAGATAAGGAATCTTTTCTCCCACAACAGCTCAACAGAATCTACTCCCTGGGAGCCAAGTGGTGACACACCTCTGCATGGCCAAAGTGACAATGGGCAGTCTTGGCTGTGGACTTTACAACTCTTCCCTTCTTGATAGAGCAGGTACCCAACAAAGAATCTCACCTGTGTGGTATCTTGGCCCTCCTGTCCTTAACAGGGCAAAGAATTCCTGGTTAGCCTGCAGACCCCTCAACTTTAGCCATTTAGAATTTTTCCCAAAATAAGTAAGGCCATTTCTCTTCTTGGCCTCCTGTCAGCACACAAAAGATCTCCCTCCCAATACTTTAAATCCTTCCCCATTAATCATTAAAAAGAAATGTTTTCCTGCTCATAACTAGTAAATGTGCCAGGAAGACTTAAGTGACGGGGTAGTCCTGCCTGTCCCTGTGCTTATCCCAGAAAATCATTGCTCAAATAATGCACAACAAAAAGCAATTGAAAATCATTAGTGTGCTTGACTTGGCAGGAATGATTTTGTGAAGGGACACAAAATTTGTAACAAAAATATAGGACTTAATTGTTCACATAACTTGAAATATTAATTGTAGTGGATATCAGGTTCTGGTTTCACCAGAGTTTGAGAGTCCAACCATTCCAAGTTTCAGGCACAGTTTCCTACATTCCCCCTTTATATAAAGGGAATGCAGCAACAGTGTCAGAAGCCATCTGAATACTTTGATTACTCTAAATAGGTGACAGTGGCTACTGAACACACCCTGCACAGCTCCAGCTGCCATGGGAAAAGTGGTCAGAGCAGGGGGCCTTTGGCAAACCAGGATCATGACAAACACGGATCATGACAACTGCCACGTCTTCCAGCTGGAAGAGCCCAAGCAGCACAGGGGAACAATGGCAGCAGCACAACACAGAGCAGGCTCTGACACAGAGCAGGCTCTGACACAGAGCAGGCTCTGACAAACCCCTGCCTTTGGCCAGGCAGCAGCACCCAGCGAGGAAGACAACGAGGTCTCTATCAGGGCCACGCCTTCCGCTTACATCCGCACAACTACCCAGAGCTCCACCCCAGACACGACCAGAGCTGGGATTGCCCAAGAGCATCGACGAGGATCTCACTGTGGCAGCAGCAGAGCAGCACCTCTGGGCTCTCCAGAAGCACCGAGGCCTGGGCCGTGCCCCGGGCTGGCCGGTGGTAGCGGGCATGCACGGGCACGGCGCCGCGGAAGCAGCGGGAGCAGCGCGCCTCCGGCTCCAGGAACAGCAGCAGCACAAGAGCCTTGGCCAAGTACTCAGGAGCCTCCACGTCAATGGCATCAGGAAATAACACTGCCTGCAAGCAGGGAGAGACACAGGGGTGGTTGTGATGGAAATCAAAAACTGTTTGCCTCCCTCGTTCTAACACTGAGAGTGATTTTGTGGTCGGGATGATCAAGTTGGGAATTCCAGCCTTAAGCTGTTCCAAAACACCTTTTCAAGACTGTCTTCAAGGAGTGACTCCTATGTGGGAAAAGTTCAGTGTCACTGTGCCTACAGCCAAAGCTGTGAGGTGTCAGCAAGGCCAGAGCTGCACCTCAGGCATGCCAAGGGCAGGAGCTGCCCACAGCCTTTGCACCCAAATTTTACAGCAATTAGGCACCCAAGCAGATAAAAGGCACAGCCTCTGCACAGCTCCAAAATGGGAACCAAAGACTGGACAGCAGCACAGAAAGCTGGGATGAAAACAAAGCTGGGGAGCTGCTCAGTCCAGACACACAGCACAGACTTAGAGCCCACCAGCACCTCCTTGGGGGTTTCCCTTCCACCTGCTGAAGCCCAGGCCTTTTACCAGGGCTGTGGGGCTCAGAGAGGAGCAGCAGCTCCCTGGCACATCAGCTGTGTGTGACAATAGCAGCAGCACCAGGGGATGCCAAGAGAGCTGAGCTACAAGGAGACACCAGGAAGATTATATTGTTTGGCACCTCCTTCCAGGAATAATCACCTTGGTTCAAGGAGCCAGATAATGACCGGGCATTCCAAGTCCCTGAGTCCTTGCCTGACCCACTGCCACATCTCCTGGGTTTGGGGCCATTACCTTTGTCAGGTTGTGCTGCTGCAGTGCTGCCAGCTCGTAGGGATCCACGTAGATTCCTGGAGGCAGGTGCACCTGAGCTGCCACTGCACATCCTCCTGCATCCTCCCCCAGCTCCACCTTCACCAGCAGGTCCCTTCAAACAGCAACAGGAGCAAAAAATTTACACCCACGCTTCAAAAATGTGGCACAAGACCCACAAGAGACATTTCTCAGAGGAGATGAGCTCTCACACTGAATGCAGCTCATTCTGATCACACTTCCCTGTCCAGCCTTCTTAACCTCAACCCCACAACCATGGCCAAAATGAAGTTTCACTTCTTTGTGAATGTCTCAGAACCACCAACGGCCTCCAGCTTAGAAGCTTTAGAAAGGGGCCTCCTGTTTTCCCTCCACTACAGCTTGTTAATCCCTTGATGCTGTTAACACATTCCTGACATGTGCCCAGGGATCACGGCCCAGGGACTTGATACAACTGCACGTGAAAAGAAGAGAAGCTTCTTCCAGCAGGAAATCCCGTGGCATGTTATGCTGCTGGAGGGCAGGGTGAGGACTCACCTGTGAAACCCCTCTTTCAGCAGCTCCTGTGTGACAGCGGTGTCCCGACAGGCTGCCTGCACATCTGAGGTGACACAGAGCCAACAGTGTAACAGCACAGCGACCACAGGGGCTGGAAAAGCTTTGTAACTCACGAAGGCCTCATTGCAAACCCTCTCCCAGAAGAAGGGAAGCAGTACTTGACTGTGACCAAACAGCAGAAAAGGTTTCTTGGTTCACTGGCCGAGCCATAGCTCCCAAATCTGGAGTCGCAGGGTGGTTTGGGTTGGAAGAGACCTCAAAGCCCGTTTTGTTCCAACCCTCAGCTTTGGGCAGGGACGCCATCCCCAAGCCCAGAGTACTCCAGGTCTGTCCTTGAGCAATTCCAGCCACTGCTGCTCTGGGCAACCTGTGTCAGAGCCTCCGCACCCTCACACGGAAGAATTCCGTCCCAATAACCCATCCATCCCATGGCGGCCCGCTCCGCACGCCCCGCGCGGGCTGTCCCCAGCGCCGCCTGACCGCGCGGGGCCCGCTCACCCATTGCTCCGCGGCGCCCTGTCCCTCAGGCGTTGGTGAGGGCAGCCCGAAAGGGGCCTTGGGCGGAGAGGGCCTTTACCGCCGGGGCTCGGCGGCGGCGGCGGAGCCATGGCAACCGCCCGAAGAGGCAGGGCCGACCGGGGGGAGGAGCGGGAGGAGGAGGGAGAGGAGGAAGAAGAGGAACAAGAAGAGGAAGAAGAGGGAGAAGAGGTTTTCTGCGCCAGCAGAGTGGCCGGGCCCTGCGCACCCCGCTCTCCTTTCCCGGCGGTTCCCCGCGGGCACTCACGGAGGGCGCAGAGCAGCGCGCCCAGCCCGGCCCCGACCCCAGTGACAGAGCCCTGGACACATCCCAGAGAGGGTGTGGAGTCTCCTCACCGGGGATATCCCAGAGCTGTCTGGACACAATGTGTGCCATGGGCTCTGGGATGGCCCTGCTGGAGCAGGGAGGTGGCACCGGGTGGCCGCTGTGCTCCCTCCCAGCCTGGCCCGTCCCGGGAGAGGCAGGCGGCACCGGCCCGGCCCCGCTGCCCCTCGGGCTCGCAGGTCGGGCTCGGCCGCTCGCGCGGCAGGAAAGCGGCAGGAAAGCGGCTCTGAGCGGCACCGGGCGCGGGCGCGGCCCTGCCCGCAGCCGGCTGTGCTGCCGGGGCCGCTGCTGGCGCCGGCAGGGAAGGGCTCAGCCCGGTTCCCGCAGATCCAAAGGCTCTCTGCCGCAGATCCCAAGGGCTGCTCATCTTCGTAGAACCCCGGAATGGTTTGGGTTGGAGAGACCTTACAGCTCCTCTCGTTCCACCTTCTGCCATGGGCAGGGACACCTTCCACTACTCCACGTTCCTCCAAATCCCCACCAACCCAACGCTGGAAATTTTCCATTTTTAAGGACGTTACTGCATGTTCAAACTCTTTCCTATGTGATTTTTTACCAAGGGAGAAGTGTTTCCAATCCTGCCTCAAAGTAGCTTTTCAACATTAATGTGATTTTCCTTGATGTGGAAAAATACATTGATTTTTTGGGGTAAAATACGTCACTTTGCCTTACTGCAGTCTGGAAATCACCTTCATGTTTGACATATTTTTATTCATTTAAAACCAATTTTTATTTGTTTTAAACCAATAAAAGTATTTAAACCAATAAAAATATTTAAACCTATAAAAATATTGGGTTTTAACCTATTTATTTTATTAAAACTAAAAGTAACACCTGCAGTCAGTGCTGTCCACTGAGCTGGGAACAGGATCTGCAGCAGATTTGGATTTTTAAGTCCCCTCTAATTTAATTTCATAATTAAATTAGAATGGGCTTTAAGGCCCGGTCAGACCCAGACCACTCTGGGGTTCTGTGATTTTGCTGAACTCCTGACACAAGGAGCAGCACTGAGAGACTCTGCCACCTGCTTTCCTTTTCCCTGCTTCCCAGGGAGAGCTGCTGCAGGCTCTGATGGAGCCAGGATGACTTTCAGTGCACAGAAATGCGGGATCTGCTTCCAGCCCCCGTCCATCATTCTCATCTACAGAGACAACAGCCAGGACAAGACTCGGCAGCGCATCATGCCCGTCAGGAATTTCTCCAGGTTCTCAGGTGGGGGGCGTTCCTTCCTGAATGCATGCATTCTTTCCTTGCTGTCTGCATTCACTCACTCTTTTCCCCAGCTGCATGCAGAGCCCATTGGCAGCAGCCTTGCTGGGAGCACTGGGTGCCCTCCTAGCGGCGTGCAGGGAGGGGCTGTGCTGGGTAATGCTGCCTCTCCCAGGAGCCCAAGGTTACATCTCAGTGGCTGGAGGGTTTGGAGACATCCCTGGGGAGGGTTTGGGAGGGGCTGTGTCAGTGGGAAGAGGTTTGTTGGAGCTGCAGGTGCCTGTGCTGGCTCTCCCCAGACTGCGGCAGGGCTGCCGAGCAGCTGAAGAACAACCCTCGGCACAAGGCCTACCTGGAAGGGGTCTCGCTGCACCAGCTCCAGAAGCTCTACAGCTTGCTGAGAGGTCATTTGGAAGGACAGAGCCTTTCTGAGAGCTTGGAAAGGTTTCATAAGGAAGAGACTATTGACCCAGAGGAGGATATGAACAAACTGGATGATAAGGAACTGGCCAAAAGGAAGAGCATCATGGACAAGGTCTTTGAAAAGAACAGGAAGAAGAAGGATGACCCCGACTTCGTTTACAACGTTGAGGTGGATTTCCCACAGGATGAGCAGCTGGAGTCCTGTGCTTGGGACATGGAGTCAGATGAAGAAATCTGATTCCAGACAAAGATGGGCAGTTCAGAGACAAATCTCAGCGTCCCAGCAGAGAGAACAATGTCATCGTACATTGGCTCAGGAGAACCCGAGGTGCCACAGCTATCCCAGGCTTAAGTGAGCTTTGTTTAAGAAGCCAGACTTGATTAAATGGAAACTGCACAGCTGAAATTGTTGGCTGGTTTCAGTCTTTTCCTCCATAAAAGAATTTTAAATTATTTAATCTTTCAATTTTTTACATTTCAGTCAGCTTGGGCTGAAAATGAAGCGTTAAATATTCATGTCCTGAGGACACTGTTAAAGCTGTACTGTACAAATAGGGTGATTATTATTGCCTACTGGGAAGTTAAATATGTATCAGTCATTCTGGATAAATCAACTCTGCATTGAGAATGTTACTCTCACATTTCCCTAGCAATGCTTAAATCTCCAGTTTTAGCTTACACAAAAATAAGTCCTTACATGTAATAGAATGAATATGTTGAAAATGAATTAGTCTTCAAAGTACTTTTGAAAACACAGTGATTTCAAACTGCTGCAGTGGGATGGTTGGATTCTTACACTCCTGCATGATGCTTCCTCATAAGTGCTCAGTTCTGGGAGAATGTGCTTAAAGTACCTGAAGAACCAGAGTGGTAGAAGGTCAAAGCCTGGGGGTGGTTCTAGAGTAAGACAGAGCTGTCCCACTGAAGGTTTTAGTCCAGCTGTCTACCTTGGCTGGTCTCTACAGATCAGTCCTGTTCTCGTGTAAGAACTGGAGGACTAAGATTAGGATTCTTTGGGAAATTTTACAACTCCAAAAGCTTCCAGGGTTTTGGCTTTCTCAACCCAGGCAGGTGTGAGGGCTGTGGGTGAGATGGGCCTTCATCCCAAATTGAGGGGCCTCAACAAACTGCTGCCTGACATAACTAAGAGGAGTGGCTGGAGGAGCAGCTGGAAGAGCTCTCCTCCTACACCCCAAAATGAATCACTGCTGTGAAAAACGGAGCAAGTGTGCTGTCACTAGAAAGCACGAGGGAGCTCACACTTGGCCAAGGGGATCTTCAGTCAGGAGAGAATTGAAAGCTGAGACCTCACTTGCCAAAATTAAAAGAATGTAAAAGCTGACTCAGCTCTCCCAGGACAGGAAAGAGTGTGCAGGGGTCTGGCACAGGCCTTGCCTCAACAACAACATAACAATACAGAAAGTCTCCCACTTGGGAGGGACAGGGCCCCTGGGAACCTCTCCTCCACTTCCAGCCTGCCACCAGCTCATCCTGAGCAGGACATGGCCTGTGCCTGGCCCTGGGCATGGCCCCCTCTCCAGTGAGGGCTACATGAGGCCAATCAAGTGCCTGGATTGTGAGGTTCCTGCTGGCCCATTCCTCCAGCCCACCCCAGACCTTCAGCAGGGAACCATACTGGTCTTCCCAGTTTGGGATCCTCTGGGAACTTGACAGGAAGGCACTTCACAGCCAGCTTTAGATCATGCATGAAGACATGAAATGGGACAGATCCCAAAACAGTCCCCTCAGCAGCCTCCTGGCAGAGCACATCCTACTGGCCACAGCCCTCTACTCCCACTGATCCTGACCTGCCTGGCTGCCCATCATCCAGACTGTGACATCTGCATTTGTATGGAGAACATTGTGGGACTCTGTGCCCAAAGCCTTGCTGAGGCACAGGGAATCCACCACTCTTCCCTTGCCCACACATCCATCCATTTCATCCTGAGAGGAGAGCAGGTTGGGCAGGCATAACTTAGCCTCAGCAGTCCATGCTGACTTCTTCCAGCCACTTTCTTTTTCTAGAACTGTGCTCCAAACAAAGAACATTCATTCCATGGTTTTCCCAACATGAAGGTGACTATCCTGTTGCCCTCTGGGATGGCCTTTTGGCTGTTACTGAAACTGGGTGGGACCCTTGGGTTCTCCAGTCACCAAGGACCTTCCCTGATCACCATCACCTTGCAAAGATGCTGAGAGCAGCTTTGTAAGGACACCTCAGAAAGTGGAATCTCCTCTTGCTGCCCCAGCATCCCATTCACATCACAGCTCCAGGTGAGCCGTGGCTTTCCAGGCACCATCATGAGGGAATGTTGAGTATCCCCATCAGCTCCATACAATTAAGAATCCCTCCTTTTTAGCCATGCCCTGGGCAGAGCCAGGTGCCTGGGTTCCTCCCTACGTGTTCTCCCACAGCTGCACCCCACAGCCCACACCAGATGGAGCAGCAGCATTGGCTGTGGAGCTGGGGAAGGACACACATCCCTCTCCAAGCCCAGCCCCAGGGAGAAGGGAGCTCACAGGGGCACTGGCTCACCCTGCCGGCGGGGAGACTCCGGAATGCAGCTGGGGAACAGTGCAGGGATGTATTTATAGGTCACTGCTGTCCCCCAGGGTGCAGCTTACGGGCAGAAGAAGGGTTGAAATAGGCTGAGGGATTCCCCAGTTGGGGCCTGCTTTGGTTTTGGCTATTTCAGTCTAAAATTGGGGCAGAAAGCGGTCATTTCCGAGCCAGATCTGACAGATGGGTTTCCAGAGCCTGTACTGCTCTCAGCCCCAGTGGAGCTGCTGGCTGGTCTAGCAGAGTCTGACCCATCCATCTTCCAGCCTTGCACAGCTGCCAGCCACAGCAGGCTCCCCCATGAGCCCAGTCCCACACCCGTGCCTGGGAAGGGTTTGCCCTGCTGCCAGCCTTGGCTCCCCTGCCTGCGCCATCCCCGGCATCCTCCCAGCTTCAGGCCAGTCCTGGGCATCTCCCTCCATCACCTCACAGGACAACTCCCCTGGGCTTGAGCCCCGGCACACCCCACATCACCGACTGAGCCCCCCACACCCAGACAGGACAAACCCCCAGAATTCCCACTCAGACACTGCTGCACACTTCCCTGTGCCCTGTTCCCATTAAACATGTTTCACTAGAAAAATCCCAACAGTGCCACAGGAATAAAGCCACTCCAGTTCTCAGAAGGGCTTCTGAGTTAGCACAAACCACCACCACTTCTCCTTTCCCCTCAGTGACCCCCGAGGAGCAGAGCAGCACTTCCCCAGGTAGTGCTTGCTGCTCTGGGAGAGGCAGAGCTGCTGTGAGCAGAGCTGGGTGGAGGAAACCCCCGGGCACTGCCCGCGGGAGCAGGGCTTGCACAACAAGGAGGAAGGATTTCTCTTGTTTCCTTTGTATGTTTAATCCAGCAGTCACTGGAGAAACATAAATCCATGATAAAATATCACCGAGGGATGTAATTTACTCTCCTGCTTTTCAATCGATATTTCCCGTTGTTGCAACCTGGGCTGTTTCTAATGCACTTTTCTAACCCAGACTGTGACTTGGTGAAGAAACAACACCCCAAAATGTGTCTTTCAGCCCTGCTGACAACGCCTGTCTTTATCAGTACACGCACATGGTGCATGATCAGGGCTGCCTGCAAGTTTGGCAGTGCTGGCAAGAGCACTGCAGAGACCCTTCTGCACAGCGCCCAGGTGACGTTTGCTCCAGCCTGGGGCACTTTGGAGGCTGGTTGCAGATCTGGAAGACATTTTGAAATGGCTACAGGTGGGAATAAATAAAAGGAACAGCTGGAAGGTGGGTAGGGAAAGCAGTGGTGGAGAAAACTGTCACAGAATCCCAGAATGGTCTGGGTTGGAAGGGACCTTAAAAACCCATCTGGTTACAACACCTTCCTCTAGATCAGATTGCTCCAAGTCCACTCCAACCTGGCCTTGATCACTTCCACAGATGGGGCATCCACAGATTTTCTGGGCAACCTGTCCTTTCAGCCAAGGAATGTTTGATGTCCTGTCCACTCAGCTCTCACCAACACTAGCTGAAGGTTTCTGCTGAAGACACGTCCATTGAGGATTCCCTGTGCTCCATCACCAGACACCGCCCTCACCCTTTGGGTACCATTAGGGCAGGAATGGCAGCTCTCCCAGCACCTCCTGTCCTGCATCCATCAGGTTTCCGTCTTGACCACCTCAGAGGGGTTATCACCCGTACTCCTGACCACCTCCTGTTATTGACTATTCCCGAGCCCTTCCTCTTCCTCAGCCATTAGTAAGGGCTGGACACCCCACACCGGGTTTTCACCATTTTCAGCAGCTTCTCCTTGACCATGAGGAAGACAACAACGAAGGCCACCAGGAGCGTCAGGCAGGTGGGCAGAGCCAGCACCAGGTAGAGCAGCGCCAGGTCGGCCGTCTGCCACCGGCAGCTCTGCAGGACGGGCTGGGGCAGCGCGCCGGGGCTGAGCGCGCGGGAGCCGTGGCTGCAGGTCACCTCCCGCCCGTCGGGGACGCGCAGCCCCTCGGCCTGCTGCAGGGCGTCCCACCAGCCCAGCGTGCAGCAGTTGTAGGGGTTTCGGCTGAGGTAGAGCTCCCGCAGGCTGCTCCCCAGCGGCACCTGCGCCACGTCCCGCGGCAGCTCCCGCAGGCAGTTGTCCCGCAGGTCCAGGCTGCGCAGCCTCAGCCTGCCCAGCGAGGTGGGGAACGCAGCCAAGCAATTCCCGGAGAGGTCCAAGCGCACGAGGCTGCTCAGGGCAGAGAAGTCCACGGCGGTGGAAGAGAGGCTGGTGTTCCTCAGAGACAGCACCTGCAGGGTCAGGACAAGGTCCTGCAGCCACCCCGGGTCCCCGGACAGCACCTGGCGGTTGTCAGAGAGGTCCAGGTGAATCAGCGATGTCCCCTGGAAGGGACGGCCACCCATCCCCTGCAGACCACAGCCAGCCAAGGAGAGGTGGATCAAGGTCTCCACACCCCTGATGTCCACGCAGGCGAGACTCTCAGCCTCATCTGGCTGGGGACAGAGGTCAACCCGGTTGTAGCTGAGGTCCAGAGTAGTGATCTTCCTGGTGCGGGTGAAAATCCCGGGAGGAAGAGCCTGCAGCCTGTTGGTGCTGAGGTTGAAGAACTGCAGGCTGGGCAGGATGTCCCCAACACCCACCTTCACCCCCAGCTCCACCAGCTGGTTCTGGCTAAGGTCCAGCTCTGTCAGCATGTCCAAGGGGTCCTCCTCCGACAGGTGAAATGCCTCCAGGCAGTTCTGGTTGAGCTTCAGGTGGGTCAGGGAGGGCATCTGGGCCAGGAAATCGTCTGGCAGGCCCCAGACCTCGTTCTGGCTCATGTCCAGGAGGCGCAGGGAGGAGAGGTTGCTGTGGCAGAGCTCGTCCCAGAGCCTGACTGTTGTGATGTTGGTGTAGTTGCCATCAATGATCAGGAACTGCATGGTGACGTTGGCCAGGAAGGTGCCGTTGGGCAGACGCTGGTAGAAGCTCATCCTGTTGTCCTGCAGCAGCAAGGTGTGCAGCTTGCTCTTCTGGGGCAGCACAGGGAAGAACAGGAGGCGGTTGTGGGACAGGTCCAGCACCTCCAGCTCAAAGAGGTCATCAATTTCCAGGGTCAGAAACCACTCAATGACATTGTTGCTGACGTTGAGCACCCTGAGCTGGGTCAGGTCAAACCCCACCAGACATGGGAGGTAGTTGTAAGCTATGTTGAGCCTCTGCAGCCTCTGCAGCCCTTCAAAAGCATTGTCAATCTCAAAGATGTAGTTCTTTTCCAGGTTCAGCTCCAGCAGCTCTGTCAGGTTTGTGAAGATGGATGAGTCCAACCTCATGATGATGTTCCTGGCCACAGACAGGGACTCCAAGGAAGAGAGGTTTGAGACTAAAACTGATACCATGTCCTCCCTGAGCTGGTTTCCAGCCAGATCCAGCATCCTCAAGGCCGGCAGAGCAGACAGAGCAGCAGCTGTCAGCGAGTAGTTGGTGAAGAGCAAGTTGTCTGTCAAGGAGAGCACCTCCAAGCCTTGGCTGCTGAGGAAGGCACCGGGCTCAATGAGCTCCAGCTGGTTCCTGGTCAAGCTGAGATGCCAGAGCTGGGGATACAGGAGCAGAGAGGCATTGCCCAGAACCTGGATAGTGTTGTCATCAAGAAACAGCTCCTCGGTATCGCCTCGAAGGTTTCCTGGGATGGAACTCAGCCATCTGCCAGTGCAGTCCATGATGCTCTGCACCTGAAGGAAGAGGAGGACATATAACACCACTGTGGGAGGCAGGAGATGAGGAGGGAGAAGTCTGGGGAGCACAGTAAGGGAGGAGGAGGTGGCACTTTGGTTGTAGCCTTGGCCCACCAGTCCACTCCAAGGCAGTAGCTGGGATGGAGAAGGTCTGGAGATGCTGAGCTGCCTGGGCTTTGCCAGGCAGGAGCAAGCACTCAGAGGGGTGAGGGTTCACAAAAGAGGACTTACAAGCTCACAGCCCCCAGGAGATGATGCCCAGGCTGCGTGCATCCTGCTTCCCCATCCCACAGCCAGGAGGAGAAGAAGCAGGGAGACACCAGGGAGTGGGGCCTCCATCTCAGTGGCGGCACTCCTGTGGAGAGGGAGGTAGAGGGGAGGAGGTCAGAAGCTGCAAACTGTTCACCCCAAAAAGCCCAGGTGACCTGGGCCACCATGAACTGCCCATGGAAGAAGGGGCACAGAGCCTTGGCACTGAGCCCACCCACCCCAGCAGAAGGCCTCGTGGGGCTCCCCCAGTTTGAGCCTGGGAGGCAGGGGGAAGGCACCATGGGTGCTGCACTGCACAGCTGCTCGTGAAGGCCATTGAGCTGCATCCTTCGAGCAGGGTGTCCCCCAGCAGGGCTCATGTGCCTCCTCTTGGAATCAAACACTTCCAGGGGACACCAACCCACCCCCCACCACGTCCCCACAGTGCCCATCCCTGCTGGGGGCCCTTCCAGGGAACAGAGGCTCTCCAGCAGGAGCTGCCCCGCTACTGACCTGGTGGGAGCGGAGCTGACGGCATTTGCATCTGGGGAAAAGCTGAAACTCAGGCAAATGAGCAGTGAGGGCTCAGCAAGTGTTTGACACACGGCACTTTCACAGCTGCCACTGCATGAAGGAGAAACGGGGTTATTTTGGGCAGCCCAGGTAGCCAGAGCCTCGCAGCACAGAGGGAGTAGAGCATGTCCTGGGCTGTCTCCTTCCTTGGGACAGCCAAAGTGTTGAGCTGGTGCATTATCAAAGCAGGATTTATTACTCTGGGGGAGATGGAGAGGTAGTCCCCTTTCCCCAGGCTGCAAGTGACACACAGCTTCTTTTGCCCTCTCAAGTTCTTGGAGTCCAGCAGTAGTTCATACCCAGGCATGGTGGCAGGACAGGGACCTTGCTGTCCTGGACCTTGGTCCTTGCTGCACCCAAAGAACACAGTTTTGGTTCTCTGCAGAAACTCCCACTTTACTTCACCCAGCTCAGCCTTTCTTGGCTTCTTCCAACACCAGAAGCACCTCCATCCTCCCAGTGCTCCCTGGAGCTGGTGGGATGGCACCTGGCCAGCCAGGAGAGGAGGCAGCAGCCCCAGCAGGAAACCCTTGCCCGCAGCCCTACACCAGAGCCCACATCCAAGAGCTCTGGGAGCTCCCGGGTGCTCCCCACGCTTCACACCAACCCCAGCACAAGCCCACGCAGCCACAGCTCTTCGAGCACGGGTGTTAGTGACACACGGCCACCACAGGTCCCCAGACTGGCACAGGGAACCCCCGTGGTGTTTCCCCCAGCACAGGTATCGGGGGCAGTACTCACCGCGTGGAACAGCGCCCGGCCTTCGGCACGGTCCATCCTGCGGCCCCTCAGCTGCGCTCAGGGGGGTCCCGGGGACAGGGGTAGGGGTGACCCACGGGGTCCGTGTGCCACCCACGGGGTCCGTGTGCCACCCTCCAGGCCGTGTGCCACCCGCCCCGTGGCTGAGCACCAATTTAGCCTTTGCGGAAGGAGCCAGCGGAAACTGCAGTCACATGGAGGCAGCGAGCGCGGCCCTGCTCTCCTCGCTGAGCGCGGCGCTCCCAGCCCGGGTCATGCACTCACCCACGGCAAGGAGGAACCACGGGGCCCAGCAGGCAGCGAGGGGTACAGGGTGTCACACAGCTCCTGGGGACAAGCCAGCACTGGGGACAAGCCTTGCACGGTGACTCCTCTGCGCAGCTCCAGCAGCAGAACCGCCGCTCGGGGTCTCAGCCCACAGAGATGGTGACCGGGGGTGGTTCTGCCCTGCACAGCCACGCCATCACTCCTGCAGGGTGGAGAAATGCCACCCCTGCATGGCACCTATTCCCCTTGTGTCCCTCCAGATCCCTCTTGCCTCCAGTGCCCAGCTCAGGGGTTTGACAGGAGCCAAGGGATGCATGTCCTATGGGGGAAGAAGGTGCTGTTATTTCCTGTTGCATCCCAAGGCAAGGCTGGACATGTCCCAGGTGTTGAGTCTCCAGTAACTTTGGGAAGCCTGTGTCTGTCCCTCACCTTGTCCAAGTGAGATTGAGGACACTCTTATCCCCCTGCTCCCAGACCTTCGGGTGTCCTGGGGCTGCTCAAGATTTCAGCAAACCCAGCACCCAGGGCCCAAGTCAGAACCACCTGGATGCAGGGACCTCCTGAGTGCTAGTCCCTGTGTGAAAGTCAGCTGAAATGGCTCTTCCTGCAGCTGCCAGGAAACAAAGATCCACATTTCCAAGGCAATATGCACCTCCTCAGCCCCATCTACCTCTGCTCTCCACCTCCCCACACCATGTCTCCCCCTTCCCATGGTCCTCACACACCCTCAAGTCCCCAGCAAACCCAGCCTCTGAGGAGGAAAACATTGCCCAGATCTGCCTAGCTGGGAAAGGGTTCAAAACTATGGAGAAAGGATCCATTCAGCCCTGCAGCAGGACCTGTCTGGGATCAGCAGGTCCATGCTCCACATGCCATGTGTTCCGTGGTGCCAATGGGATATTTGCAGGCTCGGGAGATGAACTGCCAGACCACGTGACCCCCAAAATCCTGAAACCAGCAAAAATGATCAGGGAGATAATTTTCTTGCTTTCCCCCTAAATTTCATTTCTTCTCTGGGAGGAGTCTGACCTGTCCCTTGTCACTCACAAAAAAGCCCTGTGGTTTCATTTCCTCCATTTTCAAGGAAGTTTGATGTATAAAAATCAAGAAGGAGAAGAGAGAAGCGAACAGGAGTTGGCAGAAGCTCACAGAAGGGCAAAATTCCCATGGCATTGCTCAAGGGCACACAAAAGGCTGAGATCAGCTGATGACCACAAACTCCTCATCCCAAACCCTGCCACGAGCCCACACTCAACCCCCTCACCTGGTGCTTGGAGACACGGGAGCTGGCAGAGCTGTGGCACTTGGGCATCCTCAGCCGTGACCACACTCCACCCTCTGGATCAGCAGGCTCTGGGAGAGATGAGATTCCTTCTGATGAGATTCCTTTTGGTGGTGCCCTGGGGGTCAAACCAGCTTCCTCCTGCAGCCCAGCAGGAACTGGGAGAGAAAACAACCTCCTTCATCCCCATCCCCAAAGCCAGAGCAGTGTAACCCCCGTCCCCAGCAGCACCACGGGCTGGCAGAGCCCCTCAGGGCCCATCCAGGTTTTCCCCCACCCTGCTGTTCCTGGAAAGCAGCCCCACTTCAGGGCTGACCCCACGGCTCTGTGCTGGGGCATCTGCAGTGCTGCTGCTCTTCACACTTTCCCCACATCCTGCAGCCGGATGGCTCTGAAAAGGTCCTGAAGCTGCTGCTTGGTCCCCTCCTTTTCCTCCCCTCACACCCCCACCCAGTCCTCTCAGTAAGGATTTGATGTGTGCTTTGAGAGGGGGTAATTTATTTTTTAATACCAGCAGAGTGAAGGGATGGGGATTGAGCTGCCAGGAGCTGCTCCTCTGATCAGCCCTTCAGGAAGCTCCAGTGCAGCTCAATGGCCCGGGGGGGTTGAACTGAAGGAGATTCAGCTGCTTGGAGCCATGTCCAAACGTGCAGCTGCAATTCCTGCAGCTGTAGGAGACAACTGGGAATCCCCTTATGGTTTTACACCCAGTGAGCTTCTTCCATTCCTCCCACCTCCTCCTCCTCCTCCAAACAATCTTTTTCCCTTAACAGCCTTCAAACTGTCAAACACAACCCAAGAGCAAAGCTGTGATAAGAGGGCAGGCTCCTGGTTTCTCCTGGAATGCACCCAGCACAGGACCCTTGGGAAAAGGAAACTGCAACAGGAAACAGCAATCCCATCACTGAACATGTGTTTTCCTGCAGGAAATGTGATTTATTCCCAAATGGAAGCACCAAAGGGTCACTCAAGGTTCACACAGCAGCAGGACCTGTTGAGTGGGGGAAAAGGGAAACGGAAATATTTCTCCATGGGCATCTCACTGGGATGGAGAACTGGCAAGAATTTTAAAAATGGTTCTGCAAGGGATGATGGTGCAAAGCATTGTTAATTTAATTTATTTTATTTAATCACCTGCTCGGGATAAAACAAGCCTGAGGTCTCCTGTATCTTAGGAGCTGCCAGCAGCAGTAGTTGCCTTTAATTTAAG
Organism: Onychostruthus taczanowskii; assembly: GCF_017590055.1. Lineage (NCBI taxonomy): Eukaryota > Metazoa > Chordata > Aves > Passeriformes > Passeridae > Onychostruthus > Onychostruthus taczanowskii. The sequence goes on along the minus strand of NW_024502680.1, from coordinate 4,405,792 downwards.
AGGAACCATGAACACAAAAAATAAAAAAGAATTTGTTCCATGGGCAAAAAGGAAAAGCTGAAATGGACAGCTCAATGCCTGAAGTTTAACCTTGAGCTCTGGAATTTCATCTGGCTGAATTTCCCAATGGGAATTTCACTCCAGGGGTAGCCAGGGATGTGTCCCATCCCAGGATGGTGCACTGCTGTACAGGAGTGTGGGCTCAGAGAGCCCCAGAGCTGCAGCAGGGCTGGAGCTCTGCAGGGAGCACAGCTCCCCTGGGGCAGTTCCTGCAGGGGAAACCAAGGGACAAAAACCAAGGATTTATAACCAGCCTCAAAACCAACTTCTCCTCCAAGCTGTGCTCGAACCACCCCTCTGCTGCTTTACCTGGGTCCAAGGAAAGGCACGTGCCAGCTCCTGCATCTGTCAGTAAAGCTCCAGGCTCTGGTTTTGCAGTGAATTGTGTGTCTGGGAGCCCCTGGAGCCCCAGCATCCTCCTCTGGCAGGACTCCATTCCACCCCCTGCCATGGCAGGGACACCTCCCACTAGCCCAGGTTGCTCCAAGCCCTAGCCAATCTGGCCTTGGACATTCCAGGGATCCAGAGGCAGCCACAGCTTCTCTGGGCACCCTGTGCCAGGGCCTCAGCACCCCTACAGCCAGGAATTTCTTCAACATATTTCCAGCTGTCAGAAATCTCCTAGCTCTTGCCAGGTTTTCTGATGGAAAGCAGGGCTCAAGGAAGACTTCTTTGAGTCAGGATTAGTTCTGGGTTGTTCTGAGCAGAGCCCTGGGCTTGCTCGCCCACCCTTGCAGCATCACGCTGGCTGCCAACACCAGAGGAGTTGGGGCTGTGGGAGATCAGGCAGGAGGGGGGAGACAAAAATCCCCCAGACTGACAACCTGCAACAAGCCTACAGGGATCCAGGTGAACAATTGGGAAAATTATGTCTTTGGGCTTGGAAGATATTTGATCAAGGATCTAAACACCAATCAGGAGCCCCACAACAAGAACTTCATAGAGGATCCCACCTGTGACCCCCCAGTCCCCAAAAGGTGCCAATTTCCTCTATGGGACTCAGAAGAAAGGCAGGAACAGGATTTAGTGGGAGGCAAACCCACATTCCTGAGAGCACAGAGTGGGAAGGGAAGAGGGATTTTTGACTAAACACTGGTATGGATGCTAGTGAGAGCTGCCTGCTAAGGGAGTGGACCTCTATCTTCTGAAGCCTCAGAGGGCTGGGGAAGGCACCAGAACTCACCCAGCCTTTGCAGTTAGCACCAACATCTTCATGTTGTTTTCTTTATTACGTGTTTATTAACAGTTTGGTTTCTCAAGTAAGGGTGATGCTTTTCATTTCCTCAACAACTGCTCTCCTTGCCAGGAGCATTTGCTGCACGTGTAAAGCCATGGCAAGGACATTCAGATGTTCACACACAAGAACAGGTTTTAAAGTCCACTGTTAGCAGCTCTGGCCTGGCACTACAGTGCTTAACACATCCTTCTTCCAGTGAGCAAGGTGCTCTTGTCCTCTGCCTCACCCTGATCCCAGCAAGCAGCAGCAGCCCTGAATTCAGCAGAAGAGGGCTCTGTCCTGAGGAGGCTCGGCCAGTGGCTCGGCCACAGCCCCTGTCAGAGCCCGTGCTGGGGTGGGGTTCTGCCCAGTTCCCTTCCCGCAGGCAGCTCCAGCCCAGGCAGCTCCATCCGTGGTCAGCGCTCTTCCTGCTCGGCCTGTAAATGAGGAGGAAGCGGCTGGAGAGGGAAAGCTGCACAAGGGATCTCATTTCCCCCTGGCCCTCCCTGCGGCCGCGCTCCGGCACCGCTCGCAGCCGGCACGCTCCTGCCATTCCCAGGCTGAGGTCTGGGGGCTCCTCGGGATCCAGCACCACGAGGCTGTGAACTTCTGGGAGGACAGGAGAATATCTGGATCACTTGGTCTCCAGAGCACAGTGTGCAGCGGGATGTGTTGGATACTAAAGCAGCAGAATCTCGTATTTCTGAGCAACTGAGAGCCAAGTGCATCCCCTGTCTTGTGATCCAAGAGTCCACATGCTCTGGAGAACAGCATCTGCAGGAAAGCCAGTGCCCAAAGTCAGAAAAGACCTCTGATCTTTTGCCAAGAGTTGTTGTGGCTGCCCCATCCCTGGAAGTATTCCAGGCCAGGTTGGACAGGGCTTGGAGCAATCTGGGACAGTGGAAGGTGTCCTTGCCCATGGCAGGGGGTGGGACTGGATGAGCTTTAATATCTCTTCCAACCCAAACCACCCAGTGATTCCTCCTAGACCTCCTCAGGGGCTGGGAAGCCCCACAACCAGGTTGCTTTCATCTAATTTGGACTGTGATTGCAGTTAGAGCTGAAGGAGCTGCCCGAGCTTTTCACATAGGATTGCCAAACGTGGATAAATTGAGCTTTGTTGTACTGTACAATGAAATAAACCATTGAAAGCAATAAAACCCCCATACCCAGCTACTCCAGCACATTAACCAAAGTCTCTTATCACAGAATCGTGGAATGGTTTGGGTTGGAAGAGACATTAAAGCCCATCCAGTCTCACCCCCTGCCATAGGCAGGGACACCTTCCACTGTCCCAGGTTGCTCCAAGTCCCGTCCAGCCTGGCCTTGGACAATTCCAGGGATGGGGCAGCCACAGCTTCTCTGGGCAACCTGTGCCAGGAGGGAATAATTTCTTCCTAATATTAAATCTAAACCTCCTCCCTGTCAGATTTTAGCCTAAAGCCCTCAAGGCTGGAGGCTGTAAGTCACTAGAAGGAGAAGGTTTGGACAAGTCACTGCTGTGACATCATTCAGGAATGCAAATTTTGACCAAAAAAAAAAACCTACCCCCATCTGCAGCCCCACAAACTCCCTCCCTGCTGCCATTCTGCTTAAGAGAAGTGAGTAATTCAGTCACGAACCCAAAGGGAAGTGAAACTCTCTCAGCTCCTTGCAGAGCTCAGCATGTCCCACCCATCTTCCTCTCTGGCCAGAAGGGCCAACATCCCTGTGCCCCAGCCTGGTGTGGCAGGCAGATCTTCTGGAAGCAAATGCACCCTACAAAGTCCTCTTCTCCCAGGTTTTCAGCCATGGGACACAGCATCCCTGCATTTCCAGCATGCTCCCTGAGGGACAAAGCCTGTCTGTGGGTTTTGGGTTTGGAGTTGCTCCAGCACCTCGGACACATCCCTCGGGTAAGAAAAGGAACCTGTCTGTGGGTTTTGGGTTTGGAGTTGCTCCAGCATGCTCCAGCACCTCGGACACATCCCTTGGGTAAGAAAAGGATATCTGCCAGGATATTTCTGTGGGGTTTTAAAACAAACTCTAACAGGTGACACCAGTGTAACACTGGTGACATCACTGCTGCATCCGAAATGCCATCCCTGGGACAGACTGAAAGCACTCCAGCCCTCAGTGGGACCTGAATCAGCACAGGAGGGGGAGGTTCAGCCAGACACTCGGATCAATATCCCATCTCCCTCCTGCTCTCCACCTTCCTGCCGGGAAGAGCAGCTCACGCTGCCAGCAGTCACATCCCAGAGCTGCACAGCACTGTGGGGTGAGGTGGGCACGAAAAACCACCTGCTTTCCATCCTGCACCCTCTCCTGAGTCCCACTGATGTTCCAAATCTGATCCACTTCTGCTCACGTCGATTATTTACCCAGGAATAGATCAAGCCTTATGCTGAAGCTGAGATAAAATCTTTTGGCTGCTTCCAAAGCAAGATCCCACCCTCCAGCCTTCTCTCTTGCACAAGACCCTGTGGAAGGGGTGGGGTGCCCAATGTCAGATGGGACCTGGTGTGAGAAAGTGGCCTCTGTCACCCGAGCACAGAAAAACAAACAGAAAGCCATCAAAGAAACCCAAAAGGTGATTTGGAACTGGCAAAGGCTGTACAGCCTGGTGTAGTGGAAGGTATCCCTGCCCATGACAGGGGCTGCAACTGGATGAGTCCTTTCCAGACCAAACCAATCTGGATTCCATGAAAAATGTTAACCTCTGCAGTATTTGAATACAATAAAAAAGCATTTTGGACAACATCCATTTCCTTACTAGAAGGTTTGTCCAGCACTTTATAAAGCCACATGTTGGAGCTGGCAGAGTTTACTCTCTTAGATTTCTATTTAAAAGTGATGGGAAATGGCTGAGTTCTCCTAAGCAAGGGAAGCTCCACATTACAAAAGGCAAAATAAATCAAGCAGACATGAAACCACTGCAGGTAGGTCACACCACACCTGCCAGTGCAGGCATGAAGGGAAAATCCCTTCAATTCCTGACTTGGTAAAATTGCAGAAGAATGAACACCACTTGTAACATACAATGAATTTCATTTAAAAATCCCCTTTCAATTCCCTGATTTTTTTTCAATTGCAATGGATTTTTTAAAAATAATTTTTTGCTGATATCCCTATTTCCTCATAATAAAAACTGGAGGGGAAGAAAGGCAAGTCTTGGAAAAAGTGGACCTTGAACAGCAACTCTGATATTTTGTTTGAGCCTCTCAAATCCCTTTCAATCCTTTAAGGTCATCTTGGAGCTTTGGCTCAGTTTGGTGTCACTAAAAATCATTTTCTGAAATGCAAATATTTGCTCAGCCTATTTCAGGACGCGGGGTTCAAATGAAGGAGTGAACTTAAAAAAATTCTATGTCCATCATCCACTCCTGTTGAGGGTTTTTAGTTTGGTTTGGTGTTTGAAAAGAACAGGAAGTCATTTTTAAGGGGGAAGGTTCCACATAAAAAACATTTTTTGTACTCAGCACTTGTCTGAGCACAAGTCAAGGCCCCCACAGCTTTGCCCTCTCGTGGGGAGATGGGAGAGTTCCTTTGGTAGTCACACAGCCTCATCCAGCAGCAGGAAAAACCTGCTTAAGGGATGAATTAGCAGGTCCAGCAGCACTGCAGGAAAAGCCTTCTGTGCTCATTCACTGCTTCATTCATTTTTTCTTTCAATCATACTTTAGCACAAAGTGGGCTACTGTCACTTACAGAGTCAAGCATGGCCACTGCCAGCCCCCTGAAAACCTGCTTTTTAAGTGTACAAAGGGTCTTAGTGTAATTTCAATAATGCTGTTTTCTGTCTGCAGATTTCGCTGCAAGAAAGTGAAAAAAAATTCACTTACACATCTAAGAGCTATTTATAACATGTAAAAACTGAAATATTCACATGGAAATACATTGCTTAAGGAATGACTGAGGGCTGCTCACCTCTTAAATACTTTGAAAAAACCAGTTTTGCATGATCAGACTATGATCAGGCCCAGGGTTATTTTAACTCATCGCTGCTGTCATCAACCCAGCGAAAATGGAAGACGAAAAAAAATAGAGGCAGCCATCTGGAAACACACCCAGTGTGCTCAGGGAATTCAGCAATGTAGATCAGAGATAGGCAGGGAGGAAAGTTGGATTTCTCACTGTTGCAGTGGGAGGCAGGCAGGGAAGAGCACAGCCACAGCTCCGGGGCCATCTGCTCCTGCCCGGGTTTGTCACCTGAAGCGTGGCCAGGAGGGACAGGACCAGGGGCCTCTGCCAGGGGAAGGTGCACACAGGGCTCCCAAAAATGTACACTCACTGCAGCCCTTCAGCTGGGATAAAAGCATTTTCCAGGAGGGAGTTTCCCAGCCCACCTTATCAGTTTGTCAGCAGCACCTGAGGTGTCACACAACAGGCTTAGGGCCAGCACAAAGTGCCACCAAGGCCAAGAACAGCCTCTGCCCCCCAACCAGTGACCACAGGGAGCTCCTCACCTCCTCAGAGACATGGCAGGGACAGAGGACTGACTGTTCAGCTCCCAACAGACCTCACAGCACACTCAAACCACAAGGAATTTTGGATTTTATTAAAATGACAGATAAAATGCTCGTTTATCCCAAAATCCTGTTAAGAGTCTAAAGGCAAGACCTGTTAATCTGACTGATTTCTGTTATGGGGGCTGTGAACACTTGATGTTCCCCCTGACCAAAGCCCTTAAATCCCCTGTAAGGGCTGGAAAAATACCCCAAACAACTGCTCAGCTGACCCTGAGGTTCCTCAGGCTAAAAAAACCAACTCTGCCTTCTTGGCAAACCAGCACCAAACCTCTCTACTCCTGAAGGAGGTGTCAGCCAGCATTTACTGCTTAAAAGCAAACTCTTGGTGCAGAGAGTTTGGAAAGTGCCACAGAGCTCAAACCCACAATATTTCTTCCTAAAAGCACCGTGCAATATTGAACTTGCACAGGGAAAGCAAAGGAAACAGCAGGAAGCTGAGGGGGAAGGAGACCCCTCGGTGCAGCAGTGGGGACAGTGACCACAGCACCCCAAGTCCAACCCAGAGGCCTCCAGCAGGCAGGAATGCCTTTCCCACAGTCAGGAGTGAGCATCCCTGCTTCAGAGGAGGCAATTTCCTATCACAGCCATGAGATCCCTGAGTTTCCAAGCTCTCCTTAAGCACTCAGACTCTCTTTCCCAGCAGTCACACAGCCCAAATCACAGCCCAAACGCCTCTGTCCTCTTGGGGCACCAAACTGCAGCTCCCTTCTTCCCATCTGTGGGATTCTGCAGATGCCATTCCAACAATCCACACCAATAGATCCTTCTGAATGATAGCAGAGTTTATTTTAATATTTTGTACAGCCAGCATTGGTCTCCAGGAATAAGTTATAATCTTACATAAGTGAGTCCACCCAAACCCACCCTTAAGGAATGTTCAACTTTCAGCATTTCTGATTTAGAGGGAAATTATTTAGAGGGCAAGATGCAGTCTGAAGAATGGGAATCAATCTGAATCTGTGATTAAAACTCCTCAGAATTCTCAGGGTTTCCTTGCCTCTAACTGGATCATGGACAACCACAGAGGTTGCATCTTTCAGGACTGCACTGAGGATACATTCATCCTGGGGACTATTTATTTCCCTAAACTGGGCAGGGTTTTGTTTCCTTTATCCCCAACTCTATGCCCCACGGTTCTGCTCTGCAGACACTTTACAGTCCAGTACAATCAACGCCTGTAACAGATTTGTCCGGGTACTTGGATGCCCGTCTCACATCCTTTATTTGGCTGTTCTCAGCACCACCTAAAACACCTCCATTGCTCACAGCACATTCTGTTTCTGTCTGGTGCAGCAGGAGGAACAGACCTTGATTTGCCTTTCAGCAATGAACACACAGAACAAATAAATACTTTAAAATCCTTTAAATTGTAACGACTTACACAGTTCCAGGGCTGAACCTGGTGATCTACCTGGCCAAAAGCACTCCAAGGCAAAGCCTCACTCACTTCCTTGAGGAACAGGGAAGGGGATGAGCAACAGCCCAAGAGGAATTCCTCTTTCTTCCATGCTCAGAGAATTGCCAGTGTCTGGTACCAAGCAACTCACATTCTCTAGCACAAAAACACAAAAAAAAAAAAAAAAAAAAAAAAAAAAAAGCAAAAAAACCAAGCTAAAAAAAAGTAGAAACATTTCCTTTCCCTCTGAAAAGCAGCTCTGAAACAGCCCAGGCAGCTCGGGGAGATGCCAGCCAGCATGAAACCAGTCACGAGCCAGCCATGGGGCTCACAGCCTTCCTGCCCTGCTGAAGGGCCCTCCTAGGGCTCCCTACAGACCTTCCAGCCTCACAGCAAAGTGGTTTCACCAGGAATTTCTTCCTCACTACACCTGGCAGCCTCCCAGCCTGCACAGGCCAGCACACAGACACGCCTGGGGGGTCTGGGCATGGCTTTGAGAGAATCAGTGAAGAGCACAAACACTGCATGTGACCCAGAAACCCCACCAAAGGGCTGGTGAGAGTTTTACTAGTCCTGGGCAGGTGAATGTTGGGGTGCTGGGGGATTTGATTCAGTTAAGAAAGGTTCAGGCAAGCTTAAAGCTTTATAAAGCCACTGAAGCTGAAAGTAAGGTCTGGCTGCAGAAGCCCAATGCTCCTTCCACATTATGTTGAGACATCTCACAACAGTGATCAGCAAGTGGGAGAATGCTTTGAAAAGGTGGCATTTTTGACGTGGAGGGGAAGGCAGGCTCAGCGCTGTGCTCAGCCTTCCTTCCCCGAGGGGAGCGCGAGTTCTGCTGAAAGGAAACTCGCGGGGAAAACGTTTTTGTTTCCTACAGGGAACAAACCTGCCACTGAAGCCATGGAAACTTTCACAGGAAACAACCCAAAGCAGCACCGCACTCCACAAGAGCATCCCAAAACACATTACAACAGAACTGCACTGACATGAAGGCTGTACACCTGTCCCAGGTGTGTGTTCTGGTGCCAGGGAGGGGGGTGATTTTTTTTCCCTTTAAGAAATTCTGTCCCAGTTAGAATAAAGCAAACCCTTTCTTTTAACTGTTCTTTTCAACATTTTCTTTATATACAATCCTTAAAATACACTTAAAAATAGCTGCACACGTGTTGTATGGTTATACCAGAGCAGGGCAGTTGCACAGACCGTGCCTCTGAGGACACTAAAAATTGTAAATACCCCCAGCTCTGCTCCAGCCCCCATGCTGGCCCCAAGGAGGGAAAGAAGGAAGGAAGGAAGGAAGGAAGGAAAGAAGGAACAAGCAGTTTGGAAATGGGAGTCTCTCACAAAACACGCCACTTACAAATCCCAGGCTAATTTCCTCAAGCATTTTTTTATCAAGTCCTTTCTTAAATGTTTGAGGTCACACTGCCATTTTAGCAATAAAATCTGTTGCGACATGCATGTGTCAGCTTCCCACTCAACCAACTGCAGCCCTGAGGATTTTTCTGGCCTGGTAGAAAGAGGAAATGTAACATAATTGCTGAAGTACGGCTGGTCCTCCGTTTCCAAACTCCATGTGGTTCCCTCGATGGCTCTTGGACACACACCCACACTTTTTTGTTCTTTTTTTCCTCTAATACACGTTTCCCTCTAACCAACATGCAGATTTCTCCTCCCAAACATCCACATCTCGACGTCCCAACAGAACAATCCATGTCATCCATCCAGAGGCTTTCCCAGGTAGACCAAAGTCACTTCTGTGTTACCATACACAGCAGACACTGCTGGATACAGGCAAACTTTTGGCAGTCCTCTGAAGGCAACTCCCAAGAACTCATAGCCCCTCTCAAACGCTAATGTTTTGTCTTCCATGTCCAGGATAACTCGAATCCTTTCACCTATCTGGAAACAGAGACAGGAGGGAGAGTAAAAATAACACACAGAAAGAGTCAGCATGTTCAGATGGAAACAAAAATAATGCAAAGTGTAACGCAGCAGAGAATTTTAAAGCAGGGCTGTCCTGTGTCTCATGACTGATTGCTCTTATGACGGGAATTTCTCCATTTCACCATGATCTGAAGCAGGACAGCCTGCATCTACCATCTGTTTGTGATAACAAACATGACCCTTCCCATATGAACCTGTGAGAGCAGGCACTGTGTGCTGTGTGCTCTGGAAATACTGCAGAGCTTTGGAATCTTTGCAATGAGCTCCAAGTTACCTGAACTCTGTGTTCAGCTGCTGCTATTGCTGAGCAGCAACTGCTCTGTGAGGAGCATTTTTAAAGACAATGGGTTTAAGAAAGGCAAGTGCTACCTACAAAAAAATCCCAGAATAGATTAATATGCAGGTGCTGTCACTGACAGAGGTGTTCCCTCACCAAGGTAAAAGGAAATTTCAGTACAAAATGTAAAACAAAGACCCTAAAAATATGTATGTAACACATACACACACATACACAAGATAAACCAACACTGACCACAGCAGGAGCCTTGGATCCAGGCAGGCTCAAAGCACCTTGCATTTATCTAGCACACATTATTTCAGACACCAATAAAAGTCCCAGACAACAGCCACAAGGAGAGCAGGCACCACACAAACTCCTGACTCTTCTCCAGCCAGCCCCAGCACTAGGAATTTCTTCTAGCCAACACTAACACACACATGGGTTTCCTGTAAGCACATTTTCTATGAGCAGATCACTGTACAGGTCTTAATAAACACAAAATACAGCAAAGGGTCACTGATTTGAACTTTCACACAAAATTTAGGAGTATCAGATGCAAGGTACTACAAGGATCTTCACCCACAAGTGAAACAAAGCCACAGCACTGGGGGCTGGAGTGGATTATTTTTAAAGTCCCTTCTAACCCATTCTCTGAATATGAGAGGGAAATTACAATGATCCAGCTCAAGGTGTAACATGAGTAAATCCAGCAGTGAAAAGGCAGTTGTGTGAGCAGGCAGAATGACAAGACAAGCACTTCCACAAGGACAAAAAGGTAGGCTGGCCTCTGCTCTTTAACACCCTGAAGTTATCTGAACATCAGATTCCAGATAAGGGATGTCACCCACAGAAGGTGGCCAGTGAGCAAAACAGCAGCAATTGGCACCGCTGCAGGTTTTTGCAGGAAGACTCTCACCTAAGCACTAACTTCAGCTCACCCTGCCAGACAACAAAGGGGTACAAGCCCTCAGACACTCACCTTGCTGTGGGGCAAGTCGCTACTTCAGAAAGCTACGTGAGTATTTCAGGGTTTATTCCAAAAAGCACCACGACGTCTAAGCAGACACCCAAACTACAGGTTTCACACTCACTGTTTGAGATTGAAGTGTGGGAACAACCCAGGGTCAGGTGCACTGAACACCAGACAGGTGTAGCCTGCACAAGCAGTAAATGAAGGGGGAAAAGGGCTCACAAGGTAGAATCATTTGCCTTCTGCAGGGAAGCCAAAGAGACCTCTGAGGGTTACTTAGGAGCACCTCAGCAGCCAGCCGGGACAATGAGGGACAGCCAGCACCCCCCAGCCCACTCCAAACCCCCTCACCTGGTATTTGGGCGCGTTATTGCACTGCGGGAAGCTGCCGTTCACCTCCCCGTTATGCAGCAAGTTATTGTCCACCAGGTTCCAGCCCCAACTCTGGTCGTCGCTGCCCAGCAGGGCCACGTAGCCCTGGCACTGCATGGCGGCGCGCTTGGTGGCGATGCCGATGACGGCCACGGTGCCCAGCGGGCCCTCCCACCACACCTCCCAGGCGTGCCGGCCCTCGCTGAAGCCGATCTTGGTGCGCGCCCCGTCCGTGCTCTGCGCGATGGGGTTGCGGTGCAGCGTGAAGCCGTTCTTCTTGATGTAGACGTTCCTCGAGCAGTCGTTGGTGCTGAAGGCGTGGTGGAAGGCACGGACCTGGGCGAGAGAAGGCGGGTGGGGGAGATGGACGGGGCTCGGAGCAGCCTGCTCTAGTGGGAGGCGCCCCTTCAACCCAAACCATTGTGGCTCGGAGATAAAACCCTGTCATCTTTCCCAGCCGCCCGCCCCCTTCGTTTCCAATGGCGGGTGGGCCGGAGGGCCGCGGGGGTGTCCCCAAGCGCCGGGGGAGGCGGTGAAGGGGTGTCCCGGCGGGGTGGGGGTGTCCCGGCGGCTCGGGGGTCCCGGCCTCACCTTGCCCTTGTAGGTGGGCACGTTGCAGAGGATGTCGGTGCGCAGGGCCTCCTCGGCCAGGCAGCGGGCGGCCAGGCTGCGCCACACCTCGCTGTTCTCGTCGCCGTGCAGGACGCGGTGCCACAGCTTGCAGACCAGCGCGCAGCTCCGCAGCTCCCGCAGCTCCAGGTACGAGAACACCAGCTCCAACACCCGCCCCGGCAGCCGCCAGCCCGGCCCTCCCCACGACGCCGCGGCCGCCCCGGGGCCG